>NC_080073.1:59197026-59536026 GCF_949987535.1 Balaenoptera acutorostrata | reverse complement strand
CTCCAGTAAGTATGGGGTCGTAAGGTATGACTCCGTAGAAGGAGTGCGAAGCAGTTTTGGTTTCTCAGTGCCGCTCAGCCTAGGGCAATGAGGCAGATTTGCATGACATGTAGGATGTAAGAGAACAGATTTCCTGGAGCTGTTGGAGTGCTGAGGAAACCTAGGTCTCCCAAGGAAGAGTGCAGTGTGTTGCCCTACACTCAGCATACACAGAGTGACTGGGAAAGGTTTCCGGGCCTGGATGTTTCTTTGCAGCCTACTGGAGCCTGCTGGAACTCGGTGTTCTTGCAGGGAATAGGGTGCCCACGCCAGGTCCTGGTGACCTGAAAGCTTACTAACGTTAAAAGAAAGCAGACCTAAAGTAGGCCTCAAGAACTCTGCTCCAAGCTTCCGATTCGGCAGGCTATTCAAGGCTTTACCTTGAGGAAAGGACTCACGTCAAGTTTCCTTTTAGCTCTAGAGCGTCTCAGGTGGAGCTCCTACCCAGGCTATGAAAGCACCCTGTTGATATAGAGCACACTCGTTCCCTTCCCAGAGCCCTGCCTACAGTGACTAGAGACCAGTCCTAAAACTGTTATTTAGGGAATTTCAAGGCAGCATGAATGGAGCATTCAAAATGGGAAAGAAAGGCCTGTGCCATCAGTCCCCGTTTCCAGCGAACACGTGGCCTACCTCCTTGTGATTTCTTCCAAGTAAATATACACTCTAGCTACACACTGGTCCCTTCCTTGAATAACGTTTTCTTGGCACGGAGTTCGCCGTGTAGCAAACGGCCTCTCTCAAGGAACGCTCTAGGTAAGCTCTCGGGGCTTAGCTTCTTCTAAAACCCTGCAGTGTAAGAGGAAAAACTGTGGTTTGGTTACAGCCGGAACGCAAGCTGACTTTTCCTGTAAGTATGGGGTCTTAAGGTTTGACTCTGTAGAACGAGTGCGAAGCAGTTTTGGTTTCTCAGTGCCGCTCAGCCTAGGGCAATGAGGCAGATTTGCATGACACCTAGGAGGTAAGAGAACAGATTTCCTGGAGCTGTTGGAGTGTTGAGGAAACCTAGGTCTCCCAAGGAAGAGTGCAGTGTGTTGCCCTACACTCAGCATACACAGAGTGACTGGGAAAGTTTTCCGGGCCTGGATGTTTCTTAGCAGTCTAGTGGAGGCTGCTGGCACTAGGTGTTCTTGCAAGGAAAAGGGTACCCACGCGAGGTCCTCGGTGTCCTGAAAGCTTACTAACCTTAAAAGAAAACAGCTCTAAAGCTAATGCTTCAAGGACTCTGCTCCAAGCTTCCGCTTCGGCAGGCTATTCAGGGCTTTACCTTGAGGAAAGGACTCACGTCAAGTTTCCTTTTAGATCTAGAGCGTCTCAGGAGGAGCTCCCACCCAGGCTATGAAAGCACCCTGTTGATATAGAGAACACTCGTTCCCTTCCCAGAGCCCTGCCTACAGTGACTAGAGACCCGTCCTAAAACTGTTATTTAGGGAATTTCAAGGCAGCATGAATGGAGCATTCAAAATGGGAAAGCAAGGCCTGTGCCATCAGTCCCCGTTTCCAGCGAACACGTGGCCTACCTCCTTGTGATTTCTTCCAAGTAAATATACACTCTAGCTACACACTGGTCCCTTCCTTGAATAACGTTTTCGTGGCACGGACTTCGCCGAGTAGCAAACGGCCTCTCCAAAGGAACGCTCTAGGTAAGCTATCGGGGCTTAGCTTCTTGTAAAACCCTGCAGTGTTAGAGGAAAACTGTGCTTTGTTTACAGCTGGAACGCAAGATGACTTTCTCCAGTAAGTATGGGGTCTTAAGGTATGACTCTGTAGAAGGAGTGCGAAGCAGTTTTGCTTTCTAAGTGCCGCTCAGCCTAGAGCAATGAGGCAGATTTGCATGATATGTAGGATGTAAGAAAACAGATTTCCTGGAGCTGTTGGAGTGCTGAGGATACCTAGGTCTACCAAGGAAAAGTGCAGTGTGTTGCCCTACATTCAGCATACACAGAGTGACTGGGAAAGGTTTCCGGGCCTGGATGTTTCTTAGCAGCCCAGGGGAGCCTGCCGGTACTCGGTGTTCTTGCAGGGAATACGTGCCTTCGCGAGGTCCTGGTGACCTGAAAGCTTACTAACGTTAAAAGAAAGCAGACCTAAAGTTAGGCCTCACGGACTCTGTTCCAAGCTTCCTAGTGGAGCCTGCTGGTACTAGGTGTTCTTGCAGGGAATAGGGTGCCCACGCCAGGTCCTGGTGACCTGAAAGCTTACTAACGTTAAAAGAAAGCAGACCTAAAGTTAGGCCTCACGGACTCTGCTCCAAGCTTCCTAGTGGAGCCTGCTGGTACTAGGTGTTCTTGCAGGGAATAGGGTGCCCACGCCAGGTCCTGGTGACCTGAAAGCTTACTAACGTTAAAAGAAAGCAGACCTAAAGTTAGGCCTCAAGGACTCTGCTCCAAGCTTCCGCTTCGGCAGGCTATTCAAGGCTTTATCTGGAGGAAAGGATTCACGTCAAGTTTCCTTTTAGATCTAGAGCGTCTCAGGAGGAGCTCCCACCCAGGCTATGAAAGCACCCTGTTGATATAGAGAACACTCGTTCCCTTCCCAGAGCCCTGCCTACAGTGACTAGAGACCCGTCCTAAAACTGTTATTTAGGGAATTTCAAGGCAGCATGAATGGAGCATTCAAAATGGGAAAGCAAGGCCTGTGCCATCAGGCCCCGTTTCCAGCGAACACGCGGCCTACCTCCTTGTGATTTCTTCCAAGTAAATAAACACTCTAGCTACACACTGGTCCCTTCCCTGAACAACGTTTTCTTGGCACGGAGTTCGCCGTGTAGCAAACGGCCTCTCTCAAGGAACGCTCTAGGTAAGCTATCGGGGCTTTGCTTCTTGTAAAACCCTGCAGTGTAAGAGGAAGAACTGTGCATTGTTTACAGCAGGAACGCAAGATGACTTTCTCCAGTAAGTATGGGGTCTTAAGGTATGACTCCGTAGAAGGAGTGCGAAGCAGTTTTGGTTTCTCAGTGCCGCTCAGCCTAGGGCAATGAGGCAGATTTGCATGACATGTAGGATGTAAGAGAACAGATTTCCTGGAGCTGTTGGAGTGCTGAGGAAACCTAGGTCTCCCAAGGAAGAGTGCAGTGTGTTGCCCTACACTCAGCATACAGAGAGTGACTGGGAAAGGTTTCCGGGCCTGGATGTTTCTTTGCAGCCTAGTGGAGCCTGCTGGAACTCGGTGTTCTTGCAGGGAATAGGGTGCCCACGCCAGGTCCTGGTGACCTGAAAGCTTACTAACGTTAAAAGAAAGCAGACCTAAAGTAGGCCTCACGGACTCTGCTCCATGCTTCCTAGTGGAGCCTGCTGGTACTAGGTGTTCTTGCAAGGAATAGGGGGCCCACGCGAGGTCCTCGGTGTCCTGAAAGCTTCCTAACCTTAAAAGAAAACAGACCTAAAGCTAATGCTTCAAGGACTCTGCTCCAAGCTTCCGCTTCGGCAGGCTATTCAAGGCTTTACCTTGAGGAAAGGACTCACGTCAAGTTTCCTTTTAGCTCTAGAGCGTCTCAGGTGGAGCTCCTACCCAGGCTATGAAAGCACCCTGTTGATATAGAGCACACTCGTTCCCTTCCCAGAGCCCTGCCTACAGTGACTAGAGACCAGTCCTAAAACTGTTATTTAGGGAATTTCAAGGCAGCATGAATGGAGCATTCAAAATGGGAAAGAAAGGCCTGTGCCATCAGTCCCCGTTTCCAGCGAACAAGCGGCCTACCTCCTTGTGATTTCTTCCAAGTAAATATACACTCTAGCTACACACTGGTCCCTTCCTTGAATAACGTTTTCTTGGCACGGAGTTCGCCGTGTAGCAAACGGCCTCTCCCAAGGAACGCTCTAGGTAAGCTATCGGGGCTTAGCTTCTTCTAAAACCCTGGAGTGTAAGAGAAAGAACTGTGCTTTGGTTACAGCCGGAACACAAGCCGACTTTCTCCAGTAAGTTTGGGGTCTTAAGGTATGACTCTGTAGAAGGAATGCGAAGCAGTTTTGGTTTCTCAGTGCCGCTCAGCCTAGGGCAATGAGGCAGATTTGCATGAAACGTAGGAGAAAGAGAACAGACTTCCTGGAGCTGTTGGAGTGCTGAGGAAACCTAGGTCTCCCAAGGAAGAGTGCAGTGTGTTGCCCTACACTCAGCATACACAGAGTGACTCGGAACGGTTTCCGGGCCTGGATGTTTCTTAGTAGCCTAGGGGAGCCTGCCGGTACTCGGTGTTCTTGCAGGGAATAGGGTGCCCTCGCGAGGTCCTGGTGACCTGAAAGCTTACTAACGCTAAAAGAAAGCAGACCTAAAGTTAGGCCTCACGGACTCTGCTCCAAGCTTCCTAGTGGAGCCTGCTGGTACTAGGTGTTCTTGCAAGGAATAGGGGGCCCACGCGAGGTCCTCGGTGTCCTGAAAGCTTCCTAACCTTAAAAGAAAACAGCTCTAAAGCTAATGCTTCAAGGACTCTGCTCCAAGCTTCCGCTTCGGCAGGCTATTCAGGGCTTTACCTTGAGGAAAGGACTCACGTCAAGTTTCCTTTTAGATCTAGAGCGTCTCAGGAGGAGCTCCCACCCAGGCTATGAAAGCACCCTGTTGATATAGAGAACACTCGTTCCCTTCCCAGAGCCCTGCCTACAGTGACTAGAGACCCGTCCTAAAACTGTTATTTAGGGAATTTCAAGGCAGCATGAATGGAGCATTCAAAATGGGAAAGCAAGGCCTGTGCCATCAGTCCCCGTTTCCAGCGAACACGTGGCCTACCTCCTTGTGATTTCTTCCAAGTAAATATACACTCTAGCTACACACTGGTCCCTTCCTTGAATAACGTTTTCGTGGCACGGACTTCGCAAAGTAGCAAACGGCCTCTCCCAAGGAACGGTCTAGGTAAGCTATCGCGGCTTTGCTTCTTGTAAAACCCTGCAGTGTTAGAGGAAAACTGTGCTTTGTTTACAGCTGGAACGCAAGATGACTTTCTCCAGTAAGTATGGGGTCTTAAGGTAAGACTCTGTAGAAGGAGTGCGAAGCAGTTTTGCTTTCTCAGTGCCGCTCAGCCTAGGGCAATGAGGCAGATTTGCATGAAACGTAGGAGAAAGAGAACAGACTTCCTGGAGCTGTTGGAGTGCTGAGGAAACCTAGGTCTCCCAAGGAAGAGTGCAGTGTGTTGCCCTACACTCAGCATACACAGAGTGACTCGGAACGGTTTCCGGGCCTGGATGTTTCTTAGCAGCCCAGGGGAGCCTGCCGGTACTCCGTGTTCTTGCAGGGAATACGTGCCTTCGCGAGGTCCTGGTGACCTGAAAGCTTACTAACGTTAAAAGAAAGCAGACCTAAAGTTAGGCCTCACGGACTCTGCTCCAAGCTTCCTAGTGGAGCCTGCTGGTACTAGGTGTTCTTGCAGGGAATAGGGTGCCCACGCCAGATCCTGGTGACCTGAAAGCTTACTAACGTTAAAAGAAAGCAGACCTAAAGTAGGCCTCAAGAACTCTGCTCCAAGCTTCCGATTCGGCAGGCTATTCAAGGCTTTACCTTGAGGAAAGGACTCACGTCAAGTTTCCTTTTAGCTCTAGAGCGTTTCAGGTGGAGCTCCTACCCAGGCTATGAAAGCACCCTGTAGATATAGAGAACACTCGTTCCCTTCCCAGAGCCCTGCCTACAGTGACTAGAGACCCGTCCTAAAACTGTTATTTAGGGAATTTCAAGGCAGCATGAATGGAGCATTCAAAATGGGAAAGCAAGGCCTGTGCCATCAGTCCCCGTTTCCAGCGAACACGTGGCCTACCTCCTTGTGATTTCTTCCAAGTAAATATACACTCTAGCTACACACTGGTCCCTTCCTTGAATAACGTTTTCGTGGCACGGACTTCGCCGAGTAGCAAACGGCCTCTCCCAAGGAACGGTCTAGGTAAGCTATCGCGGCTTTGCTTCTTGTAAAACCCTGCAGTGTTAGAGGAAAACTGTGCTTTGTTTACAGCTGGAACGCAAGATGACTTTCTCCAGTAAGTATGGGGTCTTAAGGTATGACTCTGTAGAAGGAGTGCGAAGCAGTTTTGCTTTCTCAGTGCCGGTCAGCCTAGGGCAATGAGGCAGATTTGCATGATATGTAGGATGTAAGAGAACAGATTTCCTGGAGCTGTTGGAGTGCTGAGGATACCTAGGTCTACCAAGGAAAAGTGCAGTGTGTTGCCCTACATTCAGCATACACAGAGTGACTGGGAAAGGTTTCCGGGCCTGGATGTTTCTTAGCAGCCCAGGGGAGCCTGCCGGTACTCGGTGTTCTTGCAGGGAATACGTGCCTTCGCGAGGTCCTGGTGACCTGAAAGCTTACTAACGCTAAAAGAAAGCAGACCTAAAGTTAGGCCTCACGGACTCTGCTCCAAGCTTCCTAGTGGAGCCTGCTGGTACTAGGTGTTCTTGCAGGGAATAGGGTGCCCACGCCAGGTCCTGGTGACCTGAAAGCTTACTAAGGTTAAAAGAAAGCAGACCTAAAGTTAGGCCTCAAGGACTCTGTTCCAAGCTTCCGCTTCGGCAGGCTATTCAAGGCTTTATCTTGAGGAAAGGATTCACGTCAAGTTTCCTTTTAGATCTAGAGCGTCTCAGGAGGAGCTCCCAACCAGGCTATGAAAGCACCCTGTTGATATAGACAACACTCGTTCCCTTCCCAGAGTCCTGCCTACAGTGACTAGAGACCCGTCCTAAAACTGTTATTTAGGGAATTTCAAGGCAGCATGAATGGAGCATTCAAAATGGGAAAGCAAGGCCTGTGCCATCAGGCCCCGTTTCCAGCGAACACGCGGCCTACCTCCTTGTGATTTCTTCCAAGTAAATATACACTCTAGCTACACACTGGTCCCTTCCCTGAACAACGTTTTCTTGGCACGGAGTTCGCCGTGTAGCAAACGGCCTCTCTCAAGGAACGCTCTAGGTAAGCTATCGGGGCTTTGCTTCTTGTAAAACCCTGCAGTGTAAGAGGAAGAACTGTGCATTGTTTACAGCAGGAACGCAAGATGACTTTCTCCAGTAAGTATGGGGTCTTAAGGTATGACTCCGTAGAAGGAGTGCGAAGCAGTTTTGGTTTCTCAGTGCCGCTCAGCCTAGGGCAATGAGGCAGATTTGCATGACATGTAGGATGTAAGAGAACAGATTTCCTGGAGCTGTTGGAGTGCTGAGGAAACCTAGGTCTCCCAAGGAAGAGTGCAGTGTGTTGCCCTACACTCAGCATACAGAGAGTGACTGGGAAAGGTTTCCGGGCCTGGATGTTTCTTTGCAGCCTAGTGGAGCCTGCTGGAACTCGGTGTTCTTGCAGGGAATAGGGTGCCCACGCCAGGTCCTGGTGACCTGAAAGCTTACTAACGTTAAAAGAAAGCAGACCTAAAGTAGGCCTCACGGACTCTGCTCCATGCTTCCTAGTGGAGCCTGCTGGTACTAGGTGTTCTTGCAAGGAATAGGGGGCCCACGCGAGGTCCTCGGTGTCCTGAAAGCTTCCTAACCTTAAAAGAAAACAGACCTAAAGCTAATGCTTCAAGGACTCTGCTCCAAGCTTCCGCTTCGGCAGGCTATTCAAGGCTTTACCTTGAGGAAAGGACTCACGTCAAGTTTCCTTTTAGCTCTAGAGCGTCTCAGGTGGAGCTCCTACCCAGGCTATGAAAGCACCCTGTTGATATAGAGCACACTCGTTCCCTTCCCAGAGCCCTGCCTACAGTGACTAGAGACCAGTCCTAAAACTGTTATTTAGGGAATTTCAAGGCAGCATGAATGGAGCATTCAAAATGGGAAAGAAAGGCCTGTGCCATCAGTCCCCGTTTCCAGCGAACAAGCGGCCTACCTCCTTGTGATTTCTTCCAAGTAAATATACACTCTAGCTACACACTGGTCCCTTCCTTGAATAACGTTTTCTTGGCACGGAGTTCGCCGTGTAGCAAACGGCCTCTCTCAAGGAACGCTCTAGGTAAGCTCTCGGGGCTTAGCTTCTTCTAAAACCCTGCAGTGTAAGAGGAAAAACTGTGGTTTGGTTACAGCCGGAACGCAAGCTGACTTTTCCTGTAAGTATGGGGTCTTAAGGTTTGACTCTGTAGAACGAGTGCGAAGCAGTTTTGGTTTCTCAGTGCCGCTCAGCCTAGGGCAATGAGGCAGATTTGCATGACACCTAGGAGGTAAGAGAACAGATTTCCTGGAGCTGTTGGAGTGTTGAGGAAACCTAGGTCTCCCAAGGAAGAGTGCAGTGTGTTGCCCTACACTCAGCATACACAGAGTGACTGGGAAAGTTTTCCGGGCCTGGATGTTTCTTAGCAGTCTAGTGGAGGCTGCTGGCACTAGGTGTTCTTGCAAGGAAAAGGGTACCCACGCGAGGTCCTCGGTGTCCTGAAAGCTTACTAACCTTAAAAGAAAACAGCTCTAAAGCTAATGCTTCAAGGACTCTGCTCCAAGCTTCCGCTTCGGCAGGCTATTCAGGGCTTTACCTTGAGGAAAGGACTCACGTCAAGTTTCCTTTTAGATCTAGAGCGTCTCAGGAGGAGCTCCCACCCAGGCTATGAAAGCACCCTGTTGATATAGAGAACACTCGTTCCCTTCCCAGAGCCCTGCCTACAGTGACTAGAGACCCGTCCTAAAACTGTTATTTAGGGAATTTCAAGGCAGCATGAATGGAGCATTCAAAATGGGAAAGCAAGGCCTGTGCCATCAGTCCCCGTTTCCAGCGAACACGTGGCCTACCTCCTTGTGATTTCTTCCAAGTAAATATACACTCTAGCTACACACTGGTCCCTTCCTTGAATAACGTTTTCGTGGCACGGACTTCGCCGAGTAGCAAACGGCCTCTCCAAAGGAACGCTCTAGGTAAGCTATCGGGGCTTAGCTTCTTGTAAAACCCTGCAGTGTTAGAGGAAAACTGTGCTTTGTTTACAGCTGGAACGCAAGATGACTTTCTCCAGTAAGTATGGGGTCTTAAGGTATGACTCTGTAGAAGGAGTGCGAAGCAGTTTTGCTTTCTAAGTGCCGCTCAGCCTAGAGCAATGAGGCAGATTTGCATGATATGTAGGATGTAAGAAAACAGATTTCCTGGAGCTGTTGGAGTGCTGAGGATACCTAGGTCTACCAAGGAAAAGTGCAGTGTGTTGCCCTACATTCAGCATACACAGAGTGACTGGGAAAGGTTTCCGGGCCTGGATGTTTCTTAGCAGCCCAGGGGAGCCTGCCGGTACTCGGTGTTCTTGCAGGGAATACGTGCCTTCGCGAGGTCCTGGTGACCTGAAAGCTTACTAACGTTAAAAGAAAGCAGACCTAAAGTTAGGCCTCACGGACTCTGTTCCAAGCTTCCTAGTGGAGCCTGCTGGTACTAGGTGTTCTTGCAGGGAATAGGGTGCCCACGCCAGGTCCTGGTGACCTGAAAGCTTACTAACGTTAAAAGAAAGCAGACCTAAAGTTAGGCCTCACGGACTCTGCTCCAAGCTTCCTAGTGGAGCCTGCTGGTACTAGGTGTTCTTGCAGGGAATAGGGTGCCCACGCCAGGTCCTGGTGACCTGAAAGCTTACTAACGTTAAAAGAAAGCAGACCTAAAGTTAGGCCTCAAGGACTCTGCTCCAAGCTTCCGCTTCGGCAGGCTATTCAAGGCTTTATCTGGAGGAAAGGATTCACGTCAAGTTTCCTTTTAGATCTAGAGCGTCTCAGGAGGAGCTCCCACCCAGGCTATGAAAGCACCCTGTTGATATAGAGAACACTCGTTCCCTTCCCAGAGCCCTGCCTACAGTGACTAGAGACCCGTCCTAAAACTGTTATTTAGGGAATTTCAAGGCAGCATGAATGGAGCATTCAAAATGGGAAAGCAAGGCCTGTGCCATCAGGCCCCGTTTCCAGCGAACACGCGGCCTACCTCCTTGTGATTTCTTCCAAGTAAATAAACACTCTAGCTACACACTGGTCCCTTCCCTGAACAACGTTTTCTTGGCACGGAGTTCGCCGTGTAGCAAACGGCCTCTCTCAAGGAACGCTCTAGGTAAGCTATCGGGGCTTTGCTTCTTGTAAAACCCTGCAGTGTAAGAGGAAGAACTGTGCATTGTTTACAGCAGGAACGCAAGATGACTTTCTCCAGTAAGTATGGGGTCTTAAGGTATGACTCCGTAGAAGGAGTGCGAAGCAGTTTTGGTTTCTCAGTGCCGCTCAGCCTAGGGCAATGAGGCAGATTTGCATGACATGTAGGATGTAAGAGAACAGATTTCCTGGAGCTGTTGGAGTGCTGAGGAAACCTAGGTCTCCCAAGGAAGAGTGCAGTGTGTTGCCCTACACTCAGCATACAGAGAGTGACTGGGAAAGGTTTCCGGGCCTGGATGTTTCTTTGCAGCCTAGTGGAGCCTGCTGGAACTCGGTGTTCTTGCAGGGAATAGGGTGCCCACGCCAGGTCCTGGTGACCTGAAAGCTTACTAACGTTAAAAGAAAGCAGACCTAAAGTAGGCCACACGGACTCTGCTCCATGCTTCCTAGTGGAGCCTGCTGGTACTAGGTGTTCTTGCAAGGAATAGGGGGCCCACGCGAGGTCCTCGGTGTCCTGAAAGCTTCCTAACCTTAAAAGAAAACAGACCTAAAGCTAATGCTTCAAGGACTCTGCTCCAAGCTTCCGCTTCGGCAGGCTATTCAAGGCTTTACCTTGAGGAAAGGACTCACGTCAAGTTTCCTTTTAGCTCTAGAGCGTCTCAGGTGGAGCTCCTACCCAGGCTATGAAAGCACCCTGTTGATATAGAGCACACTCGTTCCCTTCCCAGAGCCCTGCCTACAGTGACTAGAGACCAGTCCTAAAACTGTTATTTAGGGAATTTCAAGGCAGCATGAATGGAGCATTCAAAATGGGAAAGAAAGGCCTGTGCCATCAGTCCCCGTTTCCAGCGAACAAGCGGCCTACCTCCTTGTGATTTCTTCCAAGTAAATATACACTCTAGCTACACACTGGTCCCTTCCTTGAATAACGTTTTCTTGGCACGGAGTTCGCCGTGTAGCAAACGGCCTCTCCCAAGGAACGCTCTAGGTAAGCTATCGGGGCTTAGCTTCTTCTAAAACCCTGCAGTGTAAGAGAAAGAACTGTGCTTTGGTTACAGCCGGAACACAAGCCGACTTTCTCCAGTAAGTTTGGGGTCTTAAGGTATGACTCTGTAGAAGGAATGCGAAGCAGTTTTGGTTTCTCAGTGCCGCTCAGCCTAGGGCAATGAGGCAGATTTGCATGAAACGTAGGAGAAAGAGAACAGACTTCCTGGAGCTGTTGGAGTGCTGAGGAAACCTAGGTCTCCCAAGGAAGAGTGCAGTGTGTTGCCCTACACTCAGCATACACAGAGTGACTCGGAACGGTTTCCGGGCCTGGATGTTTCTTAGCAGCCCAGGGGAGCCTGCCGGTACTCCGTGTTCTTGCAGGGAATACGTGCCTTCGCGAGGTCCTGGTGACCTGAAAGCTTACTAACGTTAAAAGAAAGCAGACCTAAAGTAGGCCTCAAGAACTCTGCTCCAAGCTTCCGATTCGGCAGGCTATTCAAGGCTTTACCTTGAGGAAAGGACTCACGTCAAGTTTCCTTTTAGCTCTAGAGCGTTTCAGGTGGAGCTCCTACCCAGGCTATGAAAGCACCCTGTAGATATAGAGAACACTCGTTCCCTTCCCAGAGCCCTGCCTACAGTGACTAGAGACCCGTCCTAAAACTGTTATTTAGGGAATTTCAAGGCAGCATGAATGGAGCATTCAAAATGGGAAAGCAAGGCCTGTGCCATCAGTCCCCGTTTCCAGCGAACACGTGGCCTACCTCCTTGTGATTTCTTCCAAGTAAATATACACTCTAGCTACACACTGGTCCCTTCCTTGAATAACGTTTTCGTGGCACGGACTTCGCCGAGTAGCAAACGGCCTCTCCCAAGGAACGGTCTAGGTAAGCTATCGCGGCTTTGCTTCTTGTAAAACCCTGCAGTGTTAGAGGAAAACTGTGCTTTGTTTACAGCTGGAACGCAAGATGACTTTCTCCAGTAAGTATGGGGTCTTAAGGTATGACTCTGTAGAAGGAGTGCGAAGCAGTTTTGCTTTCTCAGTGCCGGTCAGCCTAGGGCAATGAGGCAGATTTGCATGATATGTAGGATGTAAGAGAACAGATTTCCTGGAGCTGTTGGAGTGCTGAGGATACCTAGGTCTACCAAGGAAAAGTGCAGTGTGTTGCCCTACATTCAGCATACACAGAGTGACTGGGAAAGGTTTCCGGGCCTGGATGTTTCTTAGCAGCCCAGGGGAGCCTGCCGGTACTCGGTGTTCTTGCAGGGAATACGTGCCTTCGCGAGGTCCTGGTGACCTGAAAGCTTACTAACGCTAAAAGAAAGCAGACCTAAAGTTAGGCCTCACGGACTCTGCTCCAAGCTTCCTAGTGGAGCCTGCTGGTACTAGGTGTTCTTGCAGGGAATAGGGTGCCCACGCCAGGTCCTGGTGACCTGAAAGCTTACTAAGGTTAAAAGAAAGCAGACCTAAAGTTAGGCCTCAAGGACTCTGTTCCAAGCTTCCGCTTCGGCAGGCTATTCAAGGCTTTATCTTGAGGAAAGGATTCACGTCAAGTTTCCTTTTAGATCTAGAGCGTCTCAGGAGGAGCTCCCAACCAGGCTATGAAAGCACCCTGTTGATATAGACAACACTCGTTCCCTTCCCAGAGTCCTGCCTACAGTGACTAGAGACCCGTCCTAAAACTGTTATTTAGGGAATTTCAAGGCAGCATGAATGGAGCATTCAAAATGGGAAAGCAAGGCCTGTGCCATCAGGCCCCGTTTCCAGCGAACACGCGGCCTACCTCCTTGTGATTTCTTCCAAGTAAATATACACTCTAGCTACACACTGGTCCCTTCCCTGAACAACGTTTTCTTGGCACGGAGTTCGCCGTGTAGCAAACGGCCTCTCTCAAGGAACGCTCTAGGTAAGCTATCGGGGCTTTGCTTCTTGTAAAACCCTGCAGTGTAAGAGGAAGAACTGTGCATTGTTTACAGCAGGAACGCAAGATGACTTTCTCCAGTAAGTATGGGGTCTTAAGGTATGACTCCGTAGAAGGAGTGCGAAGCAGTTTTGGTTTCTCAGTGCCGCTCAGCCTAGGGCAATGAGGCAGATTTGCATGACATGTAGGATGTAAGAGAACAGATTTCCTGGAGCTGTTGGAGTGCTGAGGAAACCTAGGTCTCCCAAGGAAGAGTGCAGTGTGTTGCCCTACACTCAGCATACAGAGAGTGACTGGGAAAGGTTTCCGGGCCTGGATGTTTCTTTGCAGCCTAGTGGAGCCTGCTGGAACTCGGTGTTCTTGCAGGGAATAGGGTGCCCACGCCAGGTCCTGGTGACCTGAAAGCTTACTAACGTTAAAAGAAAGCACACCTAAAGTAGGCCTCACGGACTCTGCTCCATGCTTCCTAGTGGAGCCTGCTGGTACTAGGTGTTCTTGCAAGGAATAGGGGGCCCACGCGAGGTCCTCGGTGTCCTGAAAGCTTCCTAACCTTAAAAGAAAACAGACCTAAAGCTAATGCTTCAAGGACTCTGCTCCAAGCTTCCGCTTCGGCAGGCTATTCAAGGCTTTACCTTGAGGAAAGGACTCACGTCAAGTTTCCTTTTAGCTCTAGAGCGTCTCAGGTGGAGCTCCTACCCAGGCTATGAAAGCACCCTGTTGATATAGAGCACACTCGTTCCCTTCCCAGAGCCCTGCCTACAGTGACTAGAGACCAGTCCTAAAACTGTTATTTAGGGAATTTCAAGGCAGCATGAATGGAGCATTCAAAATGGGAAAGAAAGGCCTGTGCCATCAGTCCCCGTTTCCAGCGAACAAGCGGCCTACCTCCTTGTGATTTCTTCCAAGTAAATATACACTCTAGCTACACACTGGTCCCTTCCTTGAATAACGTTTTCTTGGCACGGAGTTCGCCGTGTAGCAAACGGCCTCTCCCAAGGAACGCTCTAGGTAAGCTATCGGGGCTTAGCTTCTTCTAAAACCCTGCAGTGTAAGAGAAAGAACTGTGCTTTGGTTACAGCCGGAACACAAGCCGACTTTCTCCAGTAAGTTTGGGGTCTTAAGGTATGACTCTGTAGAAGGAATGCGAAGCAGTTTTGGTTTCTCAGTGCCGCTCAGCCTAGGGCAATGAGGCAGATTTGCATGAAACGTAGGAGAAAGAGAACAGACTTCCTGGAGCTGTTGGAGTGCTGAGGAAACCTAGGTCTCCCAAGGAAGAGTGCAGTGTGTTGCCCTACACTCAGCATACACAGAGTGACTCGGAACGGTTTCCGGGCCTGGATGTTTCTTAGCAGCCTAGGGGAGCCTGCCGGTACTCGGTGTTCTTGCAGGGAATAGGGTGCCCTCGCGAGGTCCTGGTGACCTGAAAGCTTACTAACGCTAAAAGAAAGCAGACCTAAAGTTAGGCCTCACGGACTCTGCTCCAAGCTTCCTAGTGGAGCCTGCTGGTACTAGGTGTTCTTGCAAGGAATAGGGGGCCCACGCGAGGTCCTCGGTGTCCTGAAAGCTTCCTAACCTTAAAAGAAAACAGACCTAAAGCTAATGCTTCAAGGACTCTGCTCCAAGCTTCCGCTTCGGCAGGCTATTCAAGGCTTTACCTTGAGGAAAGGACTCACGTCAAGTTTCCTTTTAGATCTAGAGCGTCTCAGGAGGAGCTCCCACCCAGGCTATGAAAGCACCCTGTTGATATAGAGAACACTCGTTCCCTTCCCAGAGCCCTGCCTACAGTGACTAGAGACCCGTCCTAAAACTGTTATTTAGGGAATTTCAAGGCAGCATGAATGGAGCATTCAAAATGGGAAAGCAAGGCCTGTGCCATCAGTCCCCGTTTCCAGCGAACACGTGGCCTACCTCCTTGTGATTTCTTCCAAGTAAATATACACTCTAGCTACACACTGGTCCCTTCCTTGAATAACGTTTTCGTGGCACGGACTTCGCAAAGTAGCAAACGGCCTCTCCCAAGGAACGGTCTAGGTAAGCTATCGCGGCTTTGCTTCTTGTAAAACCCTGCAGTGTTAGAGGAAAACTGTGCTTTGTTTACAGCTGGAACGCAAGATGACTTTCTCCAGTAAGTATGGGGTCTTAAGGTAAGACTCTGTAGAAGGAGTGCGAAGCAGTTTTGCTTTCTCAGTGCCGCTCAGCCTAGGGCAATGAGGCAGATTTGCATGAAACGTAGGAGAAAGAGAACAGACTTCCTGGAGCTGTTGGAGTGCTGAGGAAACCTAGGTCTCCCAAGGAAGAGTGCAGTGTGTTGCCCTACACTCAGCATACACAGAGTGACTCGGAACGGTTTCCGGGCCTGGATGTTTCTTAGCAGCCCAGGGGAGCCTGCCGGTACTCCGTGTTCTTGCAGGGAATACGTGCCTTCGCGAGGTCCTGGTGACCTGAAAGCTTACTAACGTTAAAAGAAAGCAGACCTAAAGTTAGGCCTCACGGACTCTGCTCCAAGCTTCCTAGTGGAGCCTGCTGGTACTAGGTGTTCTTGCAGGGAATAGGGTGCCCACGCCAGATCCTGGTGACCTGAAAGCTTACTAACGTTAAAAGAAAGCAGACCTAAAGTAGGCCTCAAGAACTCTGCTCCAAGCTTCCGATTCGGCAGGCTATTCAAGGCTTTACCTTGAGGAAAGGACTCACGTCAAGTTTCCTTTTAGCTCTAGAGCGTTTCAGGTGGAGCTCCTACCCAGGCTATGAAAGCACCCTGTAGATATAGAGAACACTCGTTCCCTTCCCAGAGCCCTGCCTACAGTGACTAGAGACCCGTCCTAAAACTGTTATTTAGGGAATTTCAAGGCAGCATGAATGGAGCATTCAAAATGGGAAAGCAAGGCCTGTGCCATCAGTCCCCGTTTCCAGCGAACACGTGGCCTACCTCCTTGTGATTTCTTCCAAGTAAATATACACTCTAGCTACACACTGGTCCCTTCCTTGAATAACGTTTTCGTGGCACGGACTTCGCCGAGTAGCAAACGGCCTCTCCCAAGGAACGGTCTAGGTAAGCTATCGCGGCTTTGCTTCTTGTAAAACCCTGCAGTGTTAGAGGAAAACTGTGCTTTGTTTACAGCTGGAACGCAAGATGACTTTCTCCAGTAAGTATGGGGTCTTAAGGTAAGACTCTGTAGAAGGAGTGCGAAGCAGTTTTGCTTTCTCAGTGCCGGTCAGCCTAGGGCAATGAGGCAGATTTGCATGATATGTAGGATGTAAGAGAACACATTTCCTGGAGCTGTTGGAGTGCTGAGGATACCTAGGTCTACCAAGGAAAAGTGCAGTGTGTTGCCCTACATTCAGCATACACAGAGTGACTGGGAAAGGTTTCCGGGCCTGGATGTTTCTTAGCAGCCCAGGGGAGCCTGCCGGTACTCGGTGTTCTTGCAGGGAATACGTGCCTTCGCGAGGTCCTGGTGACCTGAAAGCTTACTAACGCTAAAAGAAAGCAGACCTAAAGTTAGGCCTCACGGACTCTGCTCCAAGCTTCCTAGTGGAGCCTGCTGGTACTAGGTGTTCTTGCAGGGAATAGGGTGCCCACGCCAGGTCCTGGTGACCTGAAAGCTTACTAAGGTTAAAAGAAAGCAGACCTAAAGTTAGGCCTCAAGGACTCTGTTCCAAGCTTCCGCTTCGGCAGGCTATTCAAGGCTTTATCTTGAGGAAAGGATTCACGTCAAGTTTCCTTTTAGATCTAGAGCGTCTCAGGAGGAGCTCCCAACCAGGCTATGAAAGCACCCTGTTGATATAGACAACACTCGTTCCCTTCCCAGAGTCCTGCCTACAGTGACTAGAGACCCGTCCTAAAACTGTTATTTAGGGAATTTCAAGGCAGCATGAATGGAGCATTCAAAATGGGAAAGCAAGGCCTGTGCCATCAGGCCCCGTTTCCAGCGAACACGCGGCCTACCTCCTTGTGATTTCTTCCAAGTAAATATACACTCTAGCTACACACTGGTCCCTTCCCTGAACAACGTTTTCTTGGCACGGAGTTCGCCGTGTAGCAAACGGCCTCTCTCAAGGAACGCTCTAGGTAAGCTATCGGGGCTTTGCTTCTTGTAAAACCCTGCAGTGTAAGAGGAAGAACTGTGCATTGTTTACAGCAGGAACGCAAGATGACTTTCTCCAGTAAGTATGGGGTCTTAAGGTATGACTCCGTAGAAGGAGTGCGAAGCAGTTTTGGTTTCTCAGTGCCGCTCAGCCTAGGGCAATGAGGCAGATTTGCATGACATGTAGGATGTAAGAGAACAGATTTCCTGGAGCTGTTGGAGTGCTGAGGAAACCTAGGTCTCCCAAGGAAGAGTGCAGTGTGTTGCCCTACACTCAGCATACACAGAGTGACTGGGAAAGGTTTCCGGGCCTGGATGTTTCTTTGCAGCCTAGTGGAGCCTGCTGGAACTCGGTGTTCTTGCAGGGAATAGGGTGCCCTCGCGAGGTCCTGGTGACCTGAAAGCTTACTAACGTTAAAAGAAAGCAGACCTAAAGTAGGCCTCAAGAACTCTGCTCCAAGCTTCCGATTCGGCAGGCTATTCAAGGCTTTACCTTGAGGAAAGGACTCACGTCAAGTTTCCTTTTAGCTCTAGAGCGTCTCAGGTGGAGCTCCTACCCAGGCTATGAAAGCACCCTGTTGATATAGACAACACTCGTTCCCTTCCCAGAGCCCTGCCTACAGTGACTAGAGACCCGTCCTAAAACTGTTATTTAGGGAATTTCAAGGCAGCATGAATGGAGCATTCAAAATGGGAAAGCAAGGCCTGTGCCATCAGTCCCCGTTTCCAGCGAACACGTGGCCTACCTCCTTGTGATTTCTTCCAAGTAAATATACACTCTAGCTACACACTGGTCCCTTCCTTGAATAACGTTTTCGTGGCACGGACTTCGCCGAGTAGCAAACGGCCTCTCCAAAGGAACGCTCTAGGTAAGCTATCGGGGCTTTGCTTCTTGTAAAACCCTGCAGTGTTAGAGGAACACGGTGCTTTGTTTACAGCTGGAACGCAAGATGACTTTCTCCAGTAAGTATGGGGTCTTAAGGTATGACTCTGTAGAAGGAGTGCGAAGCAGTTTTGCTTTCTCAGTGCCGCTCAGCCTAGGGCAATGAGGCAGATTTGCATGATATGTAGGATGTAAGAGAACAGATTTCCTGGAGCTGTTGGAGTGCTGAGGATACCTAGGTCTACCAAGGAAAAGTGCAGTGTGTTGCCCTACATTCAGCATACAGGGAGTGACTGGGAAAGGTTTCCGGGCCTGGATGTTTCTTAGCAGCCCAGGGGAGCCTGCCGGTACTCGGTGTTCTTGCAGGGAATATGTGCCTTCGCGAGGTCCTGGTGACCTGAAAGCTTACTAACGTTAAAAGAAAGCAGACCTAAAGTTAGGCCTCACGGACTCTGCTCCAAGCTTCCTAGTGGAGCCTGCTGGTACTAGGTGTTCTTGCAGGGAATAGGGTGCCCACGCCAGGTCCTGGTGACCTGAAAGCTTACTAACGTTAAAAGAAAGCAGACCTAAAGTTAGGCCTCAAGGACTCTGCTCCAAGCTTCCGCTTCGGCAGGCTATTCAAGGCTTTATCTTGAGGAAAGGATTCACGTCAAGTTTCCTTTTAGATCTAGAGCGTCTCAGGAGGAGCTCCCAACCAGGCTATGAAAGCACCCTGTTGATATAGAGAACACTCGTTCCCTTCCCAGAGCCCTGCCTACAGTGACTAGAGACCCGTCCTAAAACTGTTATTTAGGGAATTTCAAGGCAGCATGAATGGAGCATTCAAAATGGGAAAGCAAGGCCTGTGCCATCAGGCCCCGTTTCCAGCGAACACGCGGCCTACCTCCTTGTGATTTCTTCCAAGTAAATATACACTCTAGCTACACACTGGTCCCTTCCCTGAACAACGTTTTCTTGGCACGGAGTTCGCCGTGTAGCAAACGGCCTCTCTCAAGGAACGCTCTAGGTAAGCTATCGGGGCTTTGCTTCTTGTAAAACCCTACAGTGTAAGAGGAAGAACTGTGCATTGTTTACAGCAGGAACGCAAGATGACTTTCTCCAGTAAGTATGGGGTCTTAAGGTATGACTCCGTAGAAGGAGTGCGAAGCAGTTTTGGTTTCTCAGTGCCGCTCAGCCTAGGGCAATGAGGCAGATTTGCATGACATGTAGGATGTAAGAGAACAGATTTCCTGGAGCTGTTGGAGTGCTGAGGAAACCTAGGTCTCCCAAGGAAGAGTGCAGTGTGTTGCCCTACACTCAGCATACACAGAGTGACTGGGAAAGGTTTCCGGGCCTGGATGTTTCTTTGCAGCCTAGTGGAGCCTGCTGGAACTCGGTGTTCTTGCAGGGAATAGGGTGCCCACGCCAGGTCCTGGTGACCTGAAAGCTTACTAACGTTAAAAGAAAGCAGACCTAAAGTAGGCCTCAAGAACTCTGCTCCAAGCTTCCGCTTCGGCAGGCTATTCAAGGCTTTACCTTGAGGAAAGGACTCACGTCAAGTTTCCTTTTAGCTCTAGAGCGTGTCAGGTGGAGCTCCTACCCAGGCTATGAAAGCACCCTGTTGATATAGACAACACTCGTTCCCTTCCCAGAGCCCTGCCTACAGTGACTAGAGACCCGTCCTAAAACTGTTATTTAGGGAATTTCAAGGCAGCATGAATGGAGCATTTAAAATGGGAAAGCAAGGCCTGTGCCATCAGGCCCCGTTTCCAGCGAACACGCGGCCTACCTCCTTGTGATTTCTTCCAAGTAAATATACACTCTAGCTACACACTGGTCCCTTCCCTGAATAACGTTTTCTTGGCACGGAGTTCGCCGTGTAGCAAACGGCCTCTCCCAAGGAACGCTCTAGGTAAGCTATCGGGGCTTAGCTTCTTCTAAAACCCTGCAGTGTAAGAGGAAGAACTGTGCTTTGGTTACAGCCGGAACGCAAGCTGACTTTCTCCTGTAAGTATGGGGTCTTAAGGTAAGACTCTGTAGAAGGAGTGCGAAGCAGTTTTGGTTTCTCAGTACCGCTCAGCCTAGGACAATGAGGCAGATTTGAATGACATGTAGGATGTAAGAGAACAGATTTCCTGCAGCTGTTGGAGTGCTGAGGAAACCTAGGTCTCCCAAGGAAGAGTGCAGTGTGTTGCCCTACACTCAGCATACACAGAGTGACTTGGAAAGGTTTCCGGGCCTGGATGTTTCTTTGCAGCCTAGTGGAGCCTGCTGGAACTCGGTGTTCTTGCAGGGAATAGGGTGCCCACGCCAGGTCCTGGTGACCTGAAAGCTTACTAACGTTAAAAGAAAGCAGACCTAAAGTAGGCCTCACGGACTCTGCTCCATGCTTCCTAGTGGAGCCTGCTGGTACTAGGTGTTCTTGCAAGGAATAGGGGGCCCACGCGAGGTCCTCGGTGTCCTGAAAGCTTCCTAACCTTAAAAGAAAACAGACCTAAAGCTAATGCTTCAAGGACTCTGCTCCAAGCTTCCGCTTCGGCAGGCTATTCAAGGCTTTACCTTGAGGAAAGGACTCACGTCAAGTTTCCTTTTAGCTCTAGAGCGTCTCAGGTGGAGCTCCTACCCAGGCTATGAAAGCACCCTGTTGATATAGAGCACACTCGTTCCCTTCCCAGAGCCCTGCCTACAGTGACTAGAGACCAGTCCTAAAACTGTTATTTAGGGAATTTCAAGGTAGCATGAATGGAGCATTCAAAATGGGAAAGAAAGGCCTGTGCCATCAGTCCCCGTTTCCAGCGAACAAGCGGCCTACCTCCTTGTGATTTCTTCCAAGTAAATATACACTCTAGCTACACACTGGTCCCTTCCTTGAATAACGTTTTCTTGGCACGGAGTTCGCCGTGTAGCAAACGGCCTCTCCCAAGGAACGCTCTAGGTAAGCTATCGGGGCTTAGCTTCTTCTAAAACCCTGCAGTGTAAGAGAAAGAACTGTGCTTTGGTTACAGCCGGAACACAAGCCGACTTTCTCCAGTAAGTTTGGGGTCTTAAGGTATGACTCTGTAGAAGGAATGCGAAGCAGTTTTGGTTTCTCAGTGCCGCTCAGCCTAGGGCAATGAGGCAGATTTGCATGAAACGTAGGAGAAAGAGAACAGACTTCCTGGAGCTGTTGGAGTGCTGAGGAAACCTAGGTCTCCCAAGGAAGAGTGCAGTGTGTTGCCCTACACTCAGCATACACAGAGTGACTCGGAACGGTTTCCGGGCCTGGATGTTTCTTAGCAGCCTAGGGGAGCCTGCCGGTACTCGGTGTTCTTGCAGGGAATAGGGTGCCCTCGCGAGGTCCTGGTGACCTGAAAGCTTACTAACGCTAAAAGAAAGCAGACCTAAAGTTAGGCCTCACGGACTCTGCTCCAAGCTTCCTAGTGGAGCCTGCTGGTACTAGGTGTTCTTGCAAGGAATAGGGGGCCCACGCGAGGTCCTCGGTGTCCTGAAAGCTTCCTAACCTTAAAAGAAAACAGACCTAAAGCTAATGCTTCAAGGACTCTGCTCCAAGCTTCCGCTTCGGCAGGCTATTCAAGGCTTTACCTTGAGGAAAGGACTCACGTCAAGTTTCCTTTTAGATCTAGAGCGTCTCAGGAGGAGCTCCCACCCAGGCTATGAAAGCACCCTGTTGATATAGAGAACACTCGTTCCCTTCCCAGAGCCCTGCCTACAGTGACTAGAGACCCGTCCTAAAACTGTTATTTAGGGAATTTCAAGGCAGCATGAATGGAGCATTCAAAATGGGAAAGCAAGGCCTGTGCCATCAGTCCCCGTTTCCAGCGAACACGTGGCCTACCTCCTTGTGATTTCTTCCAAGTAAATATACACTCTAGCTACACACTGGTCCCTTCCTTGAATAACGTTTTCGTGGCACGGACTTCGCAAAGTAGCAAACGGCCTCTCCCAAGGAACGGTCTAGGTAAGCTATCGCGGCTTTCCTTCTTGTAAAACCCTGCAGGGTTAGAGGAAAACTGTGCTTTCTTTACAGCTGGAACGCAAGATGACTTTCTCCAGTAAGTATGGGGTCTTAAGGTAAGACTCTGTAGAAGGAGTGCGAAGCAGTTTTGCTTTCTCAGTGCCGCTCAGCCTAGGGCAATGAGGCAGATTTGCATGAAACGTAGGAGAAAGAGAACAGACTTCCTGGAGCTGTTGGAGTGCTGAGGAAACCTAGGTCTCCCAAGGAAGAGTGCAGTGTGTTGCCCTACACTCAGCATACACAGAGTGACTCGGAACGGTTTCCGGGCCTGGATGTTTCTTAGCAGCCCAGGGGAGCCTGCCGGTACTCCGTGTTCTTGCAGGGAATACGTGCCTTCGCGAGGTCCTGGTGACCTGAAAGCTTACTAACGTTAAAAGAAAGCAGACCTAAAGTTAGGCCTCACGGACTCTGCTCCAAGCTTCCTAGTGGAGCCTGCTGGTACTAGGTGTTCTTGCAGGGAATAGGGTGCCCACGCCAGATCCTGGTGACCTGAAAGCTTACTAACGTTAAAAGAAAGCAGACCTAAAGTAGGCCTCAAGAACTCTGCTCCAAGCTTCCGATTCGGCAGGCTATTCAAGGCTTTACCTTGAGGAAAGGACTCACGTCAAGTTTCCTTTTAGCTCTAGAGCGTTTCAGGTGGAGCTCCTACCCAGGCTATGAAAGCACCCTGTAGATATAGAGAACACTCGTTCCCTTCCCAGAGCCCTGCCTACAGTGACTAGAGACCCGTCCTAAAACTGTTATTTAGGGAATTTCAAGGCAGCATGAATGGAGCATTCAAAATGGGAAAGCAAGGCCTGTGCCATCAGTCCCCGTTTCCAGCGAACACGTGGCCTACCTCCTTGTGATTTCTTCCAAGTAAATATACACTCTAGCTACACACTGGTCCCTTCCTTGAATAACGTTTTCGTGGCACGGACTTCGCCGAGTAGCAAACGGCCTCTCCCAAGGAACGGTCTAGGTAAGCTATCGCGGCTTTGCTTCTTGTAAAACCCTGCAGTGTTAGAGGAAAACTGTGCTTTGTTTACAGCTGGAACGCAAGATGACTTTCTCCAGTAAGTATGGGGTCTTAAGGTAAGACTCTGTAGAAGGAGTGCGAAGCAGTTTTGCTTTCTCAGTGCCGGTCAGCCTAGGGCAATGAGGCAGATTTGCATGATATGTAGGATGTAAGAGAACACATTTCCTGGAGCTGTTGGAGTGCTGAGGATACCTAGGTCTACCAAGGAAAAGTGCAGTGTGTTGCCCTACATTCAGCATACACAGAGTGACTGGGAAAGGTTTCCGGGCCTGGATGTTTCTTAGCAGCCCAGGGGAGCCTGCCGGTACTCGGTGTTCTTGCAGGGAATACGTGCCTTCGCGAGGTCCTGGTGACCTGAAAGCTTACTAACGCTAAAAGAAAGCAGACCTAAAGTTAGGCCTCACGGACTCTGCTCCAAGCTTCCTAGTGGAGCCTGCTGGTACTAGGTGTTCTTGCAGGGAATAGGGTGCCCACGCCAGGTCCTGGTGACCTGAAAGCTTACTAAGGTTAAAAGAAAGCAGACCTAAAGTTAGGCCTCAAGGACTCTGTTCCAAGCTTCCGCTTCGGCAGGCTATTCAAGGCTTTATCTTGAGGAAAGGATTCACGTCAAGTTTCCTTTTAGATCTAGAGCGTCTCAGGAGGAGCTCCCAACCAGGCTATGAAAGCACCCTGTTGATATAGACAACACTCGTTCCCTTCCCAGAGTCCTGCCTACAGTGACTAGAGACCCGTCCTAAAACTGTTATTTAGGGAATTTCAAGGCAGCATGAATGGAGCATTCAAAATGGGAAAGCAAGGCCTGTGCCATCAGGCCCCGTTTCCAGCGAACACGCGGCCTACCTCCTTGTGATTTCTTCCAAGTAAATATACACTCTAGCTACACACTGGTCCCTTCCCTGAACAACGTTTTCTTGGCACGGAGTTCGCCGTGTAGCAAACGGCCTCTCTCAAGGAACGCTCTAGGTAAGCTATCGGGGCTTTGCTTCTTGTAAAACCCTACAGTGTAAGAGGAAGAACTGTGCATTGTTTACAGCAGGAACGCAAGATGACTTTCTCCAGTAAGTATGGGGTCTTAAGGTATGACTCCGTAGAAGGAGTGCGAAGCAGTTTTGGTTTCTCAGTGCCGCTCAGCCTAGGGCAATGAGGCAGATTTGCATGACATGTAGGATGTAAGAGAACAGATTTCCTGGAGCTGTTGGAGTGCTGAGGAAACCTAGGTCTCCCAAGGAAGAGTGCAGTGTGTTGCCCTACACTCAGCATACACAGAGTGACTGGGAAAGGTTTCCGGGCCTGGATGTTTCTTTGCAGCCTAGTGGAGCCTGCTGGAACTCGGTGTTCTTGCAGGGAATAGGGTGCCCACGCCAGGTCCTGGTGACCTGAAAGCTTACTAACGTTAAAAGAAAGCAGACCTAAAGTAGGCCTCAAGAACTCTGCTCCAAGCTTCCGCTTCGGCAGGCTATTCAAGGCTTTACCTTGAGGAAAGGACTCACGTCAAGTTTCCTTTTAGCTCTAGAGCGTGTCAGGTGGAGCTCCTACCCAGGCTATGAAAGCACCCTGTTGATATAGACAACACTCGTTCCCTTCCCAGAGCCCTGCCTACAGTGACTAGAGACCCGTCCTAAAACTGTTATTTAGGGAATTTCAAGGCAGCATGAATGGAGCATTTAAAATGGGAAAGCAAGGCCTGTGCCATCAGGCCCCGTTTCCAGCGAACACGCGGCCTACCTCCTTGTGATTTCTTCCAAGTAAATATACACTCTAGCTACACACTGGTCCCTTCCCTGAATAACGTTTTCTTGGCACGGAGTTCGCCGTGTAGCAAACGGCCTCTCCCAAGGAACGCTCTAGGTAAGCTATCGGGGCTTAGCTTCTTCTAAAACCCTGCAGTGTAAGAGGAAGAACTGTGCTTTGGTTACAGCCGGAACGCAAGCTGACTTTCTCCTGTAAGTATGGGGTCTTAAGGTAAGACTCTGTAGAAGGAGTGCGAAGCAGTTTTGGTTTCTCAGTACCGCTCAGCCTAGGACAATGAGGCAGATTTGAATGACATGTAGGATGTAAGAGAACAGATTTCCTGCAGCTGTTGGAGTGCTGAGGAAACCTAGGTCTCCCAAGGAAGAGTGCAGTGTGTTGCCCTACACTCAGCATACACAGAGTGACTTGGAAAGGTTTCCGGGCCTGGATGTTTCTTTGCAGCCTAGTGGAGCCTGCTGGAACTCGGTGTTCTTGCAGGGAATAGGGTGCCCACGCCAGGTCCTGGTGACCTGAAAGCTTACTAACGTTAAAAGAAAGCAGACCTAAAGTAGGCCTCACGGACTCTGCTCCATGCTTCCTAGTGGAGCCTGCTGGTACTAGGTGTTCTTGCAAGGAATAGGGGGCCCACGCGAGGTCCTCGGTGTCCTGAAAGCTTCCTAACCTTAAAAGAAAACAGACCTAAAGCTAATGCTTCAAGGACTCTGCTCCAAGCTTCCGCTTCGGCAGGCTATTCAAGGCTTTACCTTGAGGAAAGGACTCACGTCAAGTTTCCTTTTAGCTCTAGAGCGTCTCAGGTGGAGCTCCTACCCAGGCTATGAAAGCACCCTGTTGATATAGAGCACACTCGTTCCCTTCCCAGAGCCCTGCCTACAGTGACTAGAGACCAGTCCTAAAACTGTTATTTAGGGAATTTCAAGGTAGCATGAATGGAGCATTCAAAATGGGAAAGAAAGGCCTGTGCCATCAGTCCCCGTTTCCAGCGAACAAGCGGCCTACCTCCTTGTGATTTCTTCCAAGTAAATATACACTCTAGCTACACACTGGTCCCTTCCTTGAATAACGTTTTCTTGGCACGGAGTTCGCCGTGTAGCAAACGGCCTCTCCCAAGGAACGCTCTAGGTAAGCTATCGGGGCTTAGCTTCTTCTAAAACCCTGCAGTGTAAGAGAAAGAACTGTGCTTTGGTTACAGCCGGAACACAAGCCGACTTTCTCCAGTAAGTTTGGGGTCTTAAGGTATGACTCTGTAGAAGGAATGCGAAGCAGTTTTGGTTTCTCAGTGCCGCTCAGCCTAGGGCAATGAGGCAGATTTGCATGAAACGTAGGAGAAAGAGAACAGACTTCCTGGAGCTGTTGGAGTGCTGAGGAAACCTAGGTCTCCCAAGGAAGAGTGCAGTGTGTTGCCCTACATTCAGCATACACAGAGTGACTCGGAACGGTTTCCGGGCCTGGATGTTTCTTAGCAGCCTAGGGGAGCCTGCCGGTACTCGGTGTTCTTGCAGGGAATAGGGTGCCCTCGCGAGGTCCTGGTGACCTGAAAGCTTACTAACGCTAAAAGAAAGCAGACCTAAAGTTAGGCCTCACGGACTCTGCTCCAAGCTTCCTAGTGGAGCCTGCTGGTACTAGGTGTTCTTGCAAGGAATAGGGGGCCCACGCGAGGTCCTCGGTGTCCTGAAAGCTTCCTAACCTTAAAAGAAAACAGCTCTAAAGCTAATGCTTCAAGGACTCTGCTCCAAGCTTCCGCTTCGGCAGGCTATTCAGGGCTTTACCTTGAGGAAAGGACTCACGTCAAGTTTCCTTTTAGATCTAGAGCGTCTCAGGAGGAGCTCCCACCCAGGCTATGAAAGCACCCTGTTGATATAGAGAACACTCGTTCCCTTCCCAGAGCCCTGCCTACAGTGACTAGAGACCCGTCCTAAAACTGTTATTTAGGGAATTTCAAGGCAGCATGAATGGAGCATTCAAAATGGGAAAGCAAGGCCTGTGCCATCAGTCCCCGTTTCCAGCGAACACGTGGCCTACCTCCTTGTGATTTCTTCCAAGTAAATATACACTCTAGCTACACACTGGTCCCTTCCTTGAATAACGTTTTCGTGGCACGGACTTCGCAAAGTAGCAAACGGCCTCTCCCAAGGAACGGTCTAGGTAAGCTATCGCGGCTTTGCTTCTTGTAAAACCCTGCAGTGTTAGAGGAAAACTGTGCTTTGTTTACAGCTGGAACGCAAGATGACTTTCTCCAGTAAGTATGGGGTCTTAAGGTAAGACTCTGTAGAAGGAGTGCGAAGCAGTTTTGCTTTCTCAGTGCCGCTCAGCCTAGGGCAATGAGGCAGATTTGCATGAAACGTAGGAGAAAGAGAACAGACTTCCTGGAGCTGTTGGAGTGCTGAGGAAACCTAGGTCTCCCAAGGAAGAGTGCAGTGTGTTGCCCTACACTCAGCATACACAGAGTGACTCGGAACGGTTTCCGGGCCTGGATGTTTCTTAGCAGCCCAGGGGAGCCTGCCGGTACTCCGTGTTCTTGCAGGGAATACGTGCCTTCGCGAGGTCCTGGTGACCTGAAAGCTTACTAACGTTAAAAGAAAGCAGACCTAAAGTTAGGCCTCACGGACTCTGCTCCAAGCTTCCTAGTGGAGCCTGCTGGTACTAGGTGTTCTTGCAGGGAATAGGGTGCCCACGCCAGATCCTGGTGACCTGAAAGCTTACTAACGTTAAAAGAAAGCAGACCTAAAGTAGGCCTCAAGAACTCTGCTCCAAGCTTCCGATTCGGCAGGCTATTCAAGGCTTTACCTTGAGGAAAGGACTCACGTCAAGTTTCCTTTTAGCTCTAGAGCGTTTCAGGTGGAGCTCCTACCCAGGCTATGAAAGCACCCTGTAGATATAGAGAACACTCGTTCCCTTCCCAGAGCCCTGCCTACAGTGACTAGAGACCCGTCCTAAAACTGTTATTTAGGGAATTTCAAGGCAGCATGAATGGAGCATTCAAAATGGGAAAGCAAGGCCTGTGCCATCAGTCCCCGTTTCCAGCGAACACGTGGCCTACCTCCTTGTGATTTCTTCCAAGTAAATATACACTCTAGCTACACACTGGTCCCTTCCTTGAATAACGTTTTCGTGGCACGGACTTCGCCGAGTAGCAAACGGCCTCTCCCAAGGAACGGTCTAGGTAAGCTATCGCGGCTTTGCTTCTTGTAAAACCCTGCAGTGTTAGAGGAAAACTGTGCTTTGTTTACAGCTGGAACGCAAGATGACTTTCTCCAGTAAGTATGGGGTCTTAAGGTATGACTCTGTAGAAGGAGTGCGAAGCAGTTTTGCTTTCTCAGTGCCGGTCAGCCTAGGGCAATGAGGCCGATTTGCATGATATGTAGGATGTAAGAGAACACATTTCCTGGAGCTGTTGGAGTGCTGAGGATACCTAGGTCTACCAAGGAAAAGTGCAGTGTGTTGCCCTACATTCAGCATACACAGAGTGACTGGGAAAGGTTTCCGGGCCTGGATGTTTCTTAGCAGCCCAGGGGAGCCTGCCGGTACTCGGTGTTCTTGCAGGGAATACGTGCCTTCGCGAGGTCCTGGTGACCTGAAAGCTTACTAACGCTAAAAGAAAGCAGACCTAAAGTTAGGCCTCACGGACTCTGCTCCAAGCTTCCTAGTGGAGCCTGCTGGTACTAGGTGTTCTTGCAGGGAATAGGGTGCCCACGCCAGGTCCTGGTGACCTGAAAGCTTACTAAGGTTAAAAGAAAGCAGACCTAAAGTTAGGCCTCAAGGACTCTGTTCCAAGCTTCCGCTTCGGCAGGCTATTCAAGGCTTTATCTTGAGGAAAGGATTCACGTCAAGTTTCCTTTTAGATCTAGAGCGTCTCAGGAGGAGCTCCCAACCAGGCTATGAAAGCACCCTGTTGATATAGACAACACTCGTTCCCTTCCCAGAGTCCTGCCTACAGTGACTAGAGACCCGTCCTAAAACTGTTATTTAGGGAATTTCAAGGCAGCATGAATGGAGCATTCAAAATGGGAAAGCAAGGCCTGTGCCATCAGGCCCCGTTTCCAGCGAACACGCGGCCTACCTCCTTGTGATTTCTTCCAAGTAAATATACACTCTAGCTACACACTGGTCCCTTCCCTGAACAACGTTTTCTTGGCACGGAGTTCGCCGTGTAGCAAACGGCCTCTCTCAAGGAACGCTCTAGGTAAGCTATCGGGGCTTTGCTTCTTGTAAAACCCTGCAGTGTAAGAGGAAGAACTGTGCATTGTTTACAGCAGGAACGCAAGATGACTTTCTCCAGTAAGTATGGGGTCTTAAGGTATGACTCCGTAGAAGGAGTGCGAAGCAGTTTTGGTTTCTCAGTGCCGCTCAGCCTAGGGCAATGAGGCAGATTTGCATGACATGTAGGATGTAAGAGAACAGATTTCCTGGAGCTGTTGGAGTGCTGAGGAAACCTAGGTCTCCCAAGGAAGAGTGCAGTGTGTTGCCCTACACTCAGCATACAGAGAGTGACTGGGAAAGGTTTCCGGGCCTGGATGTTTCTTTGCAGCCTAGTGGAGCCTGCTGGAACTCGGTGTTCTTGCAGGGAATAGGGTGCCCACGCCAGGTCCTGGTGACCTGAAAGCTTACTAACGTTAAAAGAAAGCAGACCTAAAGTAGGCCTCACGGACTCTGCTCCATGCTTCCTAGTGGAGCCTGCTGGTACTAGGTGTTCTTGCAAGGAATAGGGGGCCCACGCGAGGTCCTCGGTGTCCTGAAAGCTTCCTAACCTTAAAAGAAAACAGACCTAAAGCTAATGCTTCAAGGACTCTGCTCCAAGCTTCCGCTTCGGCAGGCTATTCAAGGCTTTACCTTGAGGAAAGGACTCACGTCAAGTTTCCTTTTAGCTCTAGAGCGTCTCAGGTGGAGCTCCTACCCAGGCTATGAAAGCACCCTGTTGATATAGAGCACACTCGTTCCCTTCCCAGAGCCCTGCCTACAGTGACTAGAGACCAGTCCTAAAACTGTTATTTAGGGAATTTCAAGGCAGCATGAATGGAGCATTCAAAATGGGAAAGAAAGGCCTGTGCCATCAGTCCCCGTTTCCAGCGAACAAGCGGCCTACCTCCTTGTGATTTCTTCCAAGTAAATATACACTCTAGCTACACACTGGTCCCTTCCTTGAATAACGTTTTCTTGGCACGGAGTTCGCCGTGTAGCAAACGGCCTCTCTCAAGGAACGCTCTAGGTAAGCTCTCGGGGCTTAGCTTCTTCTAAAACCCTGCAGTGTAAGAGGAAAAACTGTGGTTTGGTTACAGCCGGAACGCAAGCTGACTTTTCCTGTAAGTATGGGGTCTTAAGGTTTGACTCTGTAGAACGAGTGCGAAGCAGTTTTGGTTTCTCAGTGCCGCTCAGCCTAGGGCAATGAGGCAGATTTGCATGACACCTAGGAGGTAAGAGAACAGATTTCCTGGAGCTGTTGGAGTGTTGAGGAAACCTAGGTCTCCCAAGGAAGAGTGCAGTGTGTTGCCCTACACTCAGCATACACAGAGTGACTGGGAAAGTTTTCCGGGCCTGGATGTTTCTTAGCAGTCTAGTGGAGGCTGCTGGCACTAGGTGTTCTTGCAAGGAAAAGGGTACCCACGCGAGGTCCTCGGTGTCCTGAAAGCTTACTAACCTTAAAAGAAAACAGCTCTAAAGCTAATGCTTCAAGGACTCTGCTCCAAGCTTCCGCTTCGGCAGGCTATTCAGGGCTTTACCTTGAGGAAAGGACTCACGTCAAGTTTCCTTTTAGATCTAGAGCGTCTCAGGAGGAGCTCCCACCCAGGCTATGAAAGCACCCTGTTGATATAGAGAACACTCGTTCCCTTCCCAGAGCCCTGCCTACAGTGACTAGAGACCCGTCCTAAAACTGTTATTTAGGGAATTTCAAGGCAGCATGAATGGAGCATTCAAAATGGGAAAGCAAGGCCTGTGCCATCAGTCCCCGTTTCCAGCGAACACGTGGCCTACCTCCTTGTGATTTCTTCCAAGTAAATATACACTCTAGCTACACACTGGTCCCTTCCTTGAATAACGTTTTCGTGGCACGGACTTCGCCGAGTAGCAAACGGCCTCTCCAAAGGAACGCTCTAGGTAAGCTATCGGGGCTTAGCTTCTTGTAAAACCCTGCAGTGTTAGAGGAAAACTGTGCTTTGTTTACAGCTGGAACGCAAGATGACTTTCTCCAGTAAGTATGGGGTCTTAAGGTATGACTCTGTAGAAGGAGTGCGAAGCAGTTTTGCTTTCTAAGTGCCGCTCAGCCTAGAGCAATGAGGCAGATTTGCATGATATGTAGGATGTAAGAAAACAGATTTCCTGGAGCTGTTGGAGTGCTGAGGATACCTAGGTCTACCAAGGAAAAGTGCAGTGTGTTGCCCTACATTCAGCATACACAGAGTGACTGGGAAAGGTTTCCGGGCCTGGATGTTTCTTAGCAGCCCAGGGGAGCCTGCCGGTACTCGGTGTTCTTGCAGGGAATACGTGCCTTCGCGAGGTCCTGGTGACCTGAAAGCTTACTAACGTTAAAAGAAAGCAGACCTAAAGTTAGGCCTCACGGACTCTGTTCCAAGCTTCCTAGTGGAGCCTGCTGGTACTAGGTGTTCTTGCAGGGAATAGGGTGCCCACGCCAGGTCCTGGTGACCTGAAAGCTTACTAACGTTAAAAGAAAGCAGACCTAAAGTTAGGCCTCACGGACTCTGCTCCAAGCTTCCTAGTGGAGCCTGCTGGTACTAGGTGTTCTTGCAGGGAATAGGGTGCCCACGCCAGGTCCTGGTGACCTGAAAGCTTACTAACGTTAAAAGAAAGCAGACCTAAAGTTAGGCCTCAAGGACTCTGCTCCAAGCTTCCGCTTCGGCAGGCTATTCAAGGCTTTATCTGGAGGAAAGGATTCACGTCAAGTTTCCTTTTAGATCTAGAGCGTCTCAGGAGGAGCTCCCACCCAGGCTATGAAAGCACCCTGTTGATATAGAGAACACTCGTTCCCTTCCCAGAGCCCTGCCTACAGTGACTAGAGACCCGTCCTAAAACTGTTATTTAGGGAATTTCAAGGCAGCATGAATGGAGCATTCAAAATGGGAAAGCAAGGCCTGTGCCATCAGGCCCCGTTTCCAGCGAACACGCGGCCTACCTCCTTGTGATTTCTTCCAAGTAAATAAACACTCTAGCTACACACTGGTCCCTTCCCTGAACAACGTTTTCTTGGCACGGAGTTCGCCGTGTAGCAAACGGCCTCTCTCAAGGAACGCTCTAGGTAAGCTATCGGGGCTTTGCTTCTTGTAAAACCCTGCAGTGTAAGAGGAAGAACTGTGCATTGTTTACAGCAGGAACGCAAGATGACTTTCTCCAGTAAGTATGGGGTCTTAAGGTATGACTCCGTAGAAGGAGTGCGAAGCAGTTTTGGTTTCTCAGTGCCGCTCAGCCTAGGGCAATGAGGCAGATTTGCATGACATGTAGGATGTAAGAGAACAGATTTCCTGGAGCTGTTGGAGTGCTGAGGAAACCTAGGTCTCCCAAGGAAGAGTGCAGTGTGTTGCCCTACACTCAGCATACACAGAGTGACTGGGAAAGGTTTCCGGGCCTGGATGTTTCTTTGCAGCCTAGTGGAGCCTGCTGGAACTCGGTGTTCTTGCAGGGAATAGGGTGCCCACGCCAGGTCCTGGTGACCTGAAAGCTTACTAACGTTAAAAGAAAGCAGACCTAAAGTAGGCCTCACGGACTCTGCTCCATGCTTCCTAGTGGAGCCTGCTGGTACTAGGTGTTCTTGCAAGGAATAGGGGGCCCACGCGAGGTCCTCGGTGTCCTGAAAGCTTCCTAACCTTAAAAGAAAACAGACCTAAAGCTAATGCTTCAAGGACTCTGCTCCAAGCTTCCGCTTCGGCAGGCTATTCAAGGCTTTACCTTGAGGAAAGGACTCACGTCAAGTTTCCTTTTAGCTCTAGAGCGTCTCAGGTGGAGCTCCTACCCAGGCTATGAAAGCACCCTGTTGATATAGAGCACACTCGTTCCCTTCCCAGAGCCCTGCCTACAGTGACTAGAGACCAGTCCTAAAACTGTTATTTAGGGAATTTCAAGGCAGCATGAATGGAGCATTCAAAATGGGAAAGAAAGGCCTGTGCCATCAGTCCCCGTTTCCAGCGAACAAGCGGCCTACCTCCTTGTGATTTCTTCCAAGTAAATATACACTCTAGCTACACACTGGTCCCTTCCTTGAATAACGTTTTCTTGGCACGGAGTTCGCCGTGTAGCAAACGGCCTCTCCCAAGGAACGCTCTAGGTAAGCTATCGGGGCTTAGCTTCTTCTAAAACCCTGCAGTGTAAGAGAAAGAACTGTGCTTTGGTTACAGCCGGAACACAAGCCGACTTTCTCCAGTAAGTTTGGGGTCTTAAGGTATGACTCTGTAGAAGGAATGCGAAGCAGTTTTGGTTTCTCAGTGCCGCTCAGCCTAGGGCAATGAGGCAGATTTGCATGAAACGTAGGAGAAAGAGAACAGACTTCCTGGAGCTGTTGGAGTGCTGAGGAAACCTAGGTCTCCCAAGGAAGAGTGCAGTGTGTTGCCCTACACTCAGCATACACAGAGTGACTCGGAACGGTTTCCGGGCCTGGATGTTTCGTAGCAGCCTAGGGGAGCCTGCCGGTACTCCGTGTTCTTGCAGGGAATAGGGTGCCCTCGCGAGGTCCTGGTGACCTGAAAGCTTACTAACGCTAAAAGAAAGCAGACCTAAAGTTAGGCCTCACGGACTCTGCTCCAAGCTTCCTAGTGGAGCCTGCTGGTACTAGGTGTTCTTGCAAGGAATAGGGGGCCCACGCGAGGTCCTCGGTGTCCTGAAAGCTTCCTAACCTTAAAAGAAAACAGCTCTAAAGCTAATGCTTCAAGGACTCTGCTCCAAGCTTCCGCTTCGGCAGGCTATTCAGGGCTTTACCTTGAGGAAAGGACTCACGTCAAGTTTCCTTTTAGATCTAGAGCGTCTCAGGAGGAGCTCCCACCCAGGCTATGAAAGCACCCTGTTGATATAGAGAACACTCGTTCCCTTCCCAGAGCCCTGCCTACACTGACTAGAGACCCGTCCTAAAACTGTTATTTAGGGAATTTCAAGGCAGCATGAATGGAGCATTCAAAATGGGAAAGCAAGGCCTGTGCCATCAGTCCCCGTTTCCAGCGAACACGTGGCCTACCTCCTTGTGATTTCTTCCAAGTAAATATACACTCTAGCTACACACTGGTCCCTTCCTTGAATAACGTTTTCGTGGCACGGACTTCGCAAAGTAGCAAACGGCCTCTCCCAAGGAACGGTCTAGGTAAGCTATCGCGGCTTTCCTTCTTGTAAAACCCTGCAGGGTTAGAGGAAAACTGTGCTTTCTTTACAGCTGGAACGCAAGATGACTTTCTCCAGTAAGTATGGGGTCTTAAGGTAAGACTCTGTAGAAGGAGTGCGAAGCAGTTTTGCTTTCTCAGTGCCGCTCAGCCTAGGGCAATGAGGCAGATTTGCATGAAACGTAGGAGAAAGAGAACAGACTTCCTGGAGCTGTTGGAGTGCTGAGGAAACCTAGGTCTCCCAAGGAAGAGTGCAGTGTGTTGCCCTACACTCAGCATACACAGAGTGACTCGGAACGGTTTCCGGGCCTGGATGTTTCTTAGCAGCCCAGGGGAGCCTGCCGGTACTCCGTGTTCTTGCAGGGAATACGTGCCTTCGCGAGGTCCTGGTGACCTGAAAGCTTACTAACGTTAAAAGAAAGCAGACCTAAAGTAGGCCTCAAGAACTCTGCTCCAAGCTTCCGATTCGGCAGGCTATTCAAGGCTTTACCTTGAGGAAAGGACTCACGTCAAGTTTCCTTTTAGCTCTAGAGCGTTTCAGGTGGAGCTCCTACCCAGGCTATGAAAGCACCCTGTAGATATAGAGAACACTCGTTCCCTTCCCAGAGCCCTGCCTACAGTGACTAGAGACCCGTCCTAAAACTGTTATTTAGGGAATTTCAAGGCAGCATGAATGGAGCATTCAAAATGGGAAAGCAAGGCCTGTGCCATCAGTCCCCGTTTCCAGCGAACACGTGGCCTACCTCCTTGTGATTTCTTCCAAGTAAATATACACTCTAGCTACACACTGGTCCCTTCCTTGAATAACGTTTTCGTGGCACGGACTTCGCCGAGTAGCAAACGGCCTCTCCCAAGGAACGGTCTAGGTAAGCTATCGCGGCTTTGCTTCTTGTAAAACCCTGCAGTGTTAGAGGAAAACTGTGCTTTGTTTACAGCTGGAACGCAAGATGACTTTCTCCAGTAAGTATGGGGTCTTAAGGTATGACTCTGTAGAAGGAGTGCGAAGCAGTTTTGCTTTCTCAGTGCCGGTCAGCCTAGGGCAATGAGGCAGATTTGCATGATATGTAGGATGTAAGAGAACAGATTTCCTGGAGCTGTTGGAGTGCTGAGGATACCTAGGTCTACCAAGGAAAAGTGCAGTGTGTTGCCCTACATTCAGCATACACAGAGTGACTGGGAAAGGTTTCCGGGCCTGGATGTTTCTTAGCAGCCCAGGGGAGCCTGCCGGTACTCGGTGTTCTTGCAGGGAATACGTGCCTTCGCGAGGTCCTGGTGACCTGAAAGCTTACTAACGCTAAAAGAAAGCAGACCTAAAGTTAGGCCTCACGGACTCTGCTCCAAGCTTCCTAGTGGAGCCTGCTGGTACTAGGTGTTCTTGCAGGGAATAGGGTGCCCACGCCAGGTCCTGGTGACCTGAAAGCTTACTAAGGTTAAAAGAAAGCAGACCTAAAGTTAGGCCTCAAGGACTCTGTTCCAAGCTTCCGCTTCGGCAGGCTATTCAAGGCTTTATCTTGAGGAAAGGATTCACGTCAAGTTTCCTTTTAGATCTAGAGCGTCTCAGGAGGAGCTCCCAACCAGGCTATGAAAGCACCCTGTTGATATAGACAACACTCGTTCCCTTCCCAGAGTCCTGCCTACAGTGACTAGAGACCCGTCCTAAAACTGTTATTTAGGGAATTTCAAGGCAGCATGAATGGAGCATTCAAAATGGGAAAGCAAGGCCTGTGCCATCAGGCCCCGTTTCCAGCGAACACGCGGCCTACCTCCTTGTGATTTCTTCCAAGTAAATATACACTCTAGCTACACACTGGTCCCTTCCCTGAATAACGTTTTCTTGGCACGGAGTTCGCCGTGTAGCAAACGGCCTCTCCCAAGGAACGCTCTAGGTAAGCTATCGGGGCTTAGCTTCTTCTAAAACCCTGCAGTGTAAGAGGAAGAACTGTGCTTTGGTTACAGCCGGAACGCAAGCTGACTTTCTCCTGTAAGTATGGGGTCTTAAGGTAAGACTCTGTAGAAGGAGTGCGAAGCAGTTTTGGTTTCTCAGTACCGCTCAGCCTAGGACAATGAGGCAGATTTGAATGACATGTAGGATGTAAGAGAACAGATTTCCTGCAGCTGTTGGAGTGCTGAGGAAACCTAGGTCTCCCAAGGAAGAGTGCAGTGTGTTGCCCTACACTCAGCATACACAGAGTGACTTGGAAAGGTTTCCGGGCCTGGATGTTTCTTTGCAGCCTAGTGGAGCCTGCTGGAACTCGGTGTTCTTGCAGGGAATAGGGTGCCCACGCCAGGTCCTGGTGACCTGAAAGCTTACTAACGTTAAAAGAAAGCAGACCTAAAGTAGGCCTCACGGACTCTGCTCCATGCTTCCTAGTGGAGCCTGCTGGTACTAGGTGTTCTTGCAAGGAATAGGGGGCCCACGCGAGGTCCTCGGTGTCCTGAAAGCTTCCTAACCTTAAAAGAAAACAGACCTAAAGCTAATGCTTCAAGGACTCTGCTCCAAGCTTCCGCTTCGGCAGGCTATTCAAGGCTTTACCTTGAGGAAAGGACTCACGTCAAGTTTCCTTTTAGCTCTAGAGCGTCTCAGGTGGAGCTCCTACCCAGGCTATGAAAGCACCCTGTTGATATAGAGCACACTCGTTCCCTTCCCAGAGCCCTGCCTACAGTGACTAGAGACCAGTCCTAAAACTGTTATTTAGGGAATTTCAAGGTAGCATGAATGGAGCATTCAAAATGGGAAAGAAAGGCCTGTGCCATCAGTCCCCGTTTCCAGCGAACAAGCGGCCTACCTCCTTGTGATTTCTTCCAAGTAAATATACACTCTAGCTACACACTGGTCCCTTCCTTGAATAACGTTTTCTTGGCACGGAGTTCGCCGTGTAGCAAACGGCCTCTCCCAAGGAACGCTCTAGGTAAGCTATCGGGGCTTAGCTTCTTCTAAAACCCTGCAGTGTAAGAGAAAGAACTGTGCTTTGGTTACAGCCGGAACACAAGCCGACTTTCTCCAGTAAGTTTGGGGTCTTAAGGTATGACTCTGTAGAAGGAATGCGAAGCAGTTTTGGTTTCTCAGTGCCGCTCAGCCTAGGGCAATGAGGCAGATTTGCATGAAACGTAGGAGAAAGAGAACAGACTTCCTGGAGCTGTTGGAGTGCTGAGGAAACCTAGGTCTCCCAAGGAAGAGTGCAGTGTGTTGCCCTACATTCAGCATACACAGAGTGACTCGGAACGGTTTCCGGGCCTGGATGTTTCTTAGCAGCCTAGGGGAGCCTGCCGGTACTCGGTGTTCTTGCAGGGAATAGGGTGCCCTCGCGAGGTCCTGGTGACCTGAAAGCTTACTAACGCTAAAAGAAAGCAGACCTAAAGTTAGGCCTCACGGACTCTGCTCCAAGCTTCCTAGTGGAGCCTGCTGGTACTAGGTGTTCTTGCAAGGAATAGGGGGCCCACGCGAGGTCCTCGGTGTCCTGAAAGCTTCCTAACCTTAAAAGAAAACAGCTCTAAAGCTAATGCTTCAAGGACTCTGCTCCAAGCTTCCGCTTCGGCAGGCTATTCAGGGCTTTACCTTGAGGAAAGGACTCACGTCAAGTTTCCTTTTAGATCTAGAGCGTCTCAGGAGGAGCTCCCACCCAGGCTATGAAAGCACCCTGTTGATATAGAGAACACTCGTTCCCTTCCCAGAGCCCTGCCTACAGTGACTAGAGACCCGTCCTAAAACTGTTATTTAGGGAATTTCAAGGCAGCATGAATGGAGCATTCAAAATGGGAAAGCAAGGCCTGTGCCATCAGTCCCCGTTTCCAGCGAACACGTGGCCTACCTCCTTGTGATTTCTTCCAAGTAAATATACACTCTAGCTACACACTGGTCCCTTCCTTGAATAACGTTTTCGTGGCACGGACTTCGCAAAGTAGCAAACGGCCTCTCCCAAGGAACGGTCTAGGTAAGCTATCGCGGCTTTGCTTCTTGTAAAACCCTGCAGTGTTAGAGGAAAACTGTGCTTTGTTTACAGCTGGAACGCAAGATGACTTTCTCCAGTAAGTATGGGGTCTTAAGGTAAGACTCTGTAGAAGGAGTGCGAAGCAGTTTTGCTTTCTCAGTGCCGCTCAGCCTAGGGCAATGAGGCAGATTTGCATGAAACGTAGGAGAAAGAGAACAGACTTCCTGGAGCTGTTGGAGTGCTGAGGAAACCTAGGTCTCCCAAGGAAGAGTGCAGTGTGTTGCCCTACACTCAGCATACACAGAGTGACTCGGAACGGTTTCCGGGCCTGGATGTTTCTTAGCAGCCCAGGGGAGCCTGCCGGTACTCCGTGTTCTTGCAGGGAATACGTGCCTTCGCGAGGTCCTGGTGACCTGAAAGCTTACTAACGTTAAAAGAAAGCAGACCTAAAGTTAGGCCTCACGGACTCTGCTCCAAGCTTCCTAGTGGAGCCTGCTGGTACTAGGTGTTCTTGCAGGGAATAGGGTGCCCACGCCAGATCCTGGTGACCTGAAAGCTTACTAACGTTAAAAGAAAGCAGACCTAAAGTAGGCCTCAAGAACTCTGCTCCAAGCTTCCGATTCGGCAGGCTATTCAAGGCTTTACCTTGAGGAAAGGACTCACGTCAAGTTTCCTTTTAGCTCTAGAGCGTTTCAGGTGGAGCTCCTACCCAGGCTATGAAAGCACCCTGTAGATATAGAGAACACTCGTTCCCTTCCCAGAGCCCTGCCTACAGTGACTAGAGACCCGTCCTAAAACTGTTATTTAGGGAATTTCAAGGCAGCATGAATGGAGCATTCAAAATGGGAAAGCAAGGCCTGTGCCATCAGTCCCCGTTTCCAGCGAACACGTGGCCTACCTCCTTGTGATTTCTTCCAAGTAAATATACACTCTAGCTACACACTGGTCCCTTCCTTGAATAACGTTTTCGTGGCACGGACTTCGCCGAGTAGCAAACGGCCTCTCCCAAGGAACGGTCTAGGTAAGCTATCGCGGCTTTGCTTCTTGTAAAACCCTGCAGTGTTAGAGGAAAACTGTGCTTTGTTTACAGCTGGAACGCAAGATGACTTTCTCCAGTAAGTATGGGGTCTTAAGGTATGACTCTGTAGAAGGAGTGCGAAGCAGTTTTGCTTTCTCAGTGCCGGTCAGCCTAGGGCAATGAGGCCGATTTGCATGATATGTAGGATGTAAGAGAACACATTTCCTGGAGCTGTTGGAGTGCTGAGGATACCTAGGTCTACCAAGGAAAAGTGCAGTGTGTTGCCCTACATTCAGCATACACAGAGTGACTGGGAAAGGTTTCCGGGCCTGGATGTTTCTTAGCAGCCCAGGGGAGCCTGCCGGTACTCGGTGTTCTTGCAGGGAATACGTGCCTTCGCGAGGTCCTGGTGACCTGAAAGCTTACTAACGCTAAAAGAAAGCAGACCTAAAGTTAGGCCTCACGGACTCTGCTCCAAGCTTCCTAGTGGAGCCTGCTGGTACTAGGTGTTCTTGCAGGGAATAGGGTGCCCACGCCAGGTCCTGGTGACCTGAAAGCTTACTAAGGTTAAAAGAAAGCAGACCTAAAGTTAGGCCTCAAGGACTCTGTTCCAAGCTTCCGCTTCGGCAGGCTATTCAAGGCTTTATCTTGAGGAAAGGATTCACGTCAAGTTTCCTTTTAGATCTAGAGCGTCTCAGGAGGAGCTCCCAACCAGGCTATGAAAGCACCCTGTTGATATAGACAACACTCGTTCCCTTCCCAGAGTCCTGCCTACAGTGACTAGAGACCCGTCCTAAAACTGTTATTTAGGGAATTTCAAGGCAGCATGAATGGAGCATTCAAAATGGGAAAGCAAGGCCTGTGCCATCAGGCCCCGTTTCCAGCGAACACGCGGCCTACCTCCTTGTGATTTCTTCCAAGTAAATATACACTCTAGCTACACACTGGTCCCTTCCCTGAACAACGTTTTCTTGGCACGGAGTTCGCCGTGTAGCAAACGGCCTCTCTCAAGGAACGCTCTAGGTAAGCTATCGGGGCTTTGCTTCTTGTAAAACCCTGCAGTGTAAGAGGAAGAACTGTGCATTGTTTACAGCAGGAACGCAAGATGACTTTCTCCAGTAAGTATGGGGTCTTAAGGTATGACTCCGTAGAAGGAGTGCGAAGCAGTTTTGGTTTCTCAGTGCCGCTCAGCCTAGGGCAATGAGGCAGATTTGCATGACATGTAGGATGTAAGAGAACAGATTTCCTGGAGCTGTTGGAGTGCTGAGGAAACCTAGGTCTCCCAAGGAAGAGTGCAGTGTGTTGCCCTACACTCAGCATACAGAGAGTGACTGGGAAAGGTTTCCGGGCCTGGATGTTTCTTTGCAGCCTAGTGGAGCCTGCTGGAACTCGGTGTTCTTGCAGGGAATAGGGTGCCCACGCCAGGTCCTGGTGACCTGAAAGCTTACTAACGTTAAAAGAAAGCAGACCTAAAGTAGGCCTCACGGACTCTGCTCCATGCTTCCTAGTGGAGCCTGCTGGTACTAGGTGTTCTTGCAAGGAATAGGGGGCCCACGCGAGGTCCTCGGTGTCCTGAAAGCTTCCTAACCTTAAAAGAAAACAGACCTAAAGCTAATGCTTCAAGGACTCTGCTCCAAGCTTCCGCTTCGGCAGGCTATTCAAGGCTTTACCTTGAGGAAAGGACTCACGTCAAGTTTCCTTTTAGCTCTAGAGCGTCTCAGGTGGAGCTCCTACCCAGGCTATGAAAGCACCCTGTTGATATAGAGCACACTCGTTCCCTTCCCAGAGCCCTGCCTACAGTGACTAGAGACCAGTCCTAAAACTGTTATTTAGGGAATTTCAAGGCAGCATGAATGGAGCATTCAAAATGGGAAAGAAAGGCCTGTGCCATCAGTCCCCGTTTCCAGCGAACAAGCGGCCTACCTCCTTGTGATTTCTTCCAAGTAAATATACACTCTAGCTACACACTGGTCCCTTCCTTGAATAACGTTTTCTTGGCACGGAGTTCGCCGTGTAGCAAACGGCCTCTCTCAAGGAACGCTCTAGGTAAGCTCTCGGGGCTTAGCTTCTTCTAAAACCCTGCAGTGTAAGAGGAAAAACTGTGGTTTGGTTACAGCCGGAACGCAAGCTGACTTTTCCTGTAAGTATGGGGTCTTAAGGTTTGACTCTGTAGAACGAGTGCGAAGCAGTTTTGGTTTCTCAGTGCCGCTCAGCCTAGGGCAATGAGGCAGATTTGCATGACACCTAGGAGGTAAGAGAACAGATTTCCTGGAGCTGTTGGAGTGTTGAGGAAACCTAGGTCTCCCAAGGAAGAGTGCAGTGTGTTGCCCTACACTCAGCATACACAGAGTGACTGGGAAAGTTTTCCGGGCCTGGATGTTTCTTAGCAGTCTAGTGGAGGCTGCTGGCACTAGGTGTTCTTGCAAGGAAAAGGGTACCCACGCGAGGTCCTCGGTGTCCTGAAAGCTTACTAACCTTAAAAGAAAACAGCTCTAAAGCTAATGCTTCAAGGACTCTGCTCCAAGCTTCCGCTTCGGCAGGCTATTCAGGGCTTTACCTTGAGGAAAGGACTCACGTCAAGTTTCCTTTTAGATCTAGAGCGTCTCAGGAGGAGCTCCCACCCAGGCTATGAAAGCACCCTGTTGATATAGAGAACACTCGTTCCCTTCCCAGAGCCCTGCCTACAGTGACTAGAGACCCGTCCTAAAACTGTTATTTAGGGAATTTCAAGGCAGCATGAATGGAGCATTCAAAATGGGAAAGCAAGGCCTGTGCCATCAGTCCCCGTTTCCAGCGAACACGTGGCCTACCTCCTTGTGATTTCTTCCAAGTAAATATACACTCTAGCTACACACTGGTCCCTTCCTTGAATAACGTTTTCGTGGCACGGACTTCGCCGAGTAGCAAACGGCCTCTCCAAAGGAACGCTCTAGGTAAGCTATCGGGGCTTAGCTTCTTGTAAAACCCTGCAGTGTTAGAGGAAAACTGTGCTTTGTTTACAGCTGGAACGCAAGATGACTTTCTCCAGTAAGTATGGGGTCTTAAGGTATGACTCTGTAGAAGGAGTGCGAAGCAGTTTTGCTTTCTAAGTGCCGCTCAGCCTAGAGCAATGAGGCAGATTTGCATGATATGTAGGATGTAAGAAAACAGATTTCCTGGAGCTGTTGGAGTGCTGAGGATACCTAGGTCTACCAAGGAAAAGTGCAGTGTGTTGCCCTACATTCAGCATACACAGAGTGACTGGGAAAGGTTTCCGGGCCTGGATGTTTCTTAGCAGCCCAGGGGAGCCTGCCGGTACTCGGTGTTCTTGCAGGGAATACGTGCCTTCGCGAGGTCCTGGTGACCTGAAAGCTTACTAACGTTAAAAGAAAGCAGACCTAAAGTTAGGCCTCACGGACTCTGTTCCAAGCTTCCTAGTGGAGCCTGCTGGTACTAGGTGTTCTTGCAGGGAATAGGGTGCCCACGCCAGGTCCTGGTGACCTGAAAGCTTACTAACGTTAAAAGAAAGCAGACCTAAAGTTAGGCCTCACGGACTCTGCTCCAAGCTTCCTAGTGGAGCCTGCTGGTACTAGGTGTTCTTGCAGGGAATAGGGTGCCCACGCCAGGTCCTGGTGACCTGAAAGCTTACTAACGTTAAAAGAAAGCAGACCTAAAGTTAGGCCTCAAGGACTCTGCTCCAAGCTTCCGCTTCGGCAGGCTATTCAAGGCTTTATCTGGAGGAAAGGATTCACGTCAAGTTTCCTTTTAGATCTAGAGCGTCTCAGGAGGAGCTCCCACCCAGGCTATGAAAGCACCCTGTTGATATAGAGAACACTCGTTCCCTTCCCAGAGCCCTGCCTACAGTGACTAGAGACCCGTCCTAAAACTGTTATTTAGGGAATTTCAAGGCAGCATGAATGGAGCATTCAAAATGGGAAAGCAAGGCCTGTGCCATCAGGCCCCGTTTCCAGCGAACACGCGGCCTACCTCCTTGTGATTTCTTCCAAGTAAATAAACACTCTAGCTACACACTGGTCCCTTCCCTGAACAACGTTTTCTTGGCACGGAGTTCGCCGTGTAGCAAACGGCCTCTCTCAAGGAACGCTCTAGGTAAGCTATCGGGGCTTTGCTTCTTGTAAAACCCTGCAGTGTAAGAGGAAGAACTGTGCATTGTTTACAGCAGGAACGCAAGATGACTTTCTCCAGTAAGTATGGGGTCTTAAGGTATGACTCCGTAGAAGGAGTGCGAAGCAGTTTTGGTTTCTCAGTGCCGCTCAGCCTAGGGCAATGAGGCAGATTTGCATGACATGTAGGATGTAAGAGAACAGATTTCCTGGAGCTGTTGGAGTGCTGAGGAAACCTAGGTCTCCCAAGGAAGAGTGCAGTGTGTTGCCCTACACTCAGCATACAGAGAGTGACTGGGAAAGGTTTCCGGGCCTGGATGTTTCTTTGCAGCCTAGTGGAGCCTGCTGGAACTCGGTGTTCTTGCAGGGAATAGGGTGCCCACGCCAGGTCCTGGTGACCTGAAAGCTTACTAACGTTAAAAGAAAGCAGACCTAAAGTAGGCCTCACGGACTCTGCTCCATGCTTCCTAGTGGAGCCTGCTGGTACTAGGTGTTCTTGCAAGGAATAGGGGGCCCACGCGAGGTCCTCGGTGTCCTGAAAGCTTCCTAACCTTAAAAGAAAACAGACCTAAAGCTAATGCTTCAAGGACTCTGCTCCAAGCTTCCGCTTCGGCAGGCTATTCAAGGCTTTACCTTGAGGAAAGGACTCACGTCAAGTTTCCTTTTAGCTCTAGAGCGTCTCAGGTGGAGCTCCTACCCAGGCTATGAAAGCACCCTGTTGATATAGAGCACACTCGTTCCCTTCCCAGAGCCCTGCCTACAGTGACTAGAGACCAGTCCTAAAACTGTTATTTAGGGAATTTCAAGGCAGCATGAATGGAGCATTCAAAATGGGAAAGAAAGGCCTGTGCCATCAGTCCCCGTTTCCAGCGAACAAGCGGCCTACCTCCTTGTGATTTCTTCCAAGTAAATATACACTCTAGCTACACACTGGTCCCTTCCTTGAATAACGTTTTCTTGGCACGGAGTTCGCCGTGTAGCAAACGGCCTCTCCCAAGGAACGCTCTAGGTAAGCTATCGGGGCTTAGCTTCTTCTAAAACCCTGCAGTGTAAGAGAAAGAACTGTGCTTTGGTTACAGCCGGAACACAAGCCGACTTTCTCCAGTAAGTTTGGGGTCTTAAGGTATGACTCTGTAGAAGGAATGCGAAGCAGTTTTGGTTTCTCAGTGCCGCTCAGCCTAGGGCAATGAGGCAGATTTGCATGAAACGTAGGAGAAAGAGAACAGACTTCCTGGAGCTGTTGGAGTGCTGAGGAAACCTAGGTCTCCCAAGGAAGAGTGCAGTGTGTTGCCCTACACTCAGCATACACAGAGTGACTCGGAACGGTTTCCGGGCCTGGATGTTTCGTAGCAGCCTAGGGGAGCCTGCCGGTACTCCGTGTTCTTGCAGGGAATAGGGTGCCCTCGCGAGGTCCTGGTGACCTGAAAGCTTACTAACGCTAAAAGAAAGCAGACCTAAAGTTAGGCCTCACGGACTCTGCTCCAAGCTTCCTAGTGGAGCCTGCTGGTACTAGGTGTTCTTGCAAGGAATAGGGGGCCCACGCGAGGTCCTCGGTGTCCTGAAAGCTTCCTAACCTTAAAAGAAAACAGCTCTAAAGCTAATGCTTCAAGGACTCTGCTCCAAGCTTCCGCTTCGGCAGGCTATTCAGGGCTTTACCTTGAGGAAAGGACTCACGTCAAGTTTCCTTTTAGATCTAGAGCGTCTCAGGAGGAGCTCCCACCCAGGCTATGAAAGCACCCTGTTGATATAGAGAACACTCGTTCCCTTCCCAGAGCCCTGCCTACACTGACTAGAGACCCGTCCTAAAACTGTTATTTAGGGAATTTCAAGGCAGCATGAATGGAGCATTCAAAATGGGAAAGCAAGGCCTGTGCCATCAGTCCCCGTTTCCAGCGAACACGTGGCCTACCTCCTTGTGATTTCTTCCAAGTAAATATACACTCTAGCTACACACTGGTCCCTTCCTTGAATAACGTTTTCGTGGCACGGACTTCGCAAAGTAGCAAACGGCCTCTCCCAAGGAACGGTCTAGGTAAGCTATCGCGGCTTTCCTTCTTGTAAAACCCTGCAGGGTTAGAGGAAAACTGTGCTTTCTTTACAGCTGGAACGCAAGATGACTTTCTCCAGTAAGTATGGGGTCTTAAGGTAAGACTCTGTAGAAGGAGTGCGAAGCAGTTTTGCTTTCTCAGTGCCGCTCAGCCTAGGGCAATGAGGCAGATTTGCATGAAACGTAGGAGAAAGAGAACAGACTTCCTGGAGCTGTTGGAGTGCTGAGGAAACCTAGGTCTCCCAAGGAAGAGTGCAGTGTGTTGCCCTACACTCAGCATACACAGAGTGACTCGGAACGGTTTCCGGGCCTGGATGTTTCTTAGCAGCCCAGGGGAGCCTGCCGGTACTCCGTGTTCTTGCAGGGAATACGTGCCTTCGCGAGGTCCTGGTGACCTGAAAGCTTACTAACGTTAAAAGAAAGCAGACCTAAAGTAGGCCTCAAGAACTCTGCTCCAAGCTTCCGATTCGGCAGGCTATTCAAGGCTTTACCTTGAGGAAAGGACTCACGTCAAGTTTCCTTTTAGCTCTAGAGCGTTTCAGGTGGAGCTCCTACCCAGGCTATGAAAGCACCCTGTAGATATAGAGAACACTCGTTCCCTTCCCAGAGCCCTGCCTACAGTGACTAGAGACCCGTCCTAAAACTGTTATTTAGGGAATTTCAAGGCAGCATGAATGGAGCATTCAAAATGGGAAAGCAAGGCCTGTGCCATCAGTCCCCGTTTCCAGCGAACACGTGGCCTACCTCCTTGTGATTTCTTCCAAGTAAATATACACTCTAGCTACACACTGGTCCCTTCCTTGAATAACGTTTTCGTGGCACGGACTTCGCCGAGTAGCAAACGGCCTCTCCCAAGGAACGGTCTAGGTAAGCTATCGCGGCTTTGCTTCTTGTAAAACCCTGCAGTGTTAGAGGAAAACTGTGCTTTGTTTACAGCTGGAACGCAAGATGACTTTCTCCAGTAAGTATGGGGTCTTAAGGTATGACTCTGTAGAAGGAGTGCGAAGCAGTTTTGCTTTCTCAGTGCCGGTCAGCCTAGGGCAATGAGGCCGATTTGCATGATATGTAGGATGTAAGAGAACAGATTTCCTGGAGCTGTTGGAGTGCTGAGGATACCTAGGTCTACCAAGGAAAAGTGCAGTGTGTTGCCCTACATTCAGCATACACAGAGTGACTGGGAAAGGTTTCCGGGCCTGGATGTTTCTTAGCAGCCCAGGGGAGCCTGCCGGTACTCGGTGTTCTTGCAGGGAATACGTGCCTTCGCGAGGTCCTGGTGACCTGAAAGCTTACTAACGCTAAAAGAAAGCAGACCTAAAGTTAGGCCTCACGGACTCTGCTCCAAGCTTCCTAGTGGAGCCTGCTGGTACTAGGTGTTCTTGCAGGGAATAGGGTGCCCACGCCAGGTCCTGGTGACCTGAAAGCTTACTAAGGTTAAAAGAAAGCAGACCTAAAGTTAGGCCTCAAGGACTCTGTTCCAAGCTTCCGCTTCGGCAGGCTATTCAAGGCTTTATCTTGAGGAAAGGATTCACGTCAAGTTTCCTTTTAGATCTAGAGCGTCTCAGGAGGAGCTCCCAACCAGGCTATGAAAGCACCCTGTTGATATAGACAACACTCGTTCCCTTCCCAGAGTCCTGCCTACAGTGACTAGAGACCCGTCCTAAAACTGTTATTTAGGGAATTTCAAGGCAGCATGAATGGAGCATTCAAAATGGGAAAGCAAGGCCTGTGCCATCAGGCCCCGTTTCCAGCGAACACGCGGCCTACCTCCTTGTGATTTCTTCCAAGTAAATATACACTCTAGCTACACACTGGTCCCTTCCCTGAATAACGTTTTCTTGGCACGGAGTTCGCCGTGTAGCAAACGGCCTCTCCCAAGGAACGCTCTAGGTAAGCTATCGGGGCTTAGCTTCTTCTAAAACCCTGCAGTGTAAGAGGAAGAACTGTGCTTTGGTTACAGCCGGAACGCAAGCTGACTTTCTCCTGTAAGTATGGGGTCTTAAGGTAAGACTCTGTAGAAGGAGTGCGAAGCAGTTTTGGTTTCTCAGTACCGCTCAGCCTAGGACAATGAGGCAGATTTGAATGACATGTAGGATGTAAGAGAACAGATTTCCTGCAGCTGTTGGAGTGCTGAGGAAACCTAGGTCTCCCAAGGAAGAGTGCAGTGTGTTGCCCTACACTCAGCATACACAGAGTGACTTGGAAAGGTTTCCGGGCCTGGATGTTTCTTTGCAGCCTAGTGGAGCCTGCTGGAACTCGGTGTTCTTGCAGGGAATAGGGTGCCCACGCCAGGTCCTGGTGACCTGAAAGCTTACTAACGTTAAAAGAAAGCAGACCTAAAGTAGGCCTCACGGACTCTGCTCCATGCTTCCTAGTGGAGCCTGCTGGTACTAGGTGTTCTTGCAAGGAATAGGGGGCCCACGCGAGGTCCTCGGTGTCCTGAAAGCTTCCTAACCTTAAAAGAAAACAGACCTAAAGCTAATGCTTCAAGGACTCTGCTCCAAGCTTCCGCTTCGGCAGGCTATTCAAGGCTTTACCTTGAGGAAAGGACTCACGTCAAGTTTCCTTTTAGCTCTAGAGCGTCTCAGGTGGAGCTCCTACCCAGGCTATGAAAGCACCCTGTTGATATAGAGCACACTCGTTCCCTTCCCAGAGCCCTGCCTACAGTGACTAGAGACCAGTCCTAAAACTGTTATTTAGGGAATTTCAAGGTAGCATGAATGGAGCATTCAAAATGGGAAAGAAAGGCCTGTGCCATCAGTCCCCGTTTCCAGCGAACAAGCGGCCTACCTCCTTGTGATTTCTTCCAAGTAAATATACACTCTAGCTACACACTGGTCCCTTCCTTGAATAACGTTTTCTTGGCACGGAGTTCGCCGTGTAGCAAACGGCCTCTCCCAAGGAACGCTCTAGGTAAGCTATCGGGGCTTAGCTTCTTCTAAAACCCTGCAGTGTAAGAGAAAGAACTGTGCTTTGGTTACAGCCGGAACACAAGCCGACTTTCTCCAGTAAGTTTGGGGTCTTAAGGTATGACTCTGTAGAAGGAATGCGAAGCAGTTTTGGTTTCTCAGTGCCGCTCAGCCTAGGGCAATGAGGCAGATTTGCATGAAACGTAGGAGAAAGAGAACAGACTTCCTGGAGCTGTTGGAGTGCTGAGGAAACCTAGGTCTCCCAAGGAAGAGTGCAGTGTGTTGCCCTACATTCAGCATACACAGAGTGACTCGGAACGGTTTCCGGGCCTGGATGTTTCTTAGCAGCCTAGGGGAGCCTGCCGGTACTCGGTGTTCTTGCAGGGAATAGGGTGCCCTCGCGAGGTCCTGGTGACCTGAAAGCTTACTAACGCTAAAAGAAAGCAGACCTAAAGTTAGGCCTCACGGACTCTGCTCCAAGCTTCCTAGTGGAGCCTGCTGGTACTAGGTGTTCTTGCAAGGAATAGGGGGCCCACGCGAGGTCCTCGGTGTCCTGAAAGCTTCCTAACCTTAAAAGAAAACAGCTCTAAAGCTAATGCTTCAAGGACTCTGCTCCAAGCTTCCGCTTCGGCAGGCTATTCAGGGCTTTACCTTGAGGAAAGGACTCACGTCAAGTTTCCTTTTAGATCTAGAGCGTCTCAGGAGGAGCTCCCACCCAGGCTATGAAAGCACCCTGTTGATATAGAGAACACTCGTTCCCTTCCCAGAGCCCTGCCTACAGTGACTAGAGACCCGTCCTAAAACTGTTATTTAGGGAATTTCAAGGCAGCATGAATGGAGCATTCAAAATGGGAAAGCAAGGCCTGTGCCATCAGTCCCCGTTTCCAGCGAACACGTGGCCTACCTCCTTGTGATTTCTTCCAAGTAAATATACACTCTAGCTACACACTGGTCCCTTCCTTGAATAACGTTTTCGTGGCACGGACTTCGCAAAGTAGCAAACGGCCTCTCCCAAGGAACGGTCTAGGTAAGCTATCGCGGCTTTGCTTCTTGTAAAACCCTGCAGTGTTAGAGGAAAACTGTGCTTTGTTTACAGCTGGAACGCAAGATGACTTTCTCCAGTAAGTATGGGGTCTTAAGGTAAGACTCTGTAGAAGGAGTGCGAAGCAGTTTTGCTTTCTCAGTGCCGCTCAGCCTAGGGCAATGAGGCAGATTTGCATGAAACGTAGGAGAAAGAGAACAGACTTCCTGGAGCTGTTGGAGTGCTGAGGAAACCTAGGTCTCCCAAGGAAGAGTGCAGTGTGTTGCCCTACACTCAGCATACACAGAGTGACTCGGAACGGTTTCCGGGCCTGGATGTTTCTTAGCAGCCCAGGGGAGCCTGCCGGTACTCCGTGTTCTTGCAGGGAATACGTGCCTTCGCGAGGTCCTGGTGACCTGAAAGCTTACTAACGTTAAAAGAAAGCAGACCTAAAGTTAGGCCTCACGGACTCTGCTCCAAGCTTCCTAGTGGAGCCTGCTGGTACTAGGTGTTCTTGCAGGGAATAGGGTGCCCACGCCAGATCCTGGTGACCTGAAAGCTTACTAACGTTAAAAGAAAGCAGACCTAAAGTAGGCCTCAAGAACTCTGCTCCAAGCTTCCGATTCGGCAGGCTATTCAAGGCTTTACCTTGAGGAAAGGACTCACGTCAAGTTTCCTTTTAGCTCTAGAGCGTTTCAGGTGGAGCTCCTACCCAGGCTATGAAAGCACCCTGTAGATATAGAGAACACTCGTTCCCTTCCCAGAGCCCTGCCTACAGTGACTAGAGACCCGTCCTAAAACTGTTATTTAGGGAATTTCAAGGCAGCATGAATGGAGCATTCAAAATGGGAAAGCAAGGCCTGTGCCATCAGTCCCCGTTTCCAGCGAACACGTGGCCTACCTCCTTGTGATTTCTTCCAAGTAAATATACACTCTAGCTACACACTGGTCCCTTCCTTGAATAACGTTTTCGTGGCACGGACTTCGCCGAGTAGCAAACGGCCTCTCCCAAGGAACGGTCTAGGTAAGCTATCGCGGCTTTGCTTCTTGTAAAACCCTGCAGTGTTAGAGGAAAACTGTGCTTTGTTTACAGCTGGAACGCAAGATGACTTTCTCCAGTAAGTATGGGGTCTTAAGGTATGACTCTGTAGAAGGAGTGCGAAGCAGTTTTGCTTTCTCAGTGCCGGTCAGCCTAGGGCAATGAGGCCGATTTGCATGATATGTAGGATGTAAGAGAACACATTTCCTGGAGCTGTTGGAGTGCTGAGGATACCTAGGTCTACCAAGGAAAAGTGCAGTGTGTTGCCCTACATTCAGCATACACAGAGTGACTGGGAAAGGTTTCCGGGCCTGGATGTTTCTTAGCAGCCCAGGGGAGCCTGCCGGTACTCGGTGTTCTTGCAGGGAATACGTGCCTTCGCGAGGTCCTGGTGACCTGAAAGCTTACTAACGCTAAAAGAAAGCAGACCTAAAGTTAGGCCTCACGGACTCTGCTCCAAGCTTCCTAGTGGAGCCTGCTGGTACTAGGTGTTCTTGCAGGGAATAGGGTGCCCACGCCAGGTCCTGGTGACCTGAAAGCTTACTAAGGTTAAAAGAAAGCAGACCTAAAGTTAGGCCTCAAGGACTCTGTTCCAAGCTTCCGCTTCGGCAGGCTATTCAAGGCTTTATCTTGAGGAAAGGATTCACGTCAAGTTTCCTTTTAGATCTAGAGCGTCTCAGGAGGAGCTCCCAACCAGGCTATGAAAGCACCCTGTTGATATAGACAACACTCGTTCCCTTCCCAGAGTCCTGCCTACAGTGACTAGAGACCCGTCCTAAAACTGTTATTTAGGGAATTTCAAGGCAGCATGAATGGAGCATTCAAAATGGGAAAGCAAGGCCTGTGCCATCAGGCCCCGTTTCCAGCGAACACGCGGCCTACCTCCTTGTGATTTCTTCCAAGTAAATATACACTCTAGCTACACACTGGTCCCTTCCCTGAACAACGTTTTCTTGGCACGGAGTTCGCCGTGTAGCAAACGGCCTCTCTCAAGGAACGCTCTAGGTAAGCTATCGGGGCTTTGCTTCTTGTAAAACCCTGCAGTGTAAGAGGAAGAACTGTGCATTGTTTACAGCAGGAACGCAAGATGACTTTCTCCAGTAAGTATGGGGTCTTAAGGTATGACTCCGTAGAAGGAGTGCGAAGCAGTTTTGGTTTCTCAGTGCCGCTCAGCCTAGGGCAATGAGGCAGATTTGCATGACATGTAGGATGTAAGAGAACAGATTTCCTGGAGCTGTTGGAGTGCTGAGGAAACCTAGGTCTCCCAAGGAAGAGTGCAGTGTGTTGCCCTACACTCAGCATACAGAGAGTGACTGGGAAAGGTTTCCGGGCCTGGATGTTTCTTTGCAGCCTAGTGGAGCCTGCTGGAACTCGGTGTTCTTGCAGGGAATAGGGTGCCCACGCCAGGTCCTGGTGACCTGAAAGCTTACTAACGTTAAAAGAAAGCAGACCTAAAGTAGGCCTCACGGACTCTGCTCCATGCTTCCTAGTGGAGCCTGCTGGTACTAGGTGTTCTTGCAAGGAATAGGGGGCCCACGCGAGGTCCTCGGTGTCCTGAAAGCTTCCTAACCTTAAAAGAAAACAGACCTAAAGCTAATGCTTCAAGGACTCTGCTCCAAGCTTCCGCTTCGGCAGGCTATTCAAGGCTTTACCTTGAGGAAAGGACTCACGTCAAGTTTCCTTTTAGCTCTAGAGCGTCTCAGGTGGAGCTCCTACCCAGGCTATGAAAGCACCCTGTTGATATAGAGCACACTCGTTCCCTTCCCAGAGCCCTGCCTACAGTGACTAGAGACCAGTCCTAAAACTGTTATTTAGGGAATTTCAAGGCAGCATGAATGGAGCATTCAAAATGGGAAAGAAAGGCCTGTGCCATCAGTCCCCGTTTCCAGCGAACAAGCGGCCTACCTCCTTGTGATTTCTTCCAAGTAAATATACACTCTAGCTACACACTGGTCCCTTCCTTGAATAACGTTTTCTTGGCACGGAGTTCGCCGTGTAGCAAACGGCCTCTCTCAAGGAACGCTCTAGGTAAGCTCTCGGGGCTTAGCTTCTTCTAAAACCCTGCAGTGTAAGAGGAAAAACTGTGGTTTGGTTACAGCCGGAACGCAAGCTGACTTTTCCTGTAAGTATGGGGTCTTAAGGTTTGACTCTGTAGAACGAGTGCGAAGCAGTTTTGGTTTCTCAGTGCCGCTCAGCCTAGGGCAATGAGGCAGATTTGCATGACACCTAGGAGGTAAGAGAACAGATTTCCTGGAGCTGTTGGAGTGTTGAGGAAACCTAGGTCTCCCAAGGAAGAGTGCAGTGTGTTGCCCTACACTCAGCATACACAGAGTGACTGGGAAAGTTTTCCGGGCCTGGATGTTTCTTAGCAGTCTAGTGGAGGCTGCTGGCACTAGGTGTTCTTGCAAGGAAAAGGGTACCCACGCGAGGTCCTCGGTGTCCTGAAAGCTTACTAACCTTAAAAGAAAACAGCTCTAAAGCTAATGCTTCAAGGACTCTGCTCCAAGCTTCCGCTTCGGCAGGCTATTCAGGGCTTTACCTTGAGGAAAGGACTCACGTCAAGTTTCCTTTTAGATCTAGAGCGTCTCAGGAGGAGCTCCCACCCAGGCTATGAAAGCACCCTGTTGATATAGAGAACACTCGTTCCCTTCCCAGAGCCCTGCCTACAGTGACTAGAGACCCGTCCTAAAACTGTTATTTAGGGAATTTCAAGGCAGCATGAATGGAGCATTCAAAATGGGAAAGCAAGGCCTGTGCCATCAGTCCCCGTTTCCAGCGAACACGTGGCCTACCTCCTTGTGATTTCTTCCAAGTAAATATACACTCTAGCTACACACTGGTCCCTTCCTTGAATAACGTTTTCGTGGCACGGACTTCGCCGAGTAGCAAACGGCCTCTCCAAAGGAACGCTCTAGGTAAGCTATCGGGGCTTAGCTTCTTGTAAAACCCTGCAGTGTTAGAGGAAAACTGTGCTTTGTTTACAGCTGGAACGCAAGATGACTTTCTCCAGTAAGTATGGGGTCTTAAGGTATGACTCTGTAGAAGGAGTGCGAAGCAGTTTTGCTTTCTAAGTGCCGCTCAGCCTAGAGCAATGAGGCAGATTTGCATGATATGTAGGATGTAAGAAAACAGATTTCCTGGAGCTGTTGGAGTGCTGAGGATACCTAGGTCTACCAAGGAAAAGTGCAGTGTGTTGCCCTACATTCAGCATACACAGAGTGACTGGGAAAGGTTTCCGGGCCTGGATGTTTCTTAGCAGCCCAGGGGAGCCTGCCGGTACTCGGTGTTCTTGCAGGGAATACGTGCCTTCGCGAGGTCCTGGTGACCTGAAAGCTTACTAACGTTAAAAGAAAGCAGACCTAAAGTTAGGCCTCACGGACTCTGTTCCAAGCTTCCTAGTGGAGCCTGCTGGTACTAGGTGTTCTTGCAGGGAATAGGGTGCCCACGCCAGGTCCTGGTGACCTGAAAGCTTACTAACGTTAAAAGAAAGCAGACCTAAAGTTAGGCCTCACGGACTCTGCTCCAAGCTTCCTAGTGGAGCCTGCTGGTACTAGGTGTTCTTGCAGGGAATAGGGTGCCCACGCCAGGTCCTGGTGACCTGAAAGCTTACTAACGTTAAAAGAAAGCAGACCTAAAGTTAGGCCTCAAGGACTCTGCTCCAAGCTTCCGCTTCGGCAGGCTATTCAAGGCTTTATCTGGAGGAAAGGATTCACGTCAAGTTTCCTTTTAGATCTAGAGCGTCTCAGGAGGAGCTCCCACCCAGGCTATGAAAGCACCCTGTTGATATAGAGAACACTCGTTCCCTTCCCAGAGCCCTGCCTACAGTGACTAGAGACCCGTCCTAAAACTGTTATTTAGGGAATTTCAAGGCAGCATGAATGGAGCATTCAAAATGGGAAAGCAAGGCCTGTGCCATCAGGCCCCGTTTCCAGCGAACACGCGGCCTACCTCCTTGTGATTTCTTCCAAGTAAATAAACACTCTAGCTACACACTGGTCCCTTCCCTGAACAACGTTTTCTTGGCACGGAGTTCGCCGTGTAGCAAACGGCCTCTCTCAAGGAACGCTCTAGGTAAGCTATCGGGGCTTTGCTTCTTGTAAAACCCTGCAGTGTAAGAGGAAGAACTGTGCATTGTTTACAGCAGGAACGCAAGATGACTTTCTCCAGTAAGTATGGGGTCTTAAGGTATGACTCCGTAGAAGGAGTGCGAAGCAGTTTTGGTTTCTCAGTGCCGCTCAGCCTAGGGCAATGAGGCAGATTTGCATGACATGTAGGATGTAAGAGAACAGATTTCCTGGAGCTGTTGGAGTGCTGAGGAAACCTAGGTCTCCCAAGGAAGAGTGCAGTGTGTTGCCCTACACTCAGCATACAGAGAGTGACTGGGAAAGGTTTCCGGGCCTGGATGTTTCTTTGCAGCCTAGTGGAGCCTGCTGGAACTCGGTGTTCTTGCAGGGAATAGGGTGCCCACGCCAGGTCCTGGTGACCTGAAAGCTTACTAACGTTAAAAGAAAGCAGACCTAAAGTAGGCCTCACGGACTCTGCTCCATGCTTCCTAGTGGAGCCTGCTGGTACTAGGTGTTCTTGCAAGGAATAGGGGGCCCACGCGAGGTCCTCGGTGTCCTGAAAGCTTCCTAACCTTAAAAGAAAACAGACCTAAAGCTAATGCTTCAAGGACTCTGCTCCAAGCTTCCGCTTCGGCAGGCTATTCAAGGCTTTACCTTGAGGAAAGGACTCACGTCAAGTTTCCTTTTAGCTCTAGAGCGTCTCAGGTGGAGCTCCTACCCAGGCTATGAAAGCACCCTGTTGATATAGAGCACACTCGTTCCCTTCCCAGAGCCCTGCCTACAGTGACTAGAGACCAGTCCTAAAACTGTTATTTAGGGAATTTCAAGGCAGCATGAATGGAGCATTCAAAATGGGAAAGAAAGGCCTGTGCCATCAGTCCCCGTTTCCAGCGAACAAGCGGCCTACCTCCTTGTGATTTCTTCCAAGTAAATATACACTCTAGCTACACACTGGTCCCTTCCTTGAATAACGTTTTCTTGGCACGGAGTTCGCCGTGTAGCAAACGGCCTCTCCCAAGGAACGCTCTAGGTAAGCTATCGGGGCTTAGCTTCTTCTAAAACCCTGCAGTGTAAGAGAAAGAACTGTGCTTTGGTTACAGCCGGAACACAAGCCGACTTTCTCCAGTAAGTTTGGGGTCTTAAGGTATGACTCTGTAGAAGGAATGCGAAGCAGTTTTGGTTTCTCAGTGCCGCTCAGCCTAGGGCAATGAGGCAGATTTGCATGAAACGTAGGAGAAAGAGAACAGACTTCCTGGAGCTGTTGGAGTGCTGAGGAAACCTAGGTCTCCCAAGGAAGAGTGCAGTGTGTTGCCCTACACTCAGCATACACAGAGTGACTCGGAACGGTTTCCGGGCCTGGATGTTTCGTAGCAGCCTAGGGGAGCCTGCCGGTACTCCGTGTTCTTGCAGGGAATAGGGTGCCCTCGCGAGGTCCTGGTGACCTGAAAGCTTACTAACGCTAAAAGAAAGCAGACCTAAAGTTAGGCCTCACGGACTCTGCTCCAAGCTTCCTAGTGGAGCCTGCTGGTACTAGGTGTTCTTGCAAGGAATAGGGGGCCCACGCGAGGTCCTCGGTGTCCTGAAAGCTTCCTAACCTTAAAAGAAAACAGCTCTAAAGCTAATGCTTCAAGGACTCTGCTCCAAGCTTCCGCTTCGGCAGGCTATTCAGGGCTTTACCTTGAGGAAAGGACTCACGTCAAGTTTCCTTTTAGATCTAGAGCGTCTCAGGAGGAGCTCCCACCCAGGCTATGAAAGCACCCTGTTGATATAGAGAACACTCGTTCCCTTCCCAGAGCCCTGCCTACACTGACTAGAGACCCGTCCTAAAACTGTTATTTAGGGAATTTCAAGGCAGCATGAATGGAGCATTCAAAATGGGAAAGCAAGGCCTGTGCCATCAGTCCCCGTTTCCAGCGAACACGTGGCCTACCTCCTTGTGATTTCTTCCAAGTAAATATACACTCTAGCTACACACTGGTCCCTTCCTTGAATAACGTTTTCGTGGCACGGACTTCGCAAAGTAGCAAACGGCCTCTCCCAAGGAACGGTCTAGGTAAGCTATCGCGGCTTTCCTTCTTGTAAAACCCTGCAGGGTTAGAGGAAAACTGTGCTTTCTTTACAGCTGGAACGCAAGATGACTTTCTCCAGTAAGTATGGGGTCTTAAGGTAAGACTCTGTAGAAGGAGTGCGAAGCAGTTTTGCTTTCTCAGTGCCGCTCAGCCTAGGGCAATGAGGCAGATTTGCATGAAACGTAGGAGAAAGAGAACAGACTTCCTGGAGCTGTTGGAGTGCTGAGGAAACCTAGGTCTCCCAAGGAAGAGTGCAGTGTGTTGCCCTACACTCAGCATACACAGAGTGACTCGGAACGGTTTCCGGGCCTGGATGTTTCTTAGCAGCCCAGGGGAGCCTGCCGGTACTCCGTGTTCTTGCAGGGAATACGTGCCTTCGCGAGGTCCTGGTGACCTGAAAGCTTACTAACGTTAAAAGAAAGCAGACCTAAAGTAGGCCTCAAGAACTCTGCTCCAAGCTTCCGATTCGGCAGGCTATTCAAGGCTTTACCTTGAGGAAAGGACTCACGTCAAGTTTCCTTTTAGCTCTAGAGCGTTTCAGGTGGAGCTCCTACCCAGGCTATGAAAGCACCCTGTAGATATAGAGAACACTCGTTCCCTTCCCAGAGCCCTGCCTACAGTGACTAGAGACCCGTCCTAAAACTGTTATTTAGGGAATTTCAAGGCAGCATGAATGGAGCATTCAAAATGGGAAAGCAAGGCCTGTGCCATCAGTCCCCGTTTCCAGCGAACACGTGGCCTACCTCCTTGTGATTTCTTCCAAGTAAATATACACTCTAGCTACACACTGGTCCCTTCCTTGAATAACGTTTTCGTGGCACGGACTTCGCCGAGTAGCAAACGGCCTCTCCCAAGGAACGGTCTAGGTAAGCTATCGCGGCTTTGCTTCTTGTAAAACCCTGCAGTGTTAGAGGAAAACTGTGCTTTGTTTACAGCTGGAACGCAAGATGACTTTCTCCAGTAAGTATGGGGTCTTAAGGTATGACTCTGTAGAAGGAGTGCGAAGCAGTTTTGCTTTCTCAGTGCCGGTCAGCCTAGGGCAATGAGGCCGATTTGCATGATATGTAGGATGTAAGAGAACAGATTTCCTGGAGCTGTTGGAGTGCTGAGGATACCTAGGTCTACCAAGGAAAAGTGCAGTGTGTTGCCCTACATTCAGCATACACAGAGTGACTGGGAAAGGTTTCCGGGCCTGGATGTTTCTTAGCAGCCCAGGGGAGCCTGCCGGTACTCGGTGTTCTTGCAGGGAATACGTGCCTTCGCGAGGTCCTGGTGACCTGAAAGCTTACTAACGCTAAAAGAAAGCAGACCTAAAGTTAGGCCTCACGGACTCTGCTCCAAGCTTCCTAGTGGAGCCTGCTGGTACTAGGTGTTCTTGCAGGGAATAGGGTGCCCACGCCAGGTCCTGGTGACCTGAAAGCTTACTAAGGTTAAAAGAAAGCAGACCTAAAGTTAGGCCTCAAGGACTCTGTTCCAAGCTTCCGCTTCGGCAGGCTATTCAAGGCTTTATCTTGAGGAAAGGATTCACGTCAAGTTTCCTTTTAGATCTAGAGCGTCTCAGGAGGAGCTCCCAACCAGGCTATGAAAGCACCCTGTTGATATAGACAACACTCGTTCCCTTCCCAGAGTCCTGCCTACAGTGACTAGAGACCCGTCCTAAAACTGTTATTTAGGGAATTTCAAGGCAGCATGAATGGAGCATTCAAAATGGGAAAGCAAGGCCTGTGCCATCAGGCCCCGTTTCCAGCGAACACGCGGCCTACCTCCTTGTGATTTCTTCCAAGTAAATATACACTCTAGCTACACACTGGTCCCTTCCCTGAACAACGTTTTCTTGGCACGGAGTTCGCCGTGTAGCAAACGGCCTCTCTCAAGGAACGCTCTAGGTAAGCTATCGGGGCTTTGCTTCTTGTAAAACCCTGCAGTGTAAGAGGAAGAACTGTGCATTGTTTACAGCAGGAACGCAAGATGACTTTCTCCAGTAAGTATGGGGTCTTAAGGTATGACTCCGTAGAAGGAGTGCGAAGCAGTTTTGGTTTCTCAGTGCCGCTCAGCCTAGGGCAATGAGGCAGATTTGCATGACATGTAGGATGTAAGAGAACAGATTTCCTGGAGCTGTTGGAGTGCTGAGGAAACCTAGGTCTCCCAAGGAAGAGTGCAGTGTGTTGCCCTACACTCAGCATACACAGAGTGACTGGGAAAGGTTTCCGGGCCTGGATGTTTCTTTGCAGCCTAGTGGAGCCTGCTGGAACTCGGTGTTCTTGCAGGGAATAGGGTGCCCTCGCGAGGTCCTGGTGACCTGAAAGCTTACTAACGTTAAAAGAAAGCAGACCTAAAGTAGGCCTCAAGAACTCTGCTCCAAGCTTCCGATTCGGCAGGCTATTCAAGGCTTTACCTTGAGGAAAGGACTCACGTCAAGTTTCCTTTTAGCTCTAGAGCGTCTCAGGTGGAGCTCCTACCCAGGCTATGAAAGCACCCTGTTGATATAGACAACACTCGTTCCCTTCCCAGAGCCCTGCCTACAGTGACTAGAGACCCGTCCTAAAACTGTTATTTAGGGAATTTCAAGGCAGCATGAATGGAGCATTCAAAATGGGAAAGCAAGGCCTGTGCCATCAGTCCCCGTTTCCAGCGAACACGTGGCCTACCTCCTTGTGATTTCTTCCAAGTAAATATACACTCTAGCTACACACTGGTCCCTTCCTTGAATAACGTTTTCGTGGCACGGACTTCGCCGAGTAGCAAACGGCCTCTCCAAAGGAACGCTCTAGGTAAGCTATCGGGGCTTTGCTTCTTGTAAAACCCTGCAGTGTTAGAGGAACACGGTGCTTTGTTTACAGCTGGAACGCAAGATGACTTTCTCCAGTAAGTATGGGGTCTTAAGGTATGACTCTGTAGAAGGAGTGCGAAGCAGTTTTGCTTTCTCAGTGCCGCTCAGCCTAGGGCAATGAGGCAGATTTGCATGATATGTAGGATGTAAGAGAACAGATTTCCTGGAGCTGTTGGAGTGCTGAGGATACCTAGGTCTACCAAGGAAAAGTGCAGTTTGTTGCCCTACATTCAGCATACAGGGAGTGACTGGGAAAGGTTTCCGGGCCTGGATGTTTCTTAGCAGCCCAGGGGAGCCTGCCGGTACTCGGTGTTCTTGCAGGGAATATGTGCCTTCGCGAGGTCCTGGTGACCTGAAAGCTTACTAACGTTAAAAGAAAGCAGACCTAAAGTTAGGCCTCACGGACTCTGCTCCAAGCTTCCTAGTGGAGCCTGCTGGTACTAGGTGTTCTTGCAGGGAATAGGGTGCCCACGCCAGGTCCTGGTGACCTGAAAGCTTACTAACGTTAAAAGAAAGCAGACCTAAAGTTAGGCCTCAAGGACTCTGCTCCAAGCTTCCGCTTCGGCAGGCTATTCAAGGCTTTATCTTGAGGAAAGGATTCACGTCAAGTTTCCTTTTAGATCTAGAGCGTCTCAGGAGGAGCTCCCAACCAGGCTATGAAAGCACCCTGTTGATATAGAGAACACTCGTTCCCTTCCCAGAGCCCTGCCTACAGTGACTAGAGACCCGTCCTAAAACTGTTATTTAGGGAATTTCAAGGCAGCATGAATGGAGCATTCAAAATGGGAAAGCAAGGCCTGTGCCATCAGGCCCTGTTTCCAGCGAACACGCGGCCTACCTCCTTGTGATTTCTTCCAAGTAAATATACACTCTAGCTACACACTGGTCCCTTCCCTGAACAACGTTTTCTTGGCACGGAGTTCGCCGTGTAGCAAACGGCCTCTCTCAAGGAACGCTCTAGGTAAGCTATCGGGGCTTTGCTTCTTGTAAAACCCTACAGTGTAAGAGGAAGAACTGTGCATTGTTTACAGCAGGAACGCAAGATGACTTTCTCCAGTAAGTATGGGGTCTTAAGGTATGACTCCGTAGAAGGAGTGCGAAGCAGTTTTGGTTTCTCAGTGCCGCTCAGCCTAGGGCAATGAGGCAGATTTGCATGACATGTAGGATGTAAGAGAACAGATTTCCTGGAGCTGTTGGAGTGCTGAGGAAACCTAGGTCTCCCAAGGAAGAGTGCAGTGTGTTGCCCTACACTCAGCATACACAGAGTGACTGGGAAAGGTTTCCGGGCCTGGATGTTTCTTTGCAGCCTAGTGGAGCCTGCTGGAACTCGGTGTTCTTGCAGGGAATAGGGTGCCCACGCCAGGTCCTGGTGACCTGAAAGCTTACTAACGTTAAAAGAAAGCAGACCTAAAGTAGGCCTCAAGAACTCTGCTCCAAGCTTCCGCTTCGGCAGGCTATTCAAGGCTTTACCTTGAGGAAAGGACTCACGTCAAGTTTCCTTTTAGCTCTAGAGCGTGTCAGGTGGAGCTCCTACCCAGGCTATGAAAGCACCCTGTTGATATAGACAACACTCGTTCCCTTCCCAGAGCCCTGCCTACAGTGACTAGAGACCCGTCCTAAAACTGTTATTTAGGGAATTTCAAGGCAGCATGAATGGAGCATTTAAAATGGGAAAGCAAGGCCTGTGCCATCAGGCCCCGTTTCCAGCGAACACGCGGCCTACCTCCTTGTGATTTCTTCCAAGTAAATATACACTCTAGCTACACACTGGTCCCTTCCCTGAATAACGTTTTCTTGGCACGGTGTTCGCCGTGTAGCAAACGGCCTCTCCCAAGGAACGCTCTAGGTAAGCTATCGGGGCTTAGCTTCTTCTAAAACCCTGCAGTGTAAGAGGAAGAACTGTGCTTTGGTTACAGCCGGAACGCAAGCTGACTTTCTCCTGTAAGTATGGGGTCTTAAGGTAAGACTCTGTAGAAGGAGTGCGAAGCAGTTTTGGTTTCTCAGTACCGCTCAGCCTAGGACAATGAGGCAGATTTGAATGACATGTAGGATGTAAGAGAACAGATTTCCTGCAGCTGTTGGAGTGCTGAGGAAACCTAGGTCTCCCAAGGAAGAGTGCAGTGTGTTGCCCTACACTCAGCATACACAGAGTGACTTGGAAAGGTTTCCGGGCCTGGATGTTTCTTTGCAGCCTAGTGGAGCCTGCTGGAACTCGGTGTTCTTGCAGGGAATAGGGTGCCCACGCCAGGTCCTGGTGACCTGAAAGCTTACTAACGTTAAAAGAAAGCAGACCTAAAGTAGGCCTCACGGACTCTGCTCCATGCTTCCTAGTGGAGCCTGCTGGTACTAGGTGTTCTTGCAAGGAATAGGGGGCCCACGCGAGGTCCTCGGTGTCCTGAAAGCTTCCTAACCTTAAAAGAAAACAGACCTAAAGCTAATGCTTCAAGGACTCTGCTCCAAGCTTCCGCTTCGGCAGGCTATTCAAGGCTTTACCTTGAGGAAAGGACTCACGTCAAGTTTCCTTTTAGCTCTAGAGCGTCTCAGGTGGAGCTCCTACCCAGGCTATGAAAGCACCCTGTTGATATAGAGCACACTCGTTCCCTTCCCAGAGCCCTGCCTACAGTGACTAGAGACCAGTCCTAAAACTGTTATTTAGGGAATTTCAAGGTAGCATGAATGGAGCATTCAAAATGGGAAAGAAAGGCCTGTGCCATCAGTCCCCGTTTCCAGCGAACAAGCGGCCTACCTCCTTGTGATTTCTTCCAAGTAAATATACACTCTAGCTACACACTGGTCCCTTCCTTGAATAACGTTTTCTTGGCACGGAGTTCGCCGTGTAGCAAACGGCCTCTCCCAAGGAACGCTCTAGGTAAGCTATCGGGGCTTAGCTTCTTCTAAAACCCTGCAGTGTAAGAGAAAGAACTGTGCTTTGGTTACAGCCGGAACACAAGCCGACTTTCTCCAGTAAGTTTGGGGTCTTAAGGTATGACTCTGTAGAAGGAATGCGAAGCAGTTTTGGTTTCTCAGTGCCGCTCAGCCTAGGGCAATGAGGCAGATTTGCATGAAACGTAGGAGAAAGAGAACAGACTTCCTGGAGCTGTTGGAGTGCTGAGGAAACCTAGGTCTCCCAAGGAAGAGTGCAGTGTGTTGCCCTACATTCAGCATACACAGAGTGACTCGGAACGGTTTCCGGGCCTGGATGTTTCTTAGCAGCCTAGGGGAGCCTGCCGGTACTCGGTGTTCTTGCAGGGAATAGGGTGCCCTCGCGAGGTCCTGGTGACCTGAAAGCTTACTAACGCTAAAAGAAAGCAGACCTAAAGTTAGGCCTCACGGACTCTGCTCCAAGCTTCCTAGTGGAGCCTGCTGGTACTAGGTGTTCTTGCAAGGAATAGGGGGCCCACGCGAGGTCCTCGGTGTCCTGAAAGCTTCCTAACCTTAAAAGAAAACAGCTCTAAAGCTAATGCTTCAAGGACTCTGCTCCAAGCTTCCGCTTCGGCAGGCTATTCAGGGCTTTACCTTGAGGAAAGGACTCACGTCAAGTTTCCTTTTAGATCTAGAGCGTCTCAGGAGGAGCTCCCACCCAGGCTATGAAAGCACCCTGTTGATATAGAGAACACTCGTTCCCTTCCCAGAGCCCTGCCTACAGTGACTAGAGACCCGTCCTAAAACTGTTATTTAGGGAATTTCAAGGCAGCATGAATGGAGCATTCAAAATGGGAAAGCAAGGCCTGTGCCATCAGTCCCCGTTTCCAGCGAACACGTGGCCTACCTCCTTGTGATTTCTTCCAAGTAAATATACACTCTAGCTACACACTGGTCCCTTCCTTGAATAACGTTTTCGTGGCACGGACTTCGCAAAGTAGCAAACGGCCTCTCCCAAGGAACGGTCTAGGTAAGCTATCGCGGCTTTGCTTCTTGTAAAACCCTGCAGTGTTAGAGGAAAACTGTGCTTTGTTTACAGCTGGAACGCAAGATGACTTTCTCCAGTAAGTATGGGGTCTTAAGGTAAGACTCTGTAGAAGGAGTGCGAAGCAGTTTTGCTTTCTCAGTGCCGCTCAGCCTAGGGCAATGAGGCAGATTTGCATGAAACGTAGGAGAAAGAGAACAGACTTCCTGGAGCTGTTGGAGTGCTGAGGAAACCTAGGTCTCCCAAGGAAGAGTGCAGTGTGTTGCCCTACACTCAGCATACACAGAGTGACTCGGAACGGTTTCCGGGCCTGGATGTTTCTTAGCAGCCCAGGGGAGCCTGCCGGTACTCCGTGTTCTTGCAGGGAATACGTGCCTTCGCGAGGTCCTGGTGACCTGAAAGCTTACTAACGTTAAAAGAAAGCAGACCTAAAGTTAGGCCTCACGGACTCTGCTCCAAGCTTCCTAGTGGAGCCTGCTGGTACTAGGTGTTCTTGCAGGGAATAGGGTGCCCACGCCAGATCCTGGTGACCTGAAAGCTTACTAACGTTAAAAGAAAGCAGACCTAAAGTAGGCCTCAAGAACTCTGCTCCAAGCTTCCGCTTCGGCAGGCTATTCAGGGCTTTACCTTGAGGAAAGGACTCACGTCAAGTTTCCTTTTAGCTCTAGAGCGTTTCAGGTGGAGCTCCTACCCAGGCTATGAAAGCACCCTGTAGATATAGAGAACACTCGTTCCCTTCCCAGAGCCCTGCCTACAGTGACTAGAGACCCGTCCTAAAACTGTTATTTAGGGAATTTCAAGGCAGCATGAATGGAGCATTCAAAATGGGAAAGCAAGGCCTGTGCCATCAGTCCCCGTTTCCAGCGAACACGTGGCCTACCTCCTTGTGATTTCTTCCAAGTAAATATACACTCTAGCTACACACTGGTCCCTTCCTTGAATAACGTTTTCGTGGCACGGACTTCGCCGAGTAGCAAACGGCCTCTCCCAAGGAACGGTCTAGGTAAGCTATCGCGGCTTTGCTTCTTGTAAAACCCTGCAGTGTTAGAGGAAAACTGTGCTTTGTTTACAGCTGGAACGCAAGATGACTTTCTCCAGTAAGTATGGGGTCTTAAGGTATGACTCTGTAGAAGGAGTGCGAAGCAGTTTTGCTTTCTCAGTGCCGGTCAGCCTAGGGCAATGAGGCAGATTTGCATGATATGTAGGATGTAAGAGAACAGATTTCCTGGAGCTGTTGGAGTGCTGAGGATACCTAGGTCTACCAAGGAAAAGTGCAGTGTGTTGCCCTACATTCAGCATACACAGAGTGACTGGGAAAGGTTTCCGGGCCTGGATGTTTCTTAGCAGCCCAGGGGAGCCTGCCGGTACTCGGTGTTCTTGCAGGGAATACGTGCCTTCGCGAGGTCCTGGTGACCTGAAAGCTTACTAACGCTAAAAGAAAGCAGACCTAAAGTTAGGCCTCACGGACTCTGCTCCAAGCTTCCTAGTGGAGCCTGCTGGTACTAGGTGTTCTTGCAGGGAATAGGGTGCCCACGCCAGGTCCTGGTGACCTGAAAGCTTACTAAGGTTAAAAGAAAGCAGACCTAAAGTTAGGCCTCAAGGACTCTGTTCCAAGCTTCCGCTTCGGCAGGCTATTCAAGGCTTTATCTTGAGGAAAGGATTCACGTCAAGTTTCCTTTTAGATCTAGAGCGTCTCAGGAGGAGCTCCCAACCAGGCTATGAAAGCACCCTGTTGATATAGACAACACTCGTTCCCTTCCCAGAGTCCTGCCTACAGTGACTAGAGACCCGTCCTAAAACTGTTATTTAGGGAATTTCAAGGCAGCATGAATGGAGCATTCAAAATGGGAAAGCAAGGCCTGTGCCATCAGGCCCCGTTTCCAGCGAACACGCGGCCTACCTCCTTGTGATTTCTTCCAAGTAAATATACACTCTAGCTACACACTGGTCCCTTCCCTGAACAACGTTTTCTTGGCACGGAGTTCGCCGTGTAGCAAACGGCCTCTCTCAAGGAACGCTCTAGGTAAGCTATCGGGGCTTTGCTTCTTGTAAAACCCTGCAGTGTAAGAGGAAGAACTGTGCATTGTTTACAGCAGGAACGCAAGATGACTTTCTCCAGTAAGTATGGGGTCTTAAGGTATGACTCCGTAGAAGGAGTGCGAAGCAGTTTTGGTTTCTCAGTGCCGCTCAGCCTAGGGCAATGAGGCAGATTTGCATGACATGTAGGATGTAAGAGAACAGATTTCCTGGAGCTGTTGGAGTGCTGAGGAAACCTAGGTCTCCCAAGGAAGAGTGCAGTGTGTTGCCCTACACTCAGCATACACAGAGTGACTGGGAAAGGTTTCCGGGCCTGGATGTTTCTTTGCAGCCTAGTGGAGCCTGCTGGAACTCGGTGTTCTTGCAGGGAATAGGGTGCCCTCGCGAGGTCCTGGTGACCTGAAAGCTTACTAACGTTAAAAGAAAGCAGACCTAAAGTAGGCCTCAAGAACTCTGCTCCAAGCTTCCGATTCGGCAGGCTATTCAAGGCTTTACCTTGAGGAAAGGACTCACGTCAAGTTTCCTTTTAGCTCTAGAGCGTCTCAGGTGGAGCTCCTACCCAGGCTATGAAAGCACCCTGTTGATATAGACAACACTCGTTCCCTTCCCAGAGCCCTGCCTACAGTGACTAGAGACCCGTCCTAAAACTGTTATTTAGGGAATTTCAAGGCAGCATGAATGGAGCATTCAAAATGGGAAAGCAAGGCCTGTGCCATCAGTCCCCGTTTCCAGCGAACACGTGGCCTACCTCCTTGTGATTTCTTCCAAGTAAATATACACTCTAGCTACACACTGGTCCCTTCCTTGAATAACGTTTTCGTGGCACGGACTTCGCCGAGTAGCAAACGGCCTCTCCAAAGGAACGCTCTAGGTAAGCTATCGGGGCTTTGCTTCTTGTAAAACCCTGCAGTGTTAGAGGAAAACGGTGCTTTGTTTACAGCTGGAACGCAAGATGACTTTCTCCAGTAAGTATGGGGTCTTAAGGTATGACTCTGTAGAAGGAGTGCGAAGCAGTTTTGCTTTCTCAGTGCCGCTCAGCCTAGGGCAATGAGGCAGATTTGCATGATATGTAGGATGTAAGAGAACAGATTTCCTGGAGCTGTTGGAGTGCTGAGGATACCTAGGTCTACCAAGGAAAAGTGCAGTGTGTTGCCCTACATTCAGCATACAGAGAGTGACTGGGAAAGGTTTCCGGGCCTGGATGTTTCTTAGCAGCCCAGGGGAGCCTGCCGGTACTCGGTGTTCTTGCAGGGAATATGTGCCTTCGCGAGGTCCTGGTGACCTGAAAGCTTACTAACGTTAAAAGAAAGCAGACCTAAAGTTAGGCCTCACGGACTCTGCTCCAAGCTTCCTAGTGGAGCCTGCTGGTACTAGGTGTTCTTGCAGGGAATAGGGTGCCCACGCCAGGTCCTGGTGACCTGAAAGCTTACTAACGTTAAAAGAAAGCAGACCTAAAGTTAGGCCTCAAGGACTCTGCTCCAAGCTTCCGCTTCGGCAGGCTATTCAAGGCTTTATCTTGAGGAAAGGATTCACGTCAAGTTTCCTTTTAGATCTAGAGCGTCTCAGGAGGAGCTCCCAACCAGGCTATGAAAGCACCCTGTTGATATAGAGAACACTCGTTCCCTTCCCAGAGCCCTGCCTACAGTGACTAGAGACCCGTCCTAAAACTGTTATTTAGGGAATTTCAAGGCAGCATGAATGGAGCATTCAAAATGGGAAAGCAAGGCCTGTGCCATCAGGCCCTGTTTCCAGCGAACACGCGGCCTACCTCCTTGTGATTTCTTCCAAGTAAATATACACTCTAGCTACACACTGGTCCCTTCCCTGAACAACGTTTTCTTGGCACGGAGTTCGCCGTGTAGCAAACGGCCTCTCTCAAGGAACGCTCTAGGTAAGCTATCGGGGCTTTGCTTCTTGTAAAACCCTACAGTGTAAGAGGAAGAACTGTGCATTGTTTACAGCAGGAACGCAAGATGACTTTCTCCAGTAAGTATGGGGTCTTAAGGTATGACTCCGTAGAAGGAGTGCGAAGCAGTTTTGGTTTCTCAGTGCCGCTCAGCCTAGGGCAATGAGGCAGATTTGCATGACATGTAGGATGTAAGAGAACAGATTTCCTGGAGCTGTTGGAGTGCTGAGGAAACCTAGGTCTCCCAAGGAAGAGTGCAGTGTGTTGCCCTACACTCAGCATACACAGAGTGACTGGGAAAGGTTTCCGGGCCTGGATGTTTCTTTGCAGCCTAGTGGAGCCTGCTGGAACTCGGTGTTCTTGCAGGGAATAGGGTGCCCACGCCAGGTCCTGGTGACCTGAAAGCTTACTAACGTTAAAAGAAAGCAGACCTAAAGTAGGCCTCAAGAACTCTGCTCCAAGCTTCCGCTTCGGCAGGCTATTCAAGGCTTTACCTTGAGGAAAGGACTCACGTCAAGTTTCCTTTTAGCTCTAGAGCGTGTCAGGTGGAGCTCCTACCCAGGCTATGAAAGCACCCTGTTGATATAGACAACACTCGTTCCCTTCCCAGAGCCCTGCCTACAGTGACTAGAGACCCGTCCTAAAACTGTTATTTAGGGAATTTCAAGGCAGCATGAATGGAGCATTTAAAATGGGAAAGCAAGGCCTGTGCCATCAGGCCCCGTTTCCAGCGAAAACGCGGCCTACCTCCTTGTGATTTCTTCCAAGTAAATATACACTCTAGCTACACACTGGTCCCTTCCCTGAATAACGTTTTCTTGGCACGGAGTTCGCCGTGTAGCAAACGGCCTCTCCCAAGGAACGCTCTAGGTAAGCTATCGGGGCTTAGCTTCTTCTAAAACCCTGCAGTGTAAGAGGAAGAACTGTGCTTTGGTTACAGCCGGAACGCAAGCTGACTTTCTCCTGTAAGTATGGGGTCTTAAGGTAAGACTCTGTAGAAGGAGAGCGAAGCAGTTTTGGTTTCTCAGTACCGCTCAGCCTAGGACAATGAGGCAGATTTGAATGACATGTAGGATGTAAGAGAACAGATTTCCTGGAGCTGTTGGAGTGCTGAGGAAACCTAGGTCTCCCAAGGAAGAGTGCAGTGTGTTGCCCTACACTCAGCATACAGAGAGTGACTCGGAAAGGTTTCCGGGCCTGGATGTTTCTTAGGAGCCCAGGGGAGCCTGCCGGTACTCGATGTTCTTGCAGGGAATAGGGTGCCCTCGCGAGGTCCTGGTGACCTGAAAGCTTACTAACGCTAAAAGAAAGCAGACCTAAAGTTAGGCCTCACGGACTCTGCTCCAAGCTTCCTAGTGGAGCCTGCTGGTACTAGGTGTTCTTGCAAGGAATAGGGGGCCCACGCGAGGTCCTCGGTGTCCTGAAAGCTTCCTAACCTTAAAAGAAAACAGACCTAAAGCTAATGCTTCAAGGACTCTGCTCCAAGCTTCCGCTTCGGCAGGCTATTCAAGGCTTTACCTTGAGGAAAGGACTCACGTCAAGTTTCCTTTTAGCTCTAGAGCGTCTCAGGTGGAGCTCCTACCCAGGCTATGAAAGCACCCTGTTGATATAGAGCACACTCGTTCCCTTCCCAGAGCCCTGCCTACAGTGACTAGAGACCAGTCCTAAAACTGTTATTTAGGGAATTTCAAGGCAGCATGAATGGAGCATTCAAAATGGGAAAGAAAGGCCTGTGCCATCAGTCCCCGTTTCCAGCGAACAAGCGGCCTACCTCCTTGTGATTTCTTCCAAGTAAATATACACTCTAGCTACACACTGGTCCCTTCCTTGAATAACGTTTTCTTGGCACGGAGTTCGCCGTGTAGCAAACGGCCTCTCCCAAGGAACGCTCTAGGTAAGCTATCGGGGCTTAGCTTCTTCTAAAACCCTGCAGTGTAAGAGAAAGAACTGTGCTTTGGTTACAGCCGGAACACAAGCCGACTTTCTCCAGTAAGTTTGGGGTCTTAAGGTATGACTCTGTAGAAGGAATGCGAAGCAGTTTTGGTTTCTCAGTGCCGCTCAGCCTAGGGCAATGAGGCAGATTTGCATGAAACGTAGGAGAAAGAGAACAGACTTCCTGGAGCTGTTGGAGTGCTGAGGAAACCTAGGTCTCCCAAGGAAGAGTGCAGTGTGTTGCCCTACACTCAGCATACACAGAGTGATTCGGAACGGTTTCCGGGCCTGGATGTTTCTTAGCAGCCTAGGGGAGCCTGCCGGTACTCGGTGTTCTTGCAGGGAATAGGGTGCCCTCGCGAGGTCCTGGTGACCTGAAAGCTTACTAACGCTAAAAGAAAGCAGACCTAAAGTTAGGCCTCACGGACTCTGCTCCAAGCTTCCTAGTGGAGCCTGCTGGTACTAGGTGTTCTTGCAAGGAATAGGGGGCCCACGCGAGGTCCTCGGTGTCCTGAAAGCTTCCTAAACTTAAAAGAAAACAGCTCTAAAGCTAATGCTTCAAGGACTCTGCTCCAAGCTTCCGCTTCGGCAGGCTATTCAGGGCTTGACCTTGAGGAAAGGACTCACGTCAAGTTTCCTTTTAGATCTAGAGCGTCTCAGGAGGAGCTCCCACCCAGGCTATGAAAGCACCCTGTTGATATAGAGAACACTCGTTCCCTTCCCAGAGCCCTGCCTACAGTGACTAGAGACCCGTCCTAAAACTGTTATTTAGGGAATTTCAAGGCAGCATGAATGGAGCATTCAAAATGGGAAAGCAAGGCCTGTGCCATCAGTCCCCGTTTCCAGCGAACACGTGGCCTACCTCCTTGTGATTTCTTCCAAGTAAATATACACTCTAGCTACACACTGGTCCCTTCCTTGAATAACGTTTTCGTGGCACGGACTTCGCCGAGTAGCAAACGGCCTCTCCAAAGGAACGCTCTAGGTAAGCTATCGCGGCTTTGCTTCTTGTAAAACCCTGCAGTGTTAGAGGAAAACTGTGCTTTGTTTACAGCTGGAACGCAAGATGACTTTCTCCAGTAAGTATGGGGTCTTAAGGTAAGACTCTGTAGAAAGAGTGCGAAGCAGTTTTGCTTTCTCAGTGCCGCTCAGCCTAGGGCAATGAGGCAGATTTGCATGATATGTAGGATGTAAGAGAACAGATTTCCTGGAGCTGTTGGAGTGCTGAGGATACCTAGGTCTCCCAAGGAAGAGTGCAGTGTGTTGCCCTACACTCAGCATACAGAGAGTGACTCGGAAAGGTTTCCGGGCCTGGATGTTTCTTAGGAGCCCAGGGGAGCCTGCCGGTACTCGATGTTCTTGCAGGGAATAGGGTGCCCTCGCGAGGTCCTGGTGACCTGAAAGCTTACTAACGCTAAAAGAAAGCAGACCTAAAGTTAGGCCTCACGGACTCTGCTCCAAGCTTCCTAGTGGAGCCTGCTGGTACTAGGTGTTCTTGCAAGGAATAGGGGGCCCACGCGAGGTCCTCGGTGTCCTGAAAGCTTCCTAACCTTAAAAGAAAACAGACCTAAAGCTAATGCTTCAAGGACTCTGCTCCAAGCTTCCGCTTCGGCAGGCTATTCAAGGCTTTACCTTGAGGAAAGGACTCACGTCAAGTTTCCTTTTAGCTCTAGAGCGTCTCAGGTGGAGCTCCTACCCAGGCTATGAAAGCACCCTGTTGATATAGACAACAGTCGTTCCCTTCCCAGAGCCCTGCCTACAGTGACTAGAGACCCGTCCTAAAACTGTTATTTAGGGAATTTCAAGGCAGCATGAATGGAGCATTTAAAATGGGAAAGCAAGGCCTGTGCCATCAGGCCCCGTTTCCAGCGAACACGCGGCCTACCTCCTTGTGATTTCTTCGAAGTAAATATACACTCTAGCTACACACTGGTCCCTTCCCTGAATAACGTTTTCTTGGCACGGAGTTCGCCGTGTAGCAAACGGCCTCTCCCAAGGAACGCTCTAGGTAAGCTATCGGGGCTTAGCTTCTTCTAAAACCCTGCAGTGTAAGAGGAAGAACTGTGCTTTGGTTACAGCCGGAACGCAAGCTGACTTTCTCCTGTAAGTATGGGGTCTTAAGGTAAGACTCTGTAGAAGGAGAGCGAAGCAGTTTTGGTTTCTCAGTACCGCTCAGCCTAGGACAATGAGGCAGATTTGAATGACATGTAGGATGTAAGAGAACAGATTTCCTGGAGCTGTTGGAGTGCTGAGGAAACCTAGGTCTCCCAAGGAAGAGTGCAGTGTGTTGCCCTACACTCAGCATACAGAGAGTGACTCGGAAAGGTTTCCGGGCCTGGATGTTTCTTAGGAGCCCAGGGGAGCCTGCCGGTACTCGATGTTCTTGCAGGGAATAGGGTGCCCTCGCGAGGTCCTGGTGACCTGAAAGCTTACTAACGCTAAAAGAAAGCAGACCTAAAGTTAGGCCTCACGGACTCTGCTCCAAGCTTCCTAGTGGAGCCTGCTGGTACTAGGTGTTCTTGCAAGGAATAGGGGGCCCACGCGAGGTCCTCGGTGTCCTGAAAGCTTCCTAACCTTAAAAGAAAACAGACCTAAAGCTAATGCTTCAAGGACTCTGCTCCAAGCTTCCGCTTCGGCAGGCTATTCAAGGCTTTACCTTGAGGAAAGGACTCACGTCAAGTTTCCTTTTAGCTCTAGAGCGTCTCAGGTGGAGCTCCTACCCAGGCTATGAAAGCACCCTGTTGATATAGAGCACACTCGTTCCCTTCCCAGAGCCCTGCCTACAGTGACTAGAGACCAGTCCTAAAACTGTTATTTAGGGAATTTCAAGGCAGCATGAATGGAGCATTCAAAATGGGAAAGAAAGGCCTGTGCCATCAGTCCCCGTTTCCAGCGAACAAGCGGCCTACCTCCTTGTGATTTCTTCCAAGTAAATATACACTCTAGCTACACACTGGTCCCTTCCTTGAATAACGTTTTCTTGGCACGGAGTTCGCCGTGTAGCAAACGGCCTCTCCCAAGGAACGCTCTAGGTAAGCTATCGGGGCTTAGCTTCTTCTAAAACCCTGCAGTGTAAGAGAAAGAACTGTGCTTTGGTTACAGCCGGAACACAAGCCGACTTTCTCCAGTAAGTTTGGGGTCTTAAGGTATGACTCTGTAGAAGGAATGCGAAGCAGTTTTGGTTTCTCAGTGCCGCTCAGCCTAGGGCAATGAGGCAGATTTGCATGAAACGTAGGAGAAAGAGAACAGACTTCCTGGAGCTGTTGGAGTGCTGAGGAAACCTAGGTCTCCCAAGGAAGAGTGCAGTGTGTTGCCCTACACTCAGCATACACAGAGTGACTCGGAACGGTTTCCGGGCCTGGATGTTTCGTAGGAGCCTAGGGGAGCCTGCCGGTACTCGGTGTTCTTGCAGGGAATAGGGTGCCCTCGCGAGGTCCTGGTGACCTGAAAGCTTACTAACGCTAAAAGAAAGCAGACCTAAAGTTAGGCCTCACGGACTCTGCTCCAAGCTTCCTAGTGGAGCCTGCTGGTACTAGGTGTTCTTGCAAGGAATAGGGGGCCCACGCGAGGTCCTCGGTGTCCTGAAAGCTTCCTAACCTTAAAAGAAAACAGCTCTAAAGCTAATGCTTCAAGGACTCTGCTCCAAGCTTCCGCTTCGGCAGGCTATTCAGGGCTTTACCTTGAGGAAAGGACTCACGTCAAGTTTCCTTTTAGATCTAGAGCGTCTCAGGAGGAGCTCCCACCCAGGCTATGAAAGCACCCTGTTGATATAGAGAACACTCGTTCCCTTCCCAGAGCCCTGCCTACAGTGACTAGAGACCCGTCCTAAAACTGTTATTTAGGGAATTTCAAGGCAGCATGAATGGAGCATTCAAAATGGGAAAGCAAGGCCTGTGCCATCAGTCCCCGTTTCCAGCGAACACGTGGCCTACCTCCTTGTGATTTCTTCCAAGTAAATATACACTCTAGCTACACACTGGTCCCTTCCTTGAATAACGTTTTCGTGGCACGGACTTCGCCGAGTAGCAAACGGCCTCTCCCAAGGAACGGTCTAGGTAAGCTATCGGGGCTTTGTTTCTTGTAAAACCCTGCAGTGTAAGAGGAAGAACTGTGCATTGTTTACAGCAGGAACGCAAGATGACTTTCTCCAGTAAGTATGGGGTCTTAAGGTATGACTCCGTAGAAGGAGTGCGAAGCAGTTTTGGTTTCTCAGTGCCGCTCAGCCTAGGGCAATGAGGCAGATTTGCATGACATGTAGGATGTAAGAGAACAGATTTCCTGGAGCTGTTGGAGTGCTGAGGAAACCTAGGTCTCCCAAGGAAGAGTGCAGTGTGTTGCCCTACACTCAGCATACAGAGAGTGACTGGGAAAGGTTTCCGGGCCTGGATGTTTCTTTGCAGCCTACTGGAGCCTGCTGGAACTCGGTGTTCTTGCAGGGAATAGGGTGCCCACGCCAGGTCCTGGTGACCTGAAAGCTTACTAACGTTAAAAGAAAGCAGACCTAAAGTAGGCCTCAAGAACTCTGCTCCAAGCTTCCGATTCGGCAGGCTATTCAAGGCTTTACCTTAAGGAAAGGACTCACGTCAAGTTTCCTTTTAGCTCTAGAGCGTCTCAGGTGGAGCTCCTACCCAGGCTATGAAAGCACCCTGTTGATATAGAGCACATTCGTTCCCTTCCCAGAGCCCTGCCTACAGTGACTAGAGACCAGTCCTAAAACTGTTATTTAGGGAATTTCAAGGCAGCATGAATGGAGCATTCAAAATGGGAAAGAAAGGCCTGTGCCATCAGTCCCCGTTTCCAGCGAACAAGCGGCCTACCTCCTTGTGATTTCTTCCAACTAAATATACACTCTAGCTACACCCTGGTCCCTTCCCTGAATAACGTTTTCTTGGCACGGAGTTCGCCGTGTAGCAAACGGCCTCTCCCAAGGAACGCTCTAGGTAAGCTATCGGGGCTTAGCTTCTTCTAAAACCCTGCAGTGTAAGAGAAAGAACTGTGCTTTGGTTACAGCCGGAACACAAGCCGACTTTCTCCAGTAAGTTTGGGGTCTTAAGGTATGACTCTGTAGAAGGAATGCGAAGCAGTTTTGGTTTCTCAGTGCCGCTCAGCCTAGGGCAATGAGGCAGATTTGCATGAAACGTAGGAGAAAGAGAACAGACTTCCTGGAGCTGTTGGAGTGCTGAGGAAACCTAGGTCTCCCAAGGAAGAGTGCAGTGTGTTGCCCTACACTCAGCATACAGAGAGTGACTCGGAAAGGTTTCCGGGCCTGGATGTTTCGTAGGAGCCTAGGGGAGCCTGCCGGTACTCGGTGTTCTTGCAGGGAATAGGGTGCCCTCGCGAGGTCCTGGTGACCTGAAAGCTTACTAACGCTAAAAGAAAGCAGACCTAAAGTTAGGCCTCACGGACTCTGCTCCAAGCTTCCTAGTGGAGCCTGCTGGTACTGGGTGTTCTTGCAAGGAATAGGGGGCCCACGCAAGGTCCTCGGTGTCCTGAAAGCTTCCTAACCTTAAAAGAAAACAGCTCTAAAGCTAATGCTTCAAGGACTCTGCTCCAAGCTTCCGCTTCGGCAGGCTATTCAGGGCTTTACCTTGAGGAAAGGACTCACGTCAAGTTTCCTTTTAGATCTAGAGCGTCTCAGGAGGAGCTCCCACCCAGGCTATGAAAGCACCCTGTTGATATAGAGAACACTCGTTCCCTTCCCAGAGCCCTGCCTACAGTGACTAGAGACCCGTCCTAAAACTGTTATTTAGGGAATTTCAAGGCAGCATGAATGGAGCATTCAAAATGGGAAAGCAAGGCCTGTGCCATCAGTCCCCGTTTCCAGCGAACACGTGGCCTACCTCCTTGTGATTTCTTCCAAGTAAATATACACTCTAGCTACACACTGGTCCCTTCCTTGAATAACGTTTTCGTGGCACGGACTTCGCCGAGTAGCAAACGGCCTCTCCCAAGGAACGGTCTAGGTAAGCTATCGCGGCCTTGCTTCTTGTAAACCCTGCAGTGTTAGAGGAAAACTGTGCTTTGTTTACAGCTGGAACGCAAGATGACTTTCTCCAGTAAGTATGGGGTCTTAAGGTAAGACTCTGTAGAAGGAGTGCGAAGCAGTTTTGCTTTCTCAGTGCCGCTCAGCCTAGGGCAATGAGGCAGATTTGCATGATATGTAGGATATAAGAGAACAGATTTCCTGGAGCTGTTGGAGTGCTGAGGAAACCTAGGTCTCCCAAGGAAGAGTGCAGTGTGTTGCCCTACACTCAGCATACAGAGAGTGACTCGGAAAGGTTTCCGGGCCTGGATGTTTCTTAGGAGCCCAGGGGAGCCTGCCGGTACTCGATGTTCTTGCAGGGAATAGGGTGCCCTCGCGAGGTCCTGGTGACCTGAAAGCTTACTAACGCTAAAAGAAAGCAGACCTAAAGTTAGGCCTCACGGACTCTGCTCCAAGCTTCCTAGTGGAGCCTGCTGGTACTAGGTGTTCTTGCAAGGAATAGGGGGCCCACGCGAGGTCCTCGGTGTCCTGAAAGCTTCCTAACCTTAAAAGAAAACAGACCTAAAGCTAATGCTTCAAGGACTCTGCTCCAAGCTTCCGCTTCGGCAGGCTATTCAAGGCTTTACCTTGAGGAAAGGACTCACGTCAAGTTTCCTTTTAGCTCTAGAGCGTCTCAGGAGGAGCTTCTACCCAGGCTATGAAAGCACCCTGTTGATATAGAGCACACTCGTTCCCTTCCCAGAGCCCTGCCTACAGTGACTAGAGACCAGTCCTAAAACTGTTATTTAGGGAATTTCAAGGCAGCATGAATGGAGCATTCAAAATGGGAAAGAAAGGCCTGTGCCATCAGTCCCCGTTTCCAGCGAACAAGCGGCCTACCTCCTTGTGATTTCTTCCAAGTAAATATACACTCTAGCTACACACTGGTCCCTTCCTTGAATAACGTTTTCTTGGCACGGAGTTCGCCGTGTAGCAAACGGCCTCTCCCAAGGAACGCTCTAGGTAAGCTATCGGGGCTTAGCTTCTTCTAAAACCCTGCAGTGTAAGAGAAAGAACTGTGCTTTGGTTACAGCCGGAACACAAGCCGACTTTCTCCAGTAAGTTTGGGGTCTTAAGGTATGACTCTGTAGAAGGAATGCGAAGCAGTTTTGGTTTCTCAGTGCCGCTCAGCCTAGGGCAATGAGGCAGATTTGCATGAAACGTAGGAGAAAGAGAACAGACTTCCTGAAGCTGTTGGAGTGCTGAGGAAACCTAGGTCTCCCAAGGAAGAGTGCAGTGTGTTGCCCTACACTCAGCATACAGAGAGTGACTCGGAAAGGTTTCCGGGCCTGGATGTTTCTTAGGAGCCCAGGGGAGCCTGCCGGTACTCGATGTTCTTGCAGGGAATAGGGTGCCCTCGCGAGGTCCTGGTGACCTGAAAGCTTACTAACGCTAAAAGAAAGCAGACCTAAAGTTAGGCCTCACGGACTCTGCTCCAAGCTTCCTAGTGTAGCCTGCTGGTACTAGGTGTTCTTGCAAGGAATAGGGGGCCCACGCGAGGTCCTCGGTGTCCTGAAAGCTTCCTAACCTTAAAAGAAAACAGACCTAAAGCTAATGCTTCAAGGACTCTGCTCCAAGCTTCCGCTTCGGCAGGCTATTCAAGGCTTTACCTTGAGGAAAGGACTCACGTCAAGTTGCCTTTTAGCTCTAGAGCGTCTCAGGTGGAGCTCCTACCCAGGCTATGAAAGCACCCTGTTGATATAGAGCACACTCGTTCCCTTCCCAGAGCCCTGCCTACAGTGACTAGAGACCAGTCCTAAAACTGTTATTTAGGGAATTTCAAGGCAGCATGAATGGAGCATTCAAAATGGGAAAGAAAGGCCTGTGCCATCAGTCCCCGTTTCCAGCGAACAAGCGGCCTACCTCCTTGTGATTTCTTCCAAGTAAATATACACTCTAGCTACACACTGGTCCCTTCCTTGAATAACGTTTTCTTGGCACGGAGTTCGCCGTGTAGCAAACGGCCTCTCCCAAGGAACGCTCTAGGTAAGCTATCGGGGCTTAGCTTCTTCTAAAACCCTGGAGTGTAAGAGAAAGAACTGTGCTTTGGTTACAGCCGGAACACAAGCCGACTTTCTCCAGTAAGTTTGGGGTCTTAAGGTATGACTCTGTAGAAGGAATGCGAAGCAGTTTTGGTTTCTCAGTGCCGCTCAGCCTAGGGCAATGAGGCAGATTTGCATGAAACGTAGGAGAAAGAGAACAGACTTCCTGGAGCTGTTGGAGTGCTGAGGAAACCTAGGTCTCCCAAGGAAGAGTGCAGTGTGTTGCCCTACACTCAGCATACAGAGAGTGACTCGGAAAGGTTTCCGGGCCTGGATGTTTCGTAGGAGCCTAGGGGAGCCTGCCGGTACTCGGTGTTCTTGCAGGGAATAGGGTGCCCTCGCGAGGTCCTGGTGACCTGAAAGCTTACTAACGCTAAAAGAAAGCAGACCTAAAGTTAGGCCTCACGGACTCTGCTCCAAGCTTCCTAGTGGAGCCTGCTGGTACTAGGTGTTCTTGCAAGGAATAGGGGGCCCACGCGAGGTCCTCGGTGTCCTGAAAGCTTCCTAACCTTAAAAGAAAACAGCTCTAAAGCTAATGCTTCAAGGACTCTGCTCCAAGCTTCCGCTTCGGCAGGCTATTCAGGGCTTTACCTTGAGGAAAGGACTCACGTCAAGTTTCCTTTTAGATCTAGAGCGTCTCAGGAGGAGCTCCCACCCAGGCTATGAAAGCACCCTGTTGATATAGAGAACACTCGTTCCCTTCCCAGAGCCCTGCCTACAGTGACTAGAGACCCGTCCTAAAACTGTTATTTAGGGAATTTCAAGGCAGCATGAATGGAGCATTCAAAATGGGAAAGCAAGGCCTGTGCCATCAGTCCCCGTTTCCAGCGAACACGTGGCCTACCTCCTTGTGATTTCTTCCAAGTAAATATACACTCTAGCTACACACTGGTCCCTTCCTTGAATAACGTTTTCGTGGCACGGACTTCGCCGAGTAGCAAACGGCCTCTCCCAAGGAACGGTCTAGGTAAGCTATCGGGGCTTTGCTTCTTGTAAAACCCTGCAGTGTAAGAGGAAGAACTGTGCATTGTTTACAGCAGGAACGCAAGATGACTTTCTCCAGTAAGTATGGGGTCTTAAGGTATGACTCCGTAGAAGGAGTGCGAAGCAGTTTTGGTTTCTCAGTGCCGCTCAGCCTAGGGCAATGAGGCAGATTTGCATGACATGTAGGATGTAAGAGAACAGATTTCCTGGAGCTGTTGGAGTGCTGAGGAAACCTAGGTCTCCCAAGGAAGAGTGCAGTGTGTTGCCCTACACTCAGCATACAGAGAGTGACTGGGAAAGGTTTCCGGGCCTGGATGTTTCTTTGCAGCCTACTGGAGCCTGCTGGAACTCGGTGTTCTTGCAGGGAATAGGGTGCCCACGCCAGGTCCTGGTGACCTGAAAGCTTACTAACGTTAAAAGAAAGCAGACCTAAAGTAGGCCTCAAGAACTCTGCTCCAAGCTTCCGATTCGGCAGGCTATTCAAGGCTTTACCTTAAGGAAAGGACTCACGTCAAGTTTCCTTTTAGCTCTAGAGCGTCTCAGGTGGAGCTCCTACCCAGGCTATGAAAGCACCCTGTTGATATAGACAACACTCGTTCCCTTCCCAGAGCCCTGCCTACAGTGACTAGAGACCCGTCCTAAAACTGTTATTTAGGGAATTTCAAGGCAGCATGAATGGAGCATTTAAATTGGGAAAGCAAGGCCTGTGCCATCAGGCCCCGTTTCCAGCGAACACGCGGCCTACCTCCTTGTGATTTCTTCCAAGTAAATATACACTCTAGCTACACACTGGTCCCTTCCCTGAATAACGTTTTCTTGGCACGGAGTTCGCCGTGTAGCAAACGGCCTCTCCCAAGGAACGCTCTAGGTAAGCTATCGGGGCTTAGCTTCTTCTAAAACCCTGCAGTGTAAGAGGAAGAACTGTGCTTTGGTTACAGCCGGAACGCAAGCTGACTTTCTCCTGTAAGTATGGGGTCTTAAGGTAAGACTCTGTAGAAGGAGAGCGAAGCAGTTTTGGTTTCTCAGTACCGCTCAGCCTAGGACAATGAGGCAGATTTGAATGACATGTAGGATGTAAGAGAACAGATTTCCTGGAGCTGTTGGAGTGCTGAGGAAACCTAGGTCTCCCAAGGAAGAGTGCAGTGTGTTGCCCTACACTCAGCATACACAGAGTGACTCGGAAAGGTTTCCGGGCCTGGATGTTTCTTAGGAGCCCAGGGGAGCCTGCCGGTACTCGGTGTTCTTGCAGGGAATAGGGTGCCCTCGCGAGGTCCTGGTGACCTGAAAGCTTACTAACGCTAAAAGAAAGCAGACCTAAAGTTAGGCCTCACGGACTCTGCTCCAAGCTTCCTAGTGTAGCCTGCTGGTACTAGGTGTTCTTGCAAGGAATAGGGGGCCCACGCGAGGTCCTCGGTGTCCTGAAAGCCTCCTAACCTTAAAAGAAAACAGACCTAAAGCTAATGCTTCAAGGACTCTGCTCCAAGCTTCCGCTTCGGCAGGCTATTCAAGGCTTTACCTTGAGGAAAGGACTCACGTCAAGTTTCCTTTTAGCTCTAGAGCGTCTCAGGTGGAGCTCCTACCCAGGCTATGAAAGCACCCTGTTGATATAGAGCACACTCGTTCCCTTCCCAGAGCCCTGCCTACAGTGACTAGAGACCAGTCCTAAAACTGTTATTTAGGGAATTTCAAGGCAGCATGAATGGAGCATTCAAAATGGGAAAGAAAGGCCTGTGCCATCAGTCCCCGTTTCCAGCGAACAAGCGGCCTACCTCCTTGTGATTTCTTCCAACTAAATATACACTCTAGCTACACACTGGTCCCTTCCTTGAATAACGTTTTCTTGGCACGGAGTTCGCCGTGTAGCAAACGGCCTCTCCCAAGGAACGCTCTAGGTAAGCTATCGGGGCTTAGCTTCTTCTAAAACCCTGCAGTGTAAGAGAAAGAACTGTGCTTTGGTTACAGCCGGAACACAAGCCGACTTTCCCCAGTAAGTTTGGGGTCTTAAGGTATGACTCTGTAGAAGGAATGCGAAGCAGTTTTGGTTTCTCAGTGCCTCTCAGCCTAGGGCAATGAGGCAGATTTGCATGAAACGTAGGAGAAAGAGAACAGACTTCCTGGAGCTGTTGGAGTGCTGAGGAAACCTAGGTCTCCCAAGGAAGAGTGCAGTGTGTTGCCCAACACTCAGCATACACAGAGTGACTCGGAACGGTTTCCGGGCCTGGATGTTTCTTAGGAGCCCAGGGGAGCCTGCCGGTACTCGATGTTCTTGCAGGGAATAGGGTGCCCTCGCGAGGTCCTGGTGACCTGAAAGCTTACTAACGCTAAAAGAAAGCAGACCTAAAGTTAGGCCTCACGGACTCTGCTCCAAGCTTCCTAGTGGAGCCTGCTGGTACTAGGTGTTCTTGCAAGGAATAGGGGGCCCACGCGAGGTCCTCGGTGTCCTGAAAGCTTCCTAACCTTAAAAGAAAACAGACCTAAAGCTAATGCTTCAAGGACTCTGCTCCAAGCTTCCGCTTCGGCAGGCTATTCAAGGCTTTACCTTGAGGAAAGGACTCACGTCAAGTTTCCTTTTAGCTCTAGAGCGTCTCAGGAGGAGCTCCTACCCAGGCTATGAAAGCACCCTGTTGATATAGAGCACACTCGTTCCCTTCCCAGAGCCCTGCCTACAGTGACTAGAGACCAGTCCTAAAACTGTTATTTAGGGAATTTCAAGGCAGCATGAATGGAGCATTCAAAATGGGAAAGAAAGGCCTGTGCCATCAGTCCCCGTTTCCAGCGAACAAGCGGCCTACCTCCTTGTGATTTCTTCCAAGTAAATATACACTCTAGCTACACACTGGTCCCTTCCTTGAATAACGTTTTCTTGGCACGGAGTTCGCCGTGTAGCAAACGGCCTCTCCCAAGGAACGCTCTAGGTAAGCTATCGGGGCTTAGCTTCTTCTAAAACCCTGGAGTGTAAGAGAAAGAACTGTGCTTTGGTTACAGCCGGAACACAAGCCGACTTTCTCCAGTAAGTTTGGGGTCTTAAGGTATGACTCTGTAGAAGGAATGCGAAGCAGTTTTGGTTTCTCAGTGCCGCTCAGCCTAGGGCAATGAGGCAGATTTGCATGAAACGTAGGAGAAAGAGAACAGACTTCCTGGAGCTGTTGGAGTGCTGAGGAAACCTAGGTCTCCCAAGGAAGAGTGCAGTGTGTTGCCCTACACTCAGCATACAGAGAGTGACTCGGAAAGGTTTCCGGGCCTGGATGTTTCTTAGGAGCCCAGGGGAGCCTGCCGGTACTCGATGTTCTTGCAGGGAATAGGGTGCCCTCGCGAGGTCCTGGTGACCTGAAAGCTTACTAACGCTAAAAGAAAGCAGACCTAAAGTTAGGCCTCACGGACTCTGCTCCAAGCTTCCTAGTGGAGCCTGCTGGTACTAGGTGTTCTTGCAAGGAATAGGGGGCCCACGCGAGGTCCTCGGTGTCCTGAAAGCTTCCTAACCTTAAAAGAAAACAGACCTAAAGCTAATGCTTCAAGGACTCTGCTCCAAGCTTCCGCTTCGGCAGGCTATTCAAGGCTTTACCTTGAGGAAAGGACTCACGTCAAGTTTCCTTTTAGCTCTAGAGCGTCTCAGGTGGAGCTCCTACCCAGGCTATGAAAGCACCCTGTTGATATAGAGCACACTCGTTCCCTTCCCAGAGCCCTGCCTACAGTGACTAGAGACCAGTCCTAAAACTGTTATTTAGGGAATTTCAAGGCAGCATGAATGGAGCATTCAAAATGGGAAAGAAAGGCCTGTGCCATCAGTCCCCGTTTCCAGCGAACAAGCGGCCTACCTCCTTGTGATTTCTTCCAAGTAAATATACACTCTAGCTACACACTGGTCCCTTCCTTGAATAACGTTTTCTTGGCACGGAGTTCGCCGTGTAGCAAACGGCCTCTCCCAAGGAACGCTCTAGGTAAGCTATCGGGGCTTAGCTTCTTCTAAAACCCTGCAGTGTAAGAGAAAGAACTGTGCTTTGGTTACAGCCGGAACACAAGCCGACTTTCCCCAGTAAGTTTGGGGTCTTAAGGTATGACTCTGTAGAAGGAATGCGAAGCAGTTTTGGTTTCTCAGTGCCTCTCAGCCTAGGGCAATGAGGCAGATTTGCATGAAACGTAGGAGAAAGAGAACAGACTTCCTGGAGCTGTTGGAGTGCTGAGGAAACCTAGGTCTCCCAAGGAAGAGTGCAGTGTGTTGCCCTACACTCAGCATACAGAGAGTGACTCGGAAAGGTTTCCGGGCCTGGATGTTTCGTAGGAGCCTAGGGGAGCCTGCCGGTACTCGGTGTTCTTGCAGGGAATAGGGTGCCCTCGCGAGGTCCTGGTGACCTGAAAGCTTACTAACGCTAAAAGAAAGCAGACCTAAAGTTAGGCCTCACGGACTCTGCTCCAAGCTTCCTAGTGGAGCCTGCTGGTACTAGGTGTTCTTGCAAGGAATAGGGGGCCCACGCGAGGTCCTCGGTGTCCTGAAAGCTTCCTAACCTTAAAAGAAAACAGCTCTAAAGCTAATGCTTCAAGGACTCTGCTCCAAGCTTCCGCTTCGGCAGGCTATTCAGGGCTTTACCTTGAGGAAAGGACTCACGTCAAGTTTCCTTTTAGATCTAGAGCGTCTCAGGAGGAGCTCCCACCCAGGCTATGAAAGCACCCTGTTGATATAGAGAACACTCGTTCCCTTCCCAGAGCCCTGCCTACAGTGACTAGAGACCCGTCCTAAAACTGTTATTTAGGGAATTTCAAGGCAGCATGAATGGAGCATTCAAAATGGGAAAGCAAGGCCTGTGCCATCAGTCCCCGTTTCCAGCGAACACGTGGCCTACCTCCTTGTGATTTCTTCCAAGTAAATATACACTCTAGCTACACACTGGTCCCTTCCTTGAATAACGTTTTCGTGGCACGGACTTCGCCGAGTAGCAAACGGCCTCTCCCAAGGAACGGTCTAGGTAAGCTATCGGGGCTTTGCTTCTTGTAAAACCCTGCAGTGTAAGAGGAAGAACTGTGCATTGTTTACAGCAGGAACGCAAGATGACTTTCTCCAGTAAGTATGGGGTCTTAAGGTATGACTCCGTAGAAGGAGTGCGAAGCAGTTTTGGTTTCTCAGTGCCGCTCAGCCTAGGGCAATGAGGCAGATTTGCATGACATGTAGGATGTAAGAGAACAGATTTCCTGGAGCTGTTGGAGTGCTGAGGAAACCTAGGTCTCCCAAGGAAGAGTGCAGTGTGTTGCCCTACACTCAGCATACAGAGAGTGACTGGGAAAGGTTTCCGGGCCTGGATGTTTCTTTGCAGCCTACTGGAGCCTGCTGGAACTCGGTGTTCTTGCAGGGAATAGGGTGCCCACGCCAGGTCCTGGTGACCTGAAAGCTTACTAACGTTAAAAGAAAGCAGACCTAAAGTAGGCCTCAAGAACTCTGCTCCAAGCTTCCGATTCGGCAGGCTATTCAAGGCTTTACCTTAAGGAAAGGACTCACGTCAAGTTTCCTTTTAGCTCTAGAGCGTCTCAGGTGGAGCTCCTACCCAGGCTATGAAAGCACCCTGTTGATATAGACAACACTCGTTCCCTTCCCAGAGCCCTGCCTACAGTGACTAGAGACCCGTCCTAAAACTGTTATTTAGGGAATTTCAAGGCAGCATGAATGGAGCATTTAAATTGGGAAAGCAAGGCCTGTGCCATCAGGCCCCGTTTCCAGCGAACACGCGGCCTACCTCCTTGTGATTTCTTCCAAGTAAATATACACTCTAGCTACACACTGGTCCCTTCCCTGAATAACGTTTTCTTGGCACGGAGTTCGCCGTGTAGCAAACGGCCTCTCCCAAGGAACGCTCTAGGTAAGCTATCGGGGCTTAGCTTCTTCTAAAACCCTGCAGTGTAAGAGGAAGAACTGTGCTTTGGTTACAGCCGGAACGCAAGCTGACTTTCTCCTGTAAGTATGGGGTCTTAAGGTAAGACTCTGTAGAAGGAGAGCGAAGCAGTTTTGGTTTCTCAGTACCGCTCAGCCTAGGACAATGAGGCAGATTTGAATGACATGTAGGATGTAAGAGAACAGATTTCCTGGAGCTGTTGGAGTGCTGAGGAAACCTAGGTCTCCCAAGGAAGAGTGCAGTGTGTTGCCCTACACTCAGCATACACAGAGTGACTCGGAAAGGTTTCCGGGCCTGGATGTTTCTTAGGAGCCCAGGGGAGCCTGCCGGTACTCGGTGTTCTTGCAGGGAATAGGGTGCCCTCGCGAGGTCCTGGTGACCTGAAAGCTTACTAACGCTAAAAGAAAGCAGACCTAAAGTTAGGCCTCACGGACTCTGCTCCAAGCTTCCTAGTGTAGCCTGCTGGTACTAGGTGTTCTTGCAAGGAATAGGGGGCCCACGCGAGGTCCTCGGTGTCCTGAAAGCCTCCTAACCTTAAAAGAAAACAGACCTAAAGCTAATGCTTCAAGGACTCTGCTCCAAGCTTCCGCTTCGGCAGGCTATTCAAGGCTTTACCTTGAGGAAAGGACTCACGTCAAGTTTCCTTTTAGCTCTAGAGCGTCTCAGGTGGAGCTCCTACCCCGGCTATGAAAGCACCCTGTTGATATAGAGCACACTCGTTCCCTTCCCAGAGCCCTGCCTACAGTGACTAGAGACCAGTCCTAAAACTGTTATTTAGGGAATTTCAAGGCAGCATGAATGGAGCATTCAAAATGGGAAAGAAAGGCCTGTGCCATCAGTCCCCGTTTCCAGCGAACAAGCGGCCTACCTCCTTGTGATTTCTTCCAACTAAATATACACTCTAGCTACACACTGGTCCCTTCCTTGAATAACGTTTTCTTGGCACGGAGTTCGCCGTGTAGCAAACGGCCTCTCCCAAGGAACGCTCTAGGTAAGCTATCGGGGCTTAGCTTCTTCTAAAACCCTGCAGTGTAAGAGAAAGAACTGTGCTTTGGTTACAGCCGGAACACAAGCCGACTTTCCCCAGTAAGTTTGGGGTCTTAAGGTATGACTCTGTAGAAGGAATGCGAAGCAGTTTTGGTTTCTCAGTGCCTCTCAGCCTAGGGCAATGAGGCAGATTTGCATGAAACGTAGGAGAAAGAGAACAGACTTCCTGGAGCTGTTGGAGTGCTGAGGAAACCTAGGTCTCCCAAGGAAGAGTGCAGTGTGTTGCCCAACACTCAGCATACACAGAGTGACTCGGAACGGTTTCCGGGCCTGGATGTTTCTTAGGAGCCCAGGGGAGCCTGCCGGTACTCGATGTTCTTGCAGGGAATAGGGTGCCCTCGCGAGGTCCTGGTGACCTGAAAGCTTACTAACGCTAAAAGAAAGCAGACCTAAAGTTAGGCCTCACGGACTCTGCTCCAAGCTTCCTAGTGGAGCCTGCTGGTACTAGGTGTTCTTGCAAGGAATAGGGGGCCCACGCGAGGTCCTCGGTGTCCTGAAAGCTTCCTAACCTTAAAAGAAAACAGACCTAAAGCTAATGCTTCAAGGACTCTGCTCCAAGCTTCCGCTTCGGCAGGCTATTCAAGGCTTTACCTTGAGGAAAGGACTCACGTCAAGTTTCCTTTTAGCTCTAGAGCGTCTCAGGAGGAGCTCCTACCCAGGCTATGAAAGCACCCTGTTGATATAGAGCACACTCGTTCCCTTCCCAGAGCCCTGCCTACAGTGACTAGAGACCAGTCCTAAAACTGTTATTTAGGGAATTTCAAGGCAGCATGAATGGAGCATTCAAAATGGGAAAGAAAGGCCTGTGCCATCAGTCCCCGTTTCCAGCGAACAAGCGGCCTACCTCCTTGTGATTTCTTCCAAGTAAATATACACTCTAGCTACACACTGGTCCCTTCCTTGAATAACGTTTTCTTGGCACGGAGTTCGCCGTGTAGCAAACGGCCTCTCCCAAGGAACGCTCTAGGTAAGCTATCGGGGCTTAGCTTCTTCTAAAACCCTGGAGTGTAAGAGAAAGAACTGTGCTTTGGTTACAGCCGGAACACAAGCCGACTTTCTCCAGTAAGTTTGGGGTCTTAAGGTATGACTCTGTAGAAGGAATGCGAAGCAGTTTTGGTTTCTCAGTGCCGCTCAGCCTAGGGCAATGAGGCAGATTTGCATGAAACGTAGGAGAAAGAGAACAGACTTCCTGGAGCTGTTGGAGTGCTGAGGAAACCTAGGTCTCCCAAGGAAGAGTGCAGTGTGTTGCCCTACACTCAGCATACAGAGAGTGACTCGGAAAGGTTTCCGGGCCTGGATGTTTCTTAGGAGCCCAGGGGAGCCTGCCGGTACTCGATGTTCTTGCAGGGAATAGGGTGCCCTCGCGAGGTCCTGGTGACCTGAAAGCTTACTAACGCTAAAAGAAAGCAGACCTAAAGTTAGGCCTCACGGACTCTGCTCCAAGCTTCCTAGTGGAGCCTGCTGGTACTAGGTGTTCTTGCAAGGAATAGGGGGCCCACGCGAGGTCCTCGGTGTCCTGAAAGCTTCCTAACCTTAAAAGAAAACAGACCTAAAGCTAATGCTTCAAGGACTCTGCTCCAAGCTTCCGCTTCGGCAGGCTATTCAAGGCTTTACCTTGAGGAAAGGACTCACGTCAAGTTTCCTTTTAGCTCTAGAGCGTCTCAGGTGGAGCTCCTACCCAGGCTATGAAAGCACCCTGTTGATATAGAGCACACTCGTTCCCTTCCCAGAGCCCTGCCTACAGTGACTAGAGACCAGTCCTAAAACTGTTATTTAGGGAATTTCAAGGCAGCATGAATGGAGCATTCAAAATGGGAAAGAAAGGCCTGTGCCATCAGTCCCCGTTTCCAGCGAACAAGCGGCCTACCTCCTTGTGATTTCTTCCAAGTAAATATACACTCTAGCTACACACTGGTCCCTTCCTTGAATAACGTTTTCTTGGCACGGAGTTCGCCGTGTAGCAAACGGCCTCTCCCAAGGAACGCTCTAGGTAAGCTATCGGGGCTTAGCTTCTTCTAAAACCCTGGAGTGTAAGAGAAAGAACTGTGCTTTGGTTACAGCCGGAACACAAGCCGACTTTCTCCAGTAAGTTTGGGGTCTTAAGGTATGACTCTGTAGAAGGAATGCGAAGCAGTTTTGGTTTCTCAGTGCCGCTCAGCCTAGGGCAATGAGGCAGATTTGCATGAAACGTAGGAGAAAGAGAACAGACTTCCTGGAGCTGTTGGAGTGCTGAGGAAACCTAGGTCTCCCAAGGAAGAGTGCAGTGTGTTGCCCTACACTCAGCATACAGAGAGTGACTCGGAAAGGTTTCCGGGCCTGGATGTTTCGTAGGAGCCTAGGGGAGCCTGCCGGTACTCGGTGTTCTTGCAGGGAATAGGGTGCCCTCGCGAGGTCCTGGTGACCTGAAAGCTTACTAACGCTAAAAGAAAGCAGACCTAAAGTTAGGCCTCACGGACTCTGCTCCAAGCTTCCTAGTGGAGCCTGCTGGTACTAGGTGTTCTTGCAAGGAATAGGGGGCCCACGCGAGGTCCTCGGTGTCCTGAAAGCTTCCTAACCTTAAAAGAAAACAGCTCTAAAGCTAATGCTTCAAGGACTCTGCTCCAAGCTTCCGCTTCGGCAGGCTATTCAGGGCTTTACCTTGAGGAAAGGACTCACGTCAAGTTTCCTTTTAGATCTAGAGCGTCTCAGGAGGAGCTCCCACCCAGGCTATGAAAGCACCCTGTTGATATAGAGAACACTCGTTCCCTTCCCAGAGCCCTGCCTACAGTGACTAGAGACCCGTCCTAAAACTGTTATTTAGGGAATTTCAAGGCAGCATGAATGGAGCATTCAAAATGGGAAAGCAAGGCCTGTGCCATCAGTCCCCGTTTCCAGCGAACACGTGGCCTACCTCCTTGTGATTTCTTCCAAGTAAATATACACTCTAGCTACACACTGGTCCCTTCCTTGAATAACGTTTTCGTGGCACGGACTTCGCCGAGTAGCAAACGGCCTCTCCAAAGGAACGCTCTAGGTAAGCTATCGGGGCTTTGCTTCTTGTAAAACCCTGCAGTGTTAGAGGAACACGGTGCTTTGTTTACAGCTGGAACGCAAGATGACTTTCTCCAGTAAGTATGGGGTCTTAAGGTATGACTCTGTAGAAGGAGTGCGAAGCAGTTTTGCTTTCTCAGTGCCGCTCAGCCTAGGGCAATGAGGCAGATTTGCATGATATGTAGGATGTAAGAGAACAGATTTCCTGGAGCTGTTGGAGTGCTGAGGATACCTAGGTCTACCAAGGAAAAGTGCAGTGTGTTGCCCTACATTCAGCATACAGGGAGTGACTGGGAAAGGTTTCCGGGCCTGGATGTTTCTTAGCAGCCCAGGGGAGCCTGCCGGTACTCGGTGTTCTTGCAGGGAATATGTGCCTTCGCGAGGTCCTGGTGACCTGAAAGCTTACTAACGTTAAAAGAAAGCAGACCTAAAGTTAGGCCTCACGGACTCTGCTCCAAGCTTCCTAGTGGAGCCTGCTGGTACTAGGTGTTCTTGCAGGGAATAGGGTGCCCACGCCAGGTCCTGGTGACCTGAAAGCTTACTAACGTTAAAAGAAAGCAGACCTAAAGTTAGGCCTCAAGGACTCTGCTCCAAGCTTCCGCTTCGGCAGGCTATTCAAGGCTTTATCTTGAGGAAAGGATTCACGTCAAGTTTCCTTTTAGATCTAGAGCGTCTCAGGAGGAGCTCCCAACCAGGCTATGAAAGCACCCTGTTGATATAGAGAACACTCGTTCCCTTCCCAGAGCCCTGCCTACAGTGACTAGAGACCCGTCCTAAAACTGTTATTTAGGGAATTTCAAGGCAGCATGAATGGAGCATTCAAAATGGGAAAGCAAGGCCTGTGCCATCAGGCCCCGTTTCCAGCGAACACGCGGCCTACCTCCTTGTGATTTCTTCCAAGTAAATATACACTCTAGCTACACACTGGTCCCTTCCCTGAACAACGTTTTCTTGGCACGGAGTTCGCCGTGTAGCAAACGGCCTCTCTCAAGGAACGCTCTAGGTAAGCTATCGGGGCTTTGCTTCTTGTAAAACCCTACAGTGTAAGAGGAAGAACTGTGCATTGTTTACAGCAGGAACGCAAGATGACTTTCTCCAGTAAGTATGGGGTCTTAAGGTATGACTCCGTAGAAGGAGTGCGAAGCAGTTTTGGTTTCTCAGTGCCGCTCAGCCTAGGGCAATGAGGCAGATTTGCATGACATGTAGGATGTAAGAGAACAGATTTCCTGGAGCTGTTGGAGTGCTGAGGAAACCTAGGTCTCCCAAGGAAGAGTGCAGTGTGTTGCCCTACACTCAGCATACACAGAGTGACTGGGAAAGGTTTCCGGGCCTGGATGTTTCTTTGCAGCCTAGTGGAGCCTGCTGGAACTCGGTGTTCTTGCAGGGAATAGGGTGCCCACGCCAGGTCCTGGTGACCTGAAAGCTTACTAACGTTAAAAGAAAGCAGACCTAAAGTAGGCCTCAAGAACTCTGCTCCAAGCTTCCGCTTCGGCAGGCTATTCAAGGCTTTACCTTGAGGAAAGGACTCACGTCAAGTTTCCTTTTAGCTCTAGAGCGTGTCAGGTGGAGCTCCTACCCAGGCTATGAAAGCACCCTGTTGATATAGACAACACTCGTTCCCTTCCCAGAGCCCTGCCTACAGTGACTAGAGACCCGTCCTAAAACTGTTATTTAGGGAATTTCAAGGCAGCATGAATGGAGCATTTAAAATGGGAAAGCAAGGCCTGTGCCATCAGGCCCCGTTTCCAGCGAACACGCGGCCTACCTCCTTGTGATTTCTTCCAAGTAAATATACACTCTAGCTACACACTGGTCCCTTCCCTGAATAACGTTTTCTTGGCACGGAGTTCGCCGTGTAGCAAACGGCCTCTCCCAAGGAACGCTCTAGGTAAGCTATCGGGGCTTAGCTTCTTCTAAAACCCTGCAGTGTAAGAGGAAGAACTGTGCTTTGGTTACAGCCGGAACGCAAGCTGACTTTCTCCTGTAAGTATGGGGTCTTAAGGTAAGACTCTGTAGAAGGAGTGCGAAGCAGTTTTGGTTTCTCAGTACCGCTCAGCCTAGGACAATGAGGCAGATTTGAATGACATGTAGGATGTAAGAGAACAGATTTCCTGCAGCTGTTGGAGTGCTGAGGAAACCTAGGTCTCCCAAGGAAGAGTGCAGTGTGTTGCCCTACACTCAGCATACACAGAGTGACTTGGAAAGGTTTCCGGGCCTGGATGTTTCTTTGCAGCCTAGTGGAGCCTGCTGGAACTCGGTGTTCTTGCAGGGAATAGGGTGCCCACGCCAGGTCCTGGTGACCTGAAAGCTTACTAACGTTAAAAGAAAGCAGACCTAAAGTAGGCCTCACGGACTCTGCTCCATGCTTCCTAGTGGAGCCTGCTGGTACTAGGTGTTCTTGCAAGGAATAGGGGGCCCACGCGAGGTCCTCGGTGTCCTGAAAGCTTCCTAACCTTAAAAGAAAACAGACCTAAAGCTAATGCTTCAAGGACTCTGCTCCAAGCTTCCGCTTCGGCAGGCTATTCAAGGCTTTACCTTGAGGAAAGGACTCACGTCAAGTTTCCTTTTAGCTCTAGAGCGTCTCAGGTGGAGCTCCTACCCAGGCTATGAAAGCACCCTGTTGATATAGAGCACACTCGTTCCCTTCCCAGAGCCCTGCCTACAGTGACTAGAGACCAGTCCTAAAACTGTTATTTAGGGAATTTCAAGGTAGCATGAATGGAGCATTCAAAATGGGAAAGAAAGGCCTGTGCCATCAGTCCCCGTTTCCAGCGAACAAGCGGCCTACCTCCTTGTGATTTCTTCCAAGTAAATATACACTCTAGCTACACACTGGTCCCTTCCTTGAATAACGTTTTCTTGGCACGGAGTTCGCCGTGTAGCAAACGGCCTCTCCCAAGGAACGCTCTAGGTAAGCTATCGGGGCTTAGCTTCTTCTAAAACCCTGCAGTGTAAGAGAAAGAACTGTGCTTTGGTTACAGCCGGAACACAAGCCGACTTTCTCCAGTAAGTTTGGGGTCTTAAGGTATGACTCTGTAGAAGGAATGCGAAGCAGTTTTGGTTTCTCAGTGCCGCTCAGCCTAGGGCAATGAGGCAGATTTGCATGAAACGTAGGAGAAAGAGAACAGACTTCCTGGAGCTGTTGGAGTGCTGAGGAAACCTAGGTCTCCCAAGGAAGAGTGCAGTGTGTTGCCCTACACTCAGCATACACAGAGTGACTCGGAACGGTTTCCGGGCCTGGATGTTTCTTAGCAGCCTAGGGGAGCCTGCCGGTACTCGGTGTTCTTGCAGGGAATAGGGTGCCCTCGCGAGGTCCTGGTGACCTGAAAGCTTACTAACGCTAAAAGAAAGCAGACCTAAAGTTAGGCCTCACGGACTCTGCTCCAAGCTTCCTAGTGGAGCCTGCTGGTACTAGGTGTTCTTGCAAGGAATAGGGGGCCCACGCGAGGTCCTCGGTGTCCTGAAAGCTTCCTAACCTTAAAAGAAAACAGACCTAAAGCTAATGCTTCAAGGACTCTGCTCCAAGCTTCCGCTTCGGCAGGCTATTCAAGGCTTTACCTTGAGGAAAGGACTCACGTCAAGTTTCCTTTTAGATCTAGAGCGTCTCAGGAGGAGCTCCCACCCAGGCTATGAAAGCACCCTGTTGATATAGAGAACACTCGTTCCCTTCCCAGAGCCCTGCCTACAGTGACTAGAGACCCGTCCTAAAACTGTTATTTAGGGAATTTCAAGGCAGCATGAATGGAGCATTCAAAATGGGAAAGCAAGGCCTGTGCCATCAGTCCCCGTTTCCAGCGAACACGTGGCCTACCTCCTTGTGATTTCTTCCAAGTAAATATACACTCTAGCTACACACTGGTCCCTTCCTTGAATAACGTTTTCGTGGCACGGACTTCGCAAAGTAGCAAACGGCCTCTCCCAAGGAACGGTCTAGGTAAGCTATCGCGGCTTTCCTTCTTGTAAAACCCTGCAGGGTTAGAGGAAAACTGTGCTTTCTTTACAGCTGGAACGCAAGATGACTTTCTCCAGTAAGTATGGGGTCTTAAGGTAAGACTCTGTAGAAGGAGTGCGAAGCAGTTTTGCTTTCTCAGTGCCGCTCAGCCTAGGGCAATGAGGCAGATTTGCATGAAACGTAGGAGAAAGAGAACAGACTTCCTGGAGCTGTTGGAGTGCTGAGGAAACCTAGGTCTCCCAAGGAAGAGTGCAGTGTGTTGCCCTACACTCAGCATACACAGAGTGACTCGGAACGGTTTCCGGGCCTGGATGTTTCTTAGCAGCCCAGGGGAGCCTGCCGGTACTCCGTGTTCTTGCAGGGAATACGTGCCTTCGCGAGGTCCTGGTGACCTGAAAGCTTACTAACGTTAAAAGAAAGCAGACCTAAAGTTAGGCCTCACGGACTCTGCTCCAAGCTTCCTAGTGGAGCCTGCTGGTACTAGGTGTTCTTGCAGGGAATAGGGTGCCCACGCCAGATCCTGGTGACCTGAAAGCTTACTAACGTTAAAAGAAAGCAGACCTAAAGTAGGCCTCAAGAACTCTGCTCCAAGCTTCCGATTCGGCAGGCTATTCAAGGCTTTACCTTGAGGAAAGGACTCACGTCAAGTTTCCTTTTAGCTCTAGAGCGTTTCAGGTGGAGCTCCTACCCAGGCTATGAAAGCACCCTGTAGATATAGAGAACACTCGTTCCCTTCCCAGAGCCCTGCCTACAGTGACTAGAGACCCGTCCTAAAACTGTTATTTAGGGAATTTCAAGGCAGCATGAATGGAGCATTCAAAATGGGAAAGCAAGGCCTGTGCCATCAGTCCCCGTTTCCAGCGAACACGTGGCCTACCTCCTTGTGATTTCTTCCAAGTAAATATACACTCTAGCTACACACTGGTCCCTTCCTTGAATAACGTTTTCGTGGCACGGACTTCGCCGAGTAGCAAACGGCCTCTCCCAAGGAACGGTCTAGGTAAGCTATCGCGGCTTTGCTTCTTGTAAAACCCTGCAGTGTTAGAGGAAAACTGTGCTTTGTTTACAGCTGGAACGCAAGATGACTTTCTCCAGTAAGTATGGGGTCTTAAGGTAAGACTCTGTAGAAGGAGTGCGAAGCAGTTTTGCTTTCTCAGTGCCGGTCAGCCTAGGGCAATGAGGCAGATTTGCATGATATGTAGGATGTAAGAGAACACATTTCCTGGAGCTGTTGGAGTGCTGAGGATACCTAGGTCTACCAAGGAAAAGTGCAGTGTGTTGCCCTACATTCAGCATACACAGAGTGACTGGGAAAGGTTTCCGGGCCTGGATGTTTCTTAGCAGCCCAGGGGAGCCTGCCGGTACTCGGTGTTCTTGCAGGGAATACGTGCCTTCGCGAGGTCCTGGTGACCTGAAAGCTTACTAACGCTAAAAGAAAGCAGACCTAAAGTTAGGACTCACGGACTCTGCTCCAAGCTTCCTAGTGGAGCCTGCTGGTACTAGGTGTTCTTGCAGGGAATAGGGTGCCCACGCCAGGTCCTGGTGACCTGAAAGCTTACTAAGGTTAAAAGAAAGCAGACCTAAAGTTAGGCCTCAAGGACTCTGTTCCAAGCTTCCGCTTCGGCAGGCTATTCAAGGCTTTATCTTGAGGAAAGGATTCACGTCAAGTTTCCTTTTAGATCTAGAGCGTCTCAGGAGGAGCTCCCAACCAGGCTATGAAAGCACCCTGTTGATATAGACAACACTCGTTCCCTTCCCAGAGTCCTGCCTACAGTGACTAGAGACCCGTCCTAAAACTGTTATTTAGGGAATTTCAAGGCAGCATGAATGGAGCATTCAAAATGGGAAAGCAAGGCCTGTGCCATCAGGCCCCGTTTCCAGCGAACACGCGGCCTACCTCCTTGTGATTTCTTCCAAGTAAATATACACTCTAGCTACACACTGGTCCCTTCCCTGAACAACGTTTTCTTGGCACGGAGTTCGCCGTGTAGCAAACGGCCTCTCTCAAGGAACGCTCTAGGTAAGCTATCGGGGCTTTGCTTCTTGTAAAACCCTACAGTGTAAGAGGAAGAACTGTGCATTGTTTACAGCAGGAACGCAAGATGACTTTCTCCAGTAAGTATGGGGTCTTAAGGTATGACTCCGTAGAAGGAGTGCGAAGCAGTTTTGGTTTCTCAGTGCCGCTCAGCCTAGGGCAATGAGGCAGATTTGCATGACATGTAGGATGTAAGAGAACAGATTTCCTGGAGCTGTTGGAGTGCTGAGGAAACCTAGGTCTCCCAAGGAAGAGTGCAGTGTGTTGCCCTACACTCAGCATACACAGAGTGACTGGGAAAGGTTTCCGGGCCTGGATGTTTCTTTGCAGCCTAGTGGAGCCTGCTGGAACTCGGTGTTCTTGCAGGGAATAGGGTGCCCACGCCAGGTCCTGGTGACCTGAAAGCTTACTAACGTTAAAAGAAAGCAGACCTAAAGTAGGCCTCAAGAACTCTGCTCCAAGCTTCCGCTTCGGCAGGCTATTCAAGGCTTTACCTTGAGGAAAGGACTCACGTCAAGTTTCCTTTTAGCTCTAGAGCGTGTCAGGTGGAGCTCCTACCCAGGCTATGAAAGCACCCTGTTGATATAGACAACACTCGTTCCCTTCCCAGAGCCCTGCCTACAGTGACTAGAGACCCGTCCTAAAACTGTTATTTAGGGAATTTCAAGGCAGCATGAATGGAGCATTTAAAATGGGAAAGCAAGGCCTGTGCCATCAGGCCCCGTTTCCAGCGAACACGCGGCCTACCTCCTTGTGATTTCTTCCAAGTAAATATACACTCTAGCTACACACTGGTCCCTTCCCTGAATAACGTTTTCTTGGCACGGAGTTCGCCGTGTAGCAAACGGCCTCTCCCAAGGAACGCTCTAGGTAAGCTATCGGGGCTTAGCTTCTTCTAAAACCCTGCAGTGTAAGAGGAAGAACTGTGCTTTGGTTACAGCCGGAACGCAAGCTGACTTTCTCCTGTAAGTATGGGGTCTTAAGGTAAGACTCTGTAGAAGGAGTGCGAAGCAGTTTTGGTTTCTCAGTACCGCTCAGCCTAGGACAATGAGGCAGATTTGAATGACATGTAGGATGTAAGAGAACAGATTTCCTGCAGCTGTTGGAGTGCTGAGAAAACCTAGGTCTCCCAAGGAAGAGTGCAGTGTGTTGCCCTACACTCAGCATACACAGAGTGACTTGGAAAGGTTTCCGGGCCTGGATGTTTCTTTGCAGCCTAGTGGAGCCTGCTGGAACTCGGTGTTCTTGCAGGGAATAGGGTGCCCACGCCAGGTCCTGGTGACCTGAAAGCTTACTAACGTTAAAAGAAAGCAGACCTAAAGTAGGCCTCACGGACTCTGCTCCATGCTTCCTAGTGGAGCCTGCTGGTACTAGGTGTTCTTGCAAGGAATAGGGGGCCCACGCGAGGTCCTCGGTGTCCTGAAAGCTTCCTAACCTTAAAAGAAAACAGACCTAAAGCTAATGCTTCAAGGACTCTGCTCCAAGCTTCCGCTTCGGCAGGCTATTCAAGGCTTTACCTTGAGGAAAGGACTCACGTCAAGTTTCCTTTTAGCTCTAGAGCGTCTCAGGTGGAGCTCCTACCCAGGCTATGAAAGCACCCTGTTGATATAGAGCACACTCGTTCCCTTCCCAGAGCCCTGCCTACAGTGACTAGAGACCAGTCCTAAAACTGTTATTTAGGGAATTTCAAGGTAGCATGAATGGAGCATTCAAAATGGGAAAGAAAGGCCTGTGCCATCAGTCCCCGTTTCCAGCGAACAAGCGGCCTACCTCCTTGTGATTTCTTCCAAGTAAATATACACTCTAGCTACACACTGGTCCCTTCCTTGAATAACGTTTTCTTGGCACGGAGTTCGCCGTGTAGCAAACGGCCTCTCCCAAGGAACGCTCTAGGTAAGCTATCGGGGCTTAGCTTCTTCTAAAACCCTGCAGTGTAAGAGAAAGAACTGTGCTTTGGTTACAGCCGGAACACAAGCCGACTTTCTCCAGTAAGTTTGGGGTCTTAAGGTATGACTCTGTAGAAGGAATGCGAAGCAGTTTTGGTTTCTCAGTGCCGCTCAGCCTAGGGCAATGAGGCAGATTTGCATGAAACGTAGGAGAAAGAGAACAGACTTCCTGGAGCTGTTGGAGTGCTGAGGAAACCTAGGTCTCCCAAGGAAGAGTGCAGTGTGTTGCCCTACATTCAGCATACACAGAGTGACTCGGAACGGTTTCCGGGCCTGGATGTTTCTTAGCAGCCTAGGGGAGCCTGCCGGTACTCGGTGTTCTTGCAGGGAATAGGGTGCCCTCGCGAGGTCCTGGTGACCTGAAAGCTTACTAACGCTAAAAGAAAGCAGACCTAAAGTTAGGCCTCACGGACTCTGCTCCAAGCTTCCTAGTGGAGCCTGCTGGTACTAGGTGTTCTTGCAAGGAATAGGGGGCCCACGCGAGGTCCTCGGTGTCCTGAAAGCTTCCTAACCTTAAAAGAAAACAGCTCTAAAGCTAATGCTTCAAGGACTCTGCTCCAAGCTTCCGCTTCGGCAGGCTATTCAGGGCTTTACCTTGAGGAAAGGACTCACGTCAAGTTTCCTTTTAGATCTAGAGCGTCTCAGGAGGAGCTCCCACCCAGGCTATGAAAGCACCCTGTTGATATAGAGAACACTCGTTCCCTTCCCAGAGCCCTGCCTACAGTGACTAGAGACCCGTCCTAAAACTGTTATTTAGGGAATTTCAAGGCAGCATGAATGGAGCATTCAAAATGGGAAAGCAAGGCCTGTGCCATCAGTCCCCGTTTCCAGCGAACACGTGGCCTACCTCCTTGTGATTTCTTCCAAGTAAATATACACTCTAGCTACACACTGGTCCCTTCCTTGAATAACGTTTTCGTGGCACGGACTTCGCAAAGTAGCAAACGGCCTCTCCCAAGGAACGGTCTAGGTAAGCTATCGCGGCTTTGCTTCTTGTAAAACCCTGCAGTGTTAGAGGAAAACTGTGCTTTGTTTACAGCTGGAACGCAAGATGACTTTCTCCAGTAAGTATGGGGTCTTAAGGTAAGACTCTGTAGAAGGAGTGCGAAGCAGTTTTGCTTTCTCAGTGCCGCTCAGCCTAGGGCAATGAGGCAGATTTGCATGAAACGTAGGAGAAAGAGAACAGACTTCCTGGAGCTGTTGGAGTGCTGAGGAAACCTAGGTCTCCCAAGGAAGAGTGCAGTGTGTTGCCCTACACTCAGCATACACAGAGTGACTCGGAACGGTTTCCGGGCCTGGATGTTTCTTAGCAGCCCAGGGGAGCCTGCCGGTACTCCGTGTTCTTGCAGGGAATACGTGCCTTCGCGAGGTCCTGGTGACCTGAAAGCTTACTAACGTTAAAAGAAAGCAGACCTAAAGTTAGGCCTCACGGACTCTGCTCCAAGCTTCCTAGTGGAGCCTGCTGGTACTAGGTGTTCTTGCAGGGAATAGGGTGCCCACGCCAGATCCTGGTGACCTGAAAGCTTACTAACGTTAAAAGAAAGCAGACCTAAAGTAGGCCTCAAGAACTCTGCTCCAAGCTTCCGATTCGGCAGGCTATTCAAGGCTTTACCTTGAGGAAAGGACTCACGTCAAGTTTCCTTTTAGCTCTAGAGCGTTTCAGGTGGAGCTCCTACCCAGGCTATGAAAGCACCCTGTAGATATAGAGAACACTCGTTCCCTTCCCAGAGCCCTGCCTACAGTGACTAGAGACCCGTCCTAAAACTGTTATTTAGGGAATTTCAAGGCAGCATGAATGGAGCATTCAAAATGGGAAAGCAAGGCCTGTGCCATCAGTCCCCGTTTCCAGCGAACACGTGGCCTACCTCCTTGTGATTTCTTCCAAGTAAATATACACTCTAGCTACACACTGGTCCCTTCCTTGAATAACGTTTTCGTGGCACGGACTTCGCCGAGTAGCAAACGGCCTCTCCCAAGGAACGGTCTAGGTAAGCTATCGCGGCTTTGCTTCTTGTAAAACCCTGCAGTGTTAGAGGAAAACTGTGCTTTGTTTACAGCTGGAACGCAAGATGACTTTCTCCAGTAAGTATGGGGTCTTAAGGTATGACTCTGTAGAAGGAGTGCGAAGCAGTTTTGCTTTCTCAGTGCCGGTCAGCCTAGGGCAATGAGGCCGATTTGCATGATATGTAGGATGTAAGAGAACACATTTCCTGGAGCTGTTGGAGTGCTGAGGATACCTAGGTCTACCAAGGAAAAGTGCAGTGTGTTGCCCTACATTCAGCATACACAGAGTGACTGGGAAAGGTTTCCGGGCCTGGATGTTTCTTAGCAGCCCAGGGGAGCCTGCCGGTACTCGGTGTTCTTGCAGGGAATACGTGCCTTCGCGAGGTCCTGGTGACCTGAAAGCTTACTAACGCTAAAAGAAAGCAGACCTAAAGTTAGGCCTCACGGACTCTGCTCCAAGCTTCCTAGTGGAGCCTGCTGGTACTAGGTGTTCTTGCAGGGAATAGGGTGCCCACGCCAGGTCCTGGTGACCTGAAAGCTTACTAAGGTTAAAAGAAAGCAGACCTAAAGTTAGGCCTCAAGGACTCTGTTCCAAGCTTCCGCTTCGGCAGGCTATTCAAGGCTTTATCTTGAGGAAAGGATTCACGTCAAGTTTCCTTTTAGATCTAGAGCGTCTCAGGAGGAGCTCCCAACCAGGCTATGAAAGCACCCTGTTGATATAGACAACACTCGTTCCCTTCCCAGAGTCCTGCCTACAGTGACTAGAGACCCGTCCTAAAACTGTTATTTAGGGAATTTCAAGGCAGCATGAATGGAGCATTCAAAATGGGAAAGCAAGGCCTGTGCCATCAGGCCCCGTTTCCAGCGAACACGCGGCCTACCTCCTTGTGATTTCTTCCAAGTAAATATACACTCTAGCTACACACTGGTCCCTTCCCTGAACAACGTTTTCTTGGCACGGAGTTCGCCGTGTAGCAAACGGCCTCTCTCAAGGAACGCTCTAGGTAAGCTATCGGGGCTTTGCTTCTTGTAAAACCCTGCAGTGTAAGAGGAAGAACTGTGCATTGTTTACAGCAGGAACGCAAGATGACTTTCTCCAGTAAGTATGGGGTCTTAAGGTATGACTCCGTAGAAGGAGTGCGAAGCAGTTTTGGTTTCTCAGTGCCGCTCAGCCTAGGGCAATGAGGCAGATTTGCATGACATGTAGGATGTAAGAGAACAGATTTCCTGGAGCTGTTGGAGTGCTGAGGAAACCTAGGTCTCCCAAGGAAGAGTGCAGTGTGTTGCCCTACACTCAGCATACAGAGAGTGACTGGGAAAGGTTTCCGGGCCTGGATGTTTCTTTGCAGCCTAGTGGAGCCTGCTGGAACTCGGTGTTCTTGCAGGGAATAGGGTGCCCACGCCAGGTCCTGGTGACCTGAAAGCTTACTAACGTTAAAAGAAAGCAGACCTAAAGTAGGCCTCACGGACTCTGCTCCATGCTTCCTAGTGGAGCCTGCTGGTACTAGGTGTTCTTGCAAGGAATAGGGGGCCCACGCGAGGTCCTCGGTGTCCTGAAAGCTTCCTAACCTTAAAAGAAAACAGACCTAAAGCTAATGCTTCAAGGACTCTGCTCCAAGCTTCCGCTTCGGCAGGCTATTCAAGGCTTTACCTTGAGGAAAGGACTCACGTCAAGTTTCCTTTTAGCTCTAGAGCGTCTCAGGTGGAGCTCCTACCCAGGCTATGAAAGCACCCTGTTGATATAGAGCACACTCGTTCCCTTCCCAGAGCCCTGCCTACAGTGACTAGAGACCAGTCCTAAAACTGTTATTTAGGGAATTTCAAGGCAGCATGAATGGAGCATTCAAAATGGGAAAGAAAGGCCTGTGCCATCAGTCCCCGTTTCCAGCGAACAAGCGGCCTACCTCCTTGTGATTTCTTCCAAGTAAATATACACTCTAGCTACACACTGGTCCCTTCCTTGAATAACGTTTTCTTGGCACGGAGTTCGCCGTGTAGCAAACGGCCTCTCTCAAGGAACGCTCTAGGTAAGCTCTCGGGGCTTAGCTTCTTCTAAAACCCTGCAGTGTAAGAGGAAAAACTGTGGTTTGGTTACAGCCGGAACGCAAGCTGACTTTTCCTGTAAGTATGGGGTCTTAAGGTTTGACTCTGTAGAACGAGTGCGAAGCAGTTTTGGTTTCTCAGTGCCGCTCAGCCTAGGGCAATGAGGCAGATTTGCATGACACCTAGGAGGTAAGAGAACAGATTTCCTGGAGCTGTTGGAGTGTTGAGGAAACCTAGGTCTCCCAAGGAAGAGTGCAGTGTGTTGCCCTACACTCAGCATACACAGAGTGACTGGGAAAGTTTTCCGGGCCTGGATGTTTCTTAGCAGTCTAGTGGAGGCTGCTGGCACTAGGTGTTCTTGCAAGGAAAAGGGTACCCACGCGAGGTCCTCGGTGTCCTGAAAGCTTACTAACCTTAAAAGAAAACAGCTCTAAAGCTAATGCTTCAAGGACTCTGCTCCAAGCTTCCGCTTCGGCAGGCTATTCAGGGCTTTACCTTGAGGAAAGGACTCACGTCAAGTTTCCTTTTAGATCTAGAGCGTCTCAGGAGGAGCTCCCACCCAGGCTATGAAAGCACCCTGTTGATATAGAGAACACTCGTTCCCTTCCCAGAGCCCTGCCTACAGTGACTAGAGACCCGTCCTAAAACTGTTATTTAGGGAATTTCAAGGCAGCATGAATGGAGCATTCAAAATGGGAAAGCAAGGCCTGTGCCATCAGTCCCCGTTTCCAGCGAACACGTGGCCTACCTCCTTGTGATTTCTTCCAAGTAAATATACACTCTAGCTACACACTGGTCCCTTCCTTGAATAACGTTTTCGTGGCACGGACTTCGCCGAGTAGCAAACGGCCTCTCCAAAGGAACGCTCTAGGTAAGCTATCGGGGCTTAGCTTCTTGTAAAACCCTGCAGTGTTAGAGGAAAACTGTGCTTTGTTTACAGCTGGAACGCAAGATGACTTTCTCCAGTAAGTATGGGGTCTTAAGGTATGACTCTGTAGAAGGAGTGCGAAGCAGTTTTGCTTTCTAAGTGCCGCTCAGCCTAGAGCAATGAGGCAGATTTGCATGATATGTAGGATGTAAGAAAACAGATTTCCTGGAGCTGTTGGAGTGCTGAGGATACCTAGGTCTACCAAGGAAAAGTGCAGTGTGTTGCCCTACATTCAGCATACACAGAGTGACTGGGAAAGGTTTCCGGGCCTGGATGTTTCTTAGCAGCCCAGGGGAGCCTGCCGGTACTCGGTGTTCTTGCAGGGAATACGTGCCTTCGCGAGGTCCTGGTGACCTGAAAGCTTACTAACGTTAAAAGAAAGCAGACCTAAAGTTAGGCCTCACGGACTCTGTTCCAAGCTTCCTAGTGGAGCCTGCTGGTACTAGGTGTTCTTGCAGGGAATAGGGTGCCCACGCCAGGTCCTGGTGACCTGAAAGCTTACTAACGTTAAAAGAAAGCAGACCTAAAGTTAGGCCTCACGGACTCTGCTCCAAGCTTCCTAGTGGAGCCTGCTGGTACTAGGTGTTCTTGCAGGGAATAGGGTGCCCACGCCAGGTCCTGGTGACCTGAAAGCTTACTAACGTTAAAAGAAAGCAGACCTAAAGTTAGGCCTCAAGGACTCTGCTCCAAGCTTCCGCTTCGGCAGGCTATTCAAGGCTTTATCTGGAGGAAAGGATTCACGTCAAGTTTCCTTTTAGATCTAGAGCGTCTCAGGAGGAGCTCCCACCCAGGCTATGAAAGCACCCTGTTGATATAGAGAACACTCGTTCCCTTCCCAGAGCCCTGCCTACAGTGACTAGAGACCCGTCCTAAAACTGTTATTTAGGGAATTTCAAGGCAGCATGAATGGAGCATTCAAAATGGGAAAGCAAGGCCTGTGCCATCAGGCCCCGTTTCCAGCGAACACGCGGCCTACCTCCTTGTGATTTCTTCCAAGTAAATAAACACTCTAGCTACACACTGGTCCCTTCCCTGAACAACGTTTTCTTGGCACGGAGTTCGCCGTGTAGCAAACGGCCTCTCTCAAGGAACGCTCTAGGTAAGCTATCGGGGCTTTGCTTCTTGTAAAACCCTGCAGTGTAAGAGGAAGAACTGTGCATTGTTTACAGCAGGAACGCAAGATGACTTTCTCCAGTAAGTATGGGGTCTTAAGGTATGACTCCGTAGAAGGAGTGCGAAGCAGTTTTGGTTTCTCAGTGCCGCTCAGCCTAGGGCAATGAGGCAGATTTGCATGACATGTAGGATGTAAGAGAACAGATTTCCTGGAGCTGTTGGAGTGCTGAGGAAACCTAGGTCTCCCAAGGAAGAGTGCAGTGTGTTGCCCTACACTCAGCATACAGAGAGTGACTGGGAAAGGTTTCCGGGCCTGGATGTTTCTTTGCAGCCTAGTGGAGCCTGCTGGAACTCGGTGTTCTTGCAGGGAATAGGGTGCCCACGCCAGGTCCTGGTGACCTGAAAGCTTACTAACGTTAAAAGAAAGCAGACCTAAAGTAGGCCTCACGGACTCTGCTCCATGCTTCCTAGTGGAGCCTGCTGGTACTAGGTGTTCTTGCAAGGAATAGGGGGCCCACGCGAGGTCCTCGGTGTCCTGAAAGCTTCCTAACCTTAAAAGAAAACAGACCTAAAGCTAATGCTTCAAGGACTCTGCTCCAAGCTTCCGCTTCGGCAGGCTATTCAAGGCTTTACCTTGAGGAAAGGACTCACGTCAAGTTTCCTTTTAGCTCTAGAGCGTCTCAGGTGGAGCTCCTACCCAGGCTATGAAAGCACCCTGTTGATATAGAGCACACTCGTTCCCTTCCCAGAGCCCTGCCTACAGTGACTAGAGACCAGTCCTAAAACTGTTATTTAGGGAATTTCAAGGCAGCATGAATGGAGCATTCAAAATGGGAAAGAAAGGCCTGTGCCATCAGTCCCCGTTTCCAGCGAACAAGCGGCCTACCTCCTTGTGATTTCTTCCAAGTAAATATACACTCTAGCTACACACTGGTCCCTTCCTTGAATAACGTTTTCTTGGCACGGAGTTCGCCGTGTAGCAAACGGCCTCTCCCAAGGAACGCTCTAGGTAAGCTATCGGGGCTTAGCTTCTTCTAAAACCCTGCAGTGTAAGAGAAAGAACTGTGCTTTGGTTACAGCCGGAACACAAGCCGACTTTCTCCAGTAAGTTTGGGGTCTTAAGGTATGACTCTGTAGAAGGAATGCGAAGCAGTTTTGGTTTCTCAGTGCCGCTCAGCCTAGGGCAATGAGGCAGATTTGCATGAAACGTAGGAGAAAGAGAACAGACTTCCTGGAGCTGTTGGAGTGCTGAGGAAACCTAGGTCTCCCAAGGAAGAGTGCAGTGTGTTGCCCTACACTCAGCATACACAGAGTGACTCGGAACGGTTTCCGGGCCTGGATGTTTCGTAGCAGCCTAGGGGAGCCTGCCGGTACTCCGTGTTCTTGCAGGGAATAGGGTGCCCTCGCGAGGTCCTGGTGACCTGAAAGCTTACTAACGCTAAAAGAAAGCAGACCTAAAGTTAGGCCTCACGGACTCTGCTCCAAGCTTCCTAGTGGAGCCTGCTGGTACTAGGTGTTCTTGCAAGGAATAGGGGGCCCACGCGAGGTCCTCGGTGTCCTGAAAGCTTCCTAACCTTAAAAGAAAACAGCTCTAAAGCTAATGCTTCAAGGACTCTGCTCCAAGCTTCCGCTTCGGCAGGCTATTCAGGGCTTTACCTTGAGGAAAGGACTCACGTCAAGTTTCCTTTTAGATCTAGAGCGTCTCAGGAGGAGCTCCCACCCAGGCTATGAAAGCACCCTGTTGATATAGAGAACACTCGTTCCCTTCCCAGAGCCCTGCCTACACTGACTAGAGACCCGTCCTAAAACTGTTATTTAGGGAATTTCAAGGCAGCATGAATGGAGCATTCAAAATGGGAAAGCAAGGCCTGTGCCATCAGTCCCCGTTTCCAGCGAACACGTGGCCTACCTCCTTGTGATTTCTTCCAAGTAAATATACACTCTAGCTACACACTGGTCCCTTCCTTGAATAACGTTTTCGTGGCACGGACTTCGCAAAGTAGCAAACGGCCTCTCCCAAGGAACGGTCTAGGTAAGCTATCGCGGCTTTCCTTCTTGTAAAACCCTGCAGGGTTAGAGGAAAACTGTGCTTTCTTTACAGCTGGAACGCAAGATGACTTTCTCCAGTAAGTATGGGGTCTTAAGGTAAGACTCTGTAGAAGGAGTGCGAAGCAGTTTTGCTTTCTCAGTGCCGCTCAGCCTAGGGCAATGAGGCAGATTTGCATGAAACGTAGGAGAAAGAGAACAGACTTCCTGGAGCTGTTGGAGTGCTGAGGAAACCTAGGTCTCCCAAGGAAGAGTGCAGTGTGTTGCCCTACACTCAGCATACACAGAGTGACTCGGAACGGTTTCCGGGCCTGGATGTTTCTTAGCAGCCCAGGGGAGCCTGCCGGTACTCCGTGTTCTTGCAGGGAATACGTGCCTTCGCGAGGTCCTGGTGACCTGAAAGCTTACTAACGTTAAAAGAAAGCAGACCTAAAGTAGGCCTCAAGAACTCTGCTCCAAGCTTCCGATTCGGCAGGCTATTCAAGGCTTTACCTTGAGGAAAGGACTCACGTCAAGTTTCCTTTTAGCTCTAGAGCGTTTCAGGTGGAGCTCCTACCCAGGCTATGAAAGCACCCTGTAGATATAGAGAACACTCGTTCCCTTCCCAGAGCCCTGCCTACAGTGACTAGAGACCCGTCCTAAAACTGTTATTTAGGGAATTTCAAGGCAGCATGAATGGAGCATTCAAAATGGGAAAGCAAGGCCTGTGCCATCAGTCCCCGTTTCCAGCGAACACGTGGCCTACCTCCTTGTGATTTCTTCCAAGTAAATATACACTCTAGCTACACACTGGTCCCTTCCTTGAATAACGTTTTCGTGGCACGGACTTCGCCGAGTAGCAAACGGCCTCTCCCAAGGAACGGTCTAGGTAAGCTATCGCGGCTTTGCTTCTTGTAAAACCCTGCAGTGTTAGAGGAAAACTGTGCTTTGTTTACAGCTGGAACGCAAGATGACTTTCTCCAGTAAGTATGGGGTCTTAAGGTATGACTCTGTAGAAGGAGTGCGAAGCAGTTTTGCTTTCTCAGTGCCGGTCAGCCTAGGGCAATGAGGCAGATTTGCATGATATGTAGGATGTAAGAGAACAGATTTCCTGGAGCTGTTGGAGTGCTGAGGATACCTAGGTCTACCAAGGAAAAGTGCAGTGTGTTGCCCTACATTCAGCATACACAGAGTGACTGGGAAAGGTTTCCGGGCCTGGATGTTTCTTAGCAGCCCAGGGGAGCCTGCCGGTACTCGGTGTTCTTGCAGGGAATACGTGCCTTCGCGAGGTCCTGGTGACCTGAAAGCTTACTAACGCTAAAAGAAAGCAGACCTAAAGTTAGGCCTCACGGACTCTGCTCCAAGCTTCCTAGTGGAGCCTGCTGGTACTAGGTGTTCTTGCAGGGAATAGGGTGCCCACGCCAGGTCCTGGTGACCTGAAAGCTTACTAAGGTTAAAAGAAAGCAGACCTAAAGTTAGGCCTCAAGGACTCTGTTCCAAGCTTCCGCTTCGGCAGGCTATTCAAGGCTTTATCTTGAGGAAAGGATTCACGTCAAGTTTCCTTTTAGATCTAGAGCGTCTCAGGAGGAGCTCCCAACCAGGCTATGAAAGCACCCTGTTGATATAGACAACACTCGTTCCCTTCCCAGAGTCCTGCCTACAGTGACTAGAGACCCGTCCTAAAACTGTTATTTAGGGAATTTCAAGGCAGCATGAATGGAGCATTCAAAATGGGAAAGCAAGGCCTGTGCCATCAGGCCCCGTTTCCAGCGAACACGCGGCCTACCTCCTTGTGATTTCTTCCAAGTAAATATACACTCTAGCTACACACTGGTCCCTTCCCTGAATAACGTTTTCTTGGCACGGAGTTCGCCGTGTAGCAAACGGCCTCTCCCAAGGAACGCTCTAGGTAAGCTATCGGGGCTTAGCTTCTTCTAAAACCCTGCAGTGTAAGAGGAAGAACTGTGCTTTGGTTACAGCCGGAACGCAAGCTGACTTTCTCCTGTAAGTATGGGGTCTTAAGGTAAGACTCTGTAGAAGGAGTGCGAAGCAGTTTTGGTTTCTCAGTACCGCTCAGCCTAGGACAATGAGGCAGATTTGAATGACATGTAGGATGTAAGAGAACAGATTTCCTGCAGCTGTTGGAGTGCTGAGGAAACCTAGGTCTCCCAAGGAAGAGTGCAGTGTGTTGCCCTACACTCAGCATACACAGAGTGACTTGGAAAGGTTTCCGGGCCTGGATGTTTCTTTGCAGCCTAGTGGAGCCTGCTGGAACTCGGTGTTCTTGCAGGGAATAGGGTGCCCACGCCAGGTCCTGGTGACCTGAAAGCTTACTAACGTTAAAAGAAAGCAGACCTAAAGTAGGCCTCACGGACTCTGCTCCATGCTTCCTAGTGGAGCCTGCTGGTACTAGGTGTTCTTGCAAGGAATAGGGGGCCCACGCGAGGTCCTCGGTGTCCTGAAAGCTTCCTAACCTTAAAAGAAAACAGACCTAAAGCTAATGCTTCAAGGACTCTGCTCCAAGCTTCCGCTTCGGCAGGCTATTCAAGGCTTTACCTTGAGGAAAGGACTCACGTCAAGTTTCCTTTTAGCTCTAGAGCGTCTCAGGTGGAGCTCCTACCCAGGCTATGAAAGCACCCTGTTGATATAGAGCACACTCGTTCCCTTCCCAGAGCCCTGCCTACAGTGACTAGAGACCAGTCCTAAAACTGTTATTTAGGGAATTTCAAGGTAGCATGAATGGAGCATTCAAAATGGGAAAGAAAGGCCTGTGCCATCAGTCCCCGTTTCCAGCGAACAAGCGGCCTACCTCCTTGTGATTTCTTCCAAGTAAATATACACTCTAGCTACACACTGGTCCCTTCCTTGAATAACGTTTTCTTGGCACGGAGTTCGCCGTGTAGCAAACGGCCTCTCCCAAGGAACGCTCTAGGTAAGCTATCGGGGCTTAGCTTCTTCTAAAACCCTGCAGTGTAAGAGAAAGAACTGTGCTTTGGTTACAGCCGGAACACAAGCCGACTTTCTCCAGTAAGTTTGGGGTCTTAAGGTATGACTCTGTAGAAGGAATGCGAAGCAGTTTTGGTTTCTCAGTGCCGCTCAGCCTAGGGCAATGAGGCAGATTTGCATGAAACGTAGGAGAAAGAGAACAGACTTCCTGGAGCTGTTGGAGTGCTGAGGAAACCTAGGTCTCCCAAGGAAGAGTGCAGTGTGTTGCCCTACATTCAGCATACACAGAGTGACTCGGAACGGTTTCCGGGCCTGGATGTTTCTTAGCAGCCTAGGGGAGCCTGCCGGTACTCGGTGTTCTTGCAGGGAATAGGGTGCCCTCGCGAGGTCCTGGTGACCTGAAAGCTTACTAACGCTAAAAGAAAGCAGACCTAAAGTTAGGCCTCACGGACTCTGCTCCAAGCTTCCTAGTGGAGCCTGCTGGTACTAGGTGTTCTTGCAAGGAATAGGGGGCCCACGCGAGGTCCTCGGTGTCCTGAAAGCTTCCTAACCTTAAAAGAAAACAGCTCTAAAGCTAATGCTTCAAGGACTCTGCTCCAAGCTTCCGCTTCGGCAGGCTATTCAGGGCTTTACCTTGAGGAAAGGACTCACGTCAAGTTTCCTTTTAGATCTAGAGCGTCTCAGGAGGAGCTCCCACCCAGGCTATGAAAGCACCCTGTTGATATAGAGAACACTCGTTCCCTTCCCAGAGCCCTGCCTACAGTGACTAGAGACCCGTCCTAAAACTGTTATTTAGGGAATTTCAAGGCAGCATGAATGGAGCATTCAAAATGGGAAAGCAAGGCCTGTGCCATCAGTCCCCGTTTCCAGCGAACACGTGGCCTACCTCCTTGTGATTTCTTCCAAGTAAATATACACTCTAGCTACACACTGGTCCCTTCCTTGAATAACGTTTTCGTGGCACGGACTTCGCAAAGTAGCAAACGGCCTCTCCCAAGGAACGGTCTAGGTAAGCTATCGCGGCTTTGCTTCTTGTAAAACCCTGCAGTGTTAGAGGAAAACTGTGCTTTGTTTACAGCTGGAACGCAAGATGACTTTCTCCAGTAAGTATGGGGTCTTAAGGTAAGACTCTGTAGAAGGAGTGCGAAGCAGTTTTGCTTTCTCAGTGCCGCTCAGCCTAGGGCAATGAGGCAGATTTGCATGAAACGTAGGAGAAAGAGAACAGACTTCCTGGAGCTGTTGGAGTGCTGAGGAAACCTAGGTCTCCCAAGGAAGAGTGCAGTGTGTTGCCCTACACTCAGCATACACAGAGTGACTCGGAACGGTTTCCGGGCCTGGATGTTTCTTAGCAGCCCAGGGGAGCCTGCCGGTACTCCGTGTTCTTGCAGGGAATACGTGCCTTCGCGAGGTCCTGGTGACCTGAAAGCTTACTAACGTTAAAAGAAAGCAGACCTAAAGTTAGGCCTCACGGACTCTGCTCCAAGCTTCCTAGTGGAGCCTGCTGGTACTAGGTGTTCTTGCAGGGAATAGGGTGCCCACGCCAGATCCTGGTGACCTGAAAGCTTACTAACGTTAAAAGAAAGCAGACCTAAAGTAGGCCTCAAGAACTCTGCTCCAAGCTTCCGATTCGGCAGGCTATTCAAGGCTTTACCTTGAGGAAAGGACTCACGTCAAGTTTCCTTTTAGCTCTAGAGCGTTTCAGGTGGAGCTCCTACCCAGGCTATGAAAGCACCCTGTAGATATAGAGAACACTCGTTCCCTTCCCAGAGCCCTGCCTACAGTGACTAGAGACCCGTCCTAAAACTGTTATTTAGGGAATTTCAAGGCAGCATGAATGGAGCATTCAAAATGGGAAAGCAAGGCCTGTGCCATCAGTCCCCGTTTCCAGCGAACACGTGGCCTACCTCCTTGTGATTTCTTCCAAGTAAATATACACTCTAGCTACACACTGGTCCCTTCCTTGAATAACGTTTTCGTGGCACGGACTTCGCCGAGTAGCAAACGGCCTCTCCCAAGGAACGGTCTAGGTAAGCTATCGCGGCTTTGCTTCTTGTAAAACCCTGCAGTGTTAGAGGAAAACTGTGCTTTGTTTACAGCTGGAACGCAAGATGACTTTCTCCAGTAAGTATGGGGTCTTAAGGTATGACTCTGTAGAAGGAGTGCGAAGCAGTTTTGCTTTCTCAGTGCCGGTCAGCCTAGGGCAATGAGGCCGATTTGCATGATATGTAGGATGTAAGAGAACACATTTCCTGGAGCTGTTGGAGTGCTGAGGATACCTAGGTCTACCAAGGAAAAGTGCAGTGTGTTGCCCTACATTCAGCATACACAGAGTGACTGGGAAAGGTTTCCGGGCCTGGATGTTTCTTAGCAGCCCAGGGGAGCCTGCCGGTACTCGGTGTTCTTGCAGGGAATACGTGCCTTCGCGAGGTCCTGGTGACCTGAAAGCTTACTAACGCTAAAAGAAAGCAGACCTAAAGTTAGGCCTCACGGACTCTGCTCCAAGCTTCCTAGTGGAGCCTGCTGGTACTAGGTGTTCTTGCAGGGAATAGGGTGCCCACGCCAGGTCCTGGTGACCTGAAAGCTTACTAAGGTTAAAAGAAAGCAGACCTAAAGTTAGGCCTCAAGGACTCTGTTCCAAGCTTCCGCTTCGGCAGGCTATTCAAGGCTTTATCTTGAGGAAAGGATTCACGTCAAGTTTCCTTTTAGATCTAGAGCGTCTCAGGAGGAGCTCCCAACCAGGCTATGAAAGCACCCTGTTGATATAGACAACACTCGTTCCCTTCCCAGAGTCCTGCCTACAGTGACTAGAGACCCGTCCTAAAACTGTTATTTAGGGAATTTCAAGGCAGCATGAATGGAGCATTCAAAATGGGAAAGCAAGGCCTGTGCCATCAGGCCCCGTTTCCAGCGAACACGCGGCCTACCTCCTTGTGATTTCTTCCAAGTAAATATACACTCTAGCTACACACTGGTCCCTTCCCTGAACAACGTTTTCTTGGCACGGAGTTCGCCGTGTAGCAAACGGCCTCTCTCAAGGAACGCTCTAGGTAAGCTATCGGGGCTTTGCTTCTTGTAAAACCCTGCAGTGTAAGAGGAAGAACTGTGCATTGTTTACAGCAGGAACGCAAGATGACTTTCTCCAGTAAGTATGGGGTCTTAAGGTAAGACTCTGTAGAAGGAGTGCGAAGCAGTTTTGGTTTCTCAGTACCGCTCAGCCTAGGACAATGAGGCAGATTTGAATGACATGTAGGATGTAAGAGAACAGATTTCCTGCAGCTGTTGGAGTGCTGAGGAAACCTAGGTCTCCCAAGGAAGAGTGCAGTGTGTTGCCCTACACTCAGCATACACAGAGTGACTTGGAAAGGTTTCCGGGCCTGGATGTTTCTTTGCAGCCTAGTGGAGCCTGCTGGAACTCGGTGTTCTTGCAGGGAATAGGGTGCCCACGCCAGGTCCTGGTGACCTGAAAGCTTACTAACGTTAAAAGAAAGCAGACCTAAAGTAGGCCTCACGGACTCTGCTCCATGCTTCCTAGTGGAGCCTGCTGGTACTAGGTGTTCTTGCAAGGAATAGGGGGCCCACGCGAGGTCCTCGGTGTCCTGAAAGCTTCCTAACCTTAAAAGAAAACAGACCTAAAGCTAATGCTTCAAGGACTCTGCTCCAAGCTTCCGCTTCGGCAGGCTATTCAAGGCTTTACCTTGAGGAAAGGACTCACGTCAAGTTTCCTTTTAGCTCTAGAGCGTCTCAGGTGGAGCTCCTACCCAGGCTATGAAAGCACCCTGTTGATATAGAGCACACTCGTTCCCTTCCCAGAGCCCTGCCTACAGTGACTAGAGACCAGTCCTAAAACTGTTATTTAGGGAATTTCAAGGCAGCATGAATGGAGCATTCAAAATGGGAAAGAAAGGCCTGTGCCATCAGTCCCCGTTTCCAGCGAACAAGCGGCCTACCTCCTTGTGATTTCTTCCAAGTAAATATACACTCTAGCTACACACTGGTCCCTTCCTTGAATAACGTTTTCTTGGCACGGAGTTCGCCGTGTAGCAAACGGCCTCTCTCAAGGAACGCTCTAGGTAAGCTCTCGGGGCTTAGCTTCTTCTAAAACCCTGCAGTGTAAGAGGAAAAACTGTGGTTTGGTTACAGCCGGAACGCAAGCTGACTTTTCCTGTAAGTATGGGGTCTTAAGGTTTGACTCTGTAGAACGAGTGCGAAGCAGTTTTGGTTTCTCAGTGCCGCTCAGCCTAGGGCAATGAGGCAGATTTGCATGACACCTAGGAGGTAAGAGAACAGATTTCCTGGAGCTGTTGGAGTGTTGAGGAAACCTAGGTCTCCCAAGGAAGAGTGCAGTGTGTTGCCCTACACTCAGCATACACAGAGTGACTGGGAAAGTTTTCCGGGCCTGGATGTTTCTTAGCAGTCTAGTGGAGGCTGCTGGCACTAGGTGTTCTTGCAAGGAAAAGGGTACCCACGCGAGGTCCTCGGTGTCCTGAAAGCTTACTAACCTTAAAAGAAAACAGCTCTAAAGCTAATGCTTCAAGGACTCTGCTCCAAGCTTCCGCTTCGGCAGGCTATTCAGGGCTTTACCTTGAGGAAAGGACTCACGTCAAGTTTCCTTTTAGATCTAGAGCGTCTCAGGAGGAGCTCCCACCCAGGCTATGAAAGCACCCTGTTGATATAGAGAACACTCGTTCCCTTCCCAGAGCCCTGCCTACAGTGACTAGAGACCCGTCCTAAAACTGTTATTTAGGGAATTTCAAGGCAGCATGAATGGAGCATTCAAAATGGGAAAGCAAGGCCTGTGCCATCAGTCCCCGTTTCCAGCGAACACGTGGCCTACCTCCTTGTGATTTCTTCCAAGTAAATATACACTCTAGCTACACACTGGTCCCTTCCTTGAATAACGTTTTCGTGGCACGGACTTCGCCGAGTAGCAAACGGCCTCTCCAAAGGAACGCTCTAGGTAAGCTATCGGGGCTTAGCTTCTTGTAAAACCCTGCAGTGTTAGAGGAAAACTGTGCTTTGTTTACAGCTGGAACGCAAGATGACTTTCTCCAGTAAGTATGGGGTCTTAAGGTATGACTCTGTAGAAGGAGTGCGAAGCAGTTTTGCTTTCTAAGTGCCGCTCAGCCTAGAGCAATGAGGCAGATTTGCATGATATGTAGGATGTAAGAAAACAGATTTCCTGGAGCTGTTGGAGTGCTGAGGATACCTAGGTCTACCAAGGAAAAGTGCAGTGTGTTGCCCTACATTCAGCATACACAGAGTGACTGGGAAAGGTTTCCGGGCCTGGATGTTTCTTAGCAGCCCAGGGGAGCCTGCCGGTACTCGGTGTTCTTGCAGGGAATACGTGCCTTCGCGAGGTCCTGGTGACCTGAAAGCTTACTAACGTTAAAAGAAAGCAGACCTAAAGTTAGGCCTCACGGACTCTGTTCCAAGCTTCCTAGTGGAGCCTGCTGGTACTAGGTGTTCTTGCAGGGAATAGGGTGCCCACGCCAGGTCCTGGTGACCTGAAAGCTTACTAACGTTAAAAGAAAGCAGACCTAAAGTTAGGCCTCACGGACTCTGCTCCAAGCTTCCTAGTGGAGCCTGCTGGTACTAGGTGTTCTTGCAGGGAATAGGGTGCCCACGCCAGGTCCTGGTGACCTGAAAGCTTACTAACGTTAAAAGAAAGCAGACCTAAAGTTAGGCCTCAAGGACTCTGCTCCAAGCTTCCGCTTCGGCAGGCTATTCAAGGCTTTATCTGGAGGAAAGGATTCACGTCAAGTTTCCTTTTAGATCTAGAGCGTCTCAGGAGGAGCTCCCACCCAGGCTATGAAAGCACCCTGTTGATATAGAGAACACTCGTTCCCTTCCCAGAGCCCTGCCTACAGTGACTAGAGACCCGTCCTAAAACTGTTATTTAGGGAATTTCAAGGCAGCATGAATGGAGCATTCAAAATGGGAAAGCAAGGCCTGTGCCATCAGGCCCCGTTTCCAGCGAACACGCGGCCTACCTCCTTGTGATTTCTTCCAAGTAAATAAACACTCTAGCTACACACTGGTCCCTTCCCTGAACAACGTTTTCTTGGCACGGAGTTCGCCGTGTAGCAAACGGCCTCTCTCAAGGAACGCTCTAGGTAAGCTATCGGGGCTTTGCTTCTTGTAAAACCCTGCAGTGTAAGAGGAAGAACTGTGCATTGTTTACAGCAGGAACGCAAGATGACTTTCTCCAGTAAGTATGGGGTCTTAAGGTATGACTCCGTAGAAGGAGTGCGAAGCAGTTTTGGTTTCTCAGTGCCGCTCAGCCTAGGGCAATGAGGCAGATTTGCATGACATGTAGGATGTAAGAGAACAGATTTCCTGGAGCTGTTGGAGTGCTGAGGAAACCTAGGTCTCCCAAGGAAGAGTGCAGTGTGTTGCCCTACACTCAGCATACAGAGAGTGACTGGGAAAGGTTTCCGGGCCTGGATGTTTCTTTGCAGCCTAGTGGAGCCTGCTGGAACTCGGTGTTCTTGCAGGGAATAGGGTGCCCACGCCAGGTCCTGGTGACCTGAAAGCTTACTAACGTTAAAAGAAAGCAGACCTAAAGTAGGCCTCACGGACTCTGCTCCATGCTTCCTAGTGGAGCCTGCTGGTACTAGGTGTTCTTGCAAGGAATAGGGGGCCCACGCGAGGTCCTCGGTGTCCTGAAAGCTTCCTAACCTTAAAAGAAAACAGACCTAAAGCTAATGCTTCAAGGACTCTGCTCCAAGCTTCCGCTTCGGCAGGCTATTCAAGGCTTTACCTTGAGGAAAGGACTCACGTCAAGTTTCCTTTTAGCTCTAGAGCGTCTCAGGTGGAGCTCCTACCCAGGCTATGAAAGCACCCTGTTGATATAGAGCACACTCGTTCCCTTCCCAGAGCCCTGCCTACAGTGACTAGAGACCAGTCCTAAAACTGTTATTTAGGGAATTTCAAGGCAGCATGAATGGAGCATTCAAAATGGGAAAGAAAGGCCTGTGCCATCAGTCCCCGTTTCCAGCGAACAAGCGGCCTACCTCCTTGTGATTTCTTCCAAGTAAATATACACTCTAGCTACACACTGGTCCCTTCCTTGAATAACGTTTTCTTGGCACGGAGTTCGCCGTGTAGCAAACGGCCTCTCCCAAGGAACGCTCTAGGTAAGCTATCGGGGCTTAGCTTCTTCTAAAACCCTGCAGTGTAAGAGAAAGAACTGTGCTTTGGTTACAGCCGGAACACAAGCCGACTTTCTCCAGTAAGTTTGGGGTCTTAAGGTATGACTCTGTAGAAGGAATGCGAAGCAGTTTTGGTTTCTCAGTGCCGCTCAGCCTAGGGCAATGAGGCAGATTTGCATGAAACGTAGGAGAAAGAGAACAGACTTCCTGGAGCTGTTGGAGTGCTGAGGAAACCTAGGTCTCCCAAGGAAGAGTGCAGTGTGTTGCCCTACACTCAGCATACACAGAGTGACTCGGAACGGTTTCCGGGCCTGGATGTTTCGTAGCAGCCTAGGGGAGCCTGCCGGTACTCCGTGTTCTTGCAGGGAATAGGGTGCCCTCGCGAGGTCCTGGTGACCTGAAAGCTTACTAACGCTAAAAGAAAGCAGACCTAAAGTTAGGCCTCACGGACTCTGCTCCAAGCTTCCTAGTGGAGCCTGCTGGTACTAGGTGTTCTTGCAAGGAATAGGGGGCCCACGCGAGGTCCTCGGTGTCCTGAAAGCTTCCTAACCTTAAAAGAAAACAGCTCTAAAGCTAATGCTTCAAGGACTCTGCTCCAAGCTTCCGCTTCGGCAGGCTATTCAGGGCTTTACCTTGAGGAAAGGACTCACGTCAAGTTTCCTTTTAGATCTAGAGCGTCTCAGGAGGAGCTCCCACCCAGGCTATGAAAGCACCCTGTTGATATAGAGAACACTCGTTCCCTTCCCAGAGCCCTGCCTACACTGACTAGAGACCCGTCCTAAAACTGTTATTTAGGGAATTTCAAGGCAGCATGAATGGAGCATTCAAAATGGGAAAGCAAGGCCTGTGCCATCAGTCCCCGTTTCCAGCGAACACGTGGCCTACCTCCTTGTGATTTCTTCCAAGTAAATATACACTCTAGCTACACACTGGTCCCTTCCTTGAATAACGTTTTCGTGGCACGGACTTCGCAAAGTAGCAAACGGCCTCTCCCAAGGAACGGTCTAGGTAAGCTATCGCGGCTTTCCTTCTTGTAAAACCCTGCAGGGTTAGAGGAAAACTGTGCTTTCTTTACAGCTGGAACGCAAGATGACTTTCTCCAGTAAGTATGGGGTCTTAAGGTAAGACTCTGTAGAAGGAGTGCGAAGCAGTTTTGCTTTCTCAGTGCCGCTCAGCCTAGGGCAATGAGGCAGATTTGCATGAAACGTAGGAGAAAGAGAACAGACTTCCTGGAGCTGTTGGAGTGCTGAGGAAACCTAGGTCTCCCAAGGAAGAGTGCAGTGTGTTGCCCTACACTCAGCATACACAGAGTGACTCGGAACGGTTTCCGGGCCTGGATGTTTCTTAGCAGCCCAGGGGAGCCTGCCGGTACTCCGTGTTCTTGCAGGGAATACGTGCCTTCGCGAGGTCCTGGTGACCTGAAAGCTTACTAACGTTAAAAGAAAGCAGACCTAAAGTAGGCCTCAAGAACTCTGCTCCAAGCTTCCGATTCGGCAGGCTATTCAAGGCTTTACCTTGAGGAAAGGACTCACGTCAAGTTTCCTTTTAGCTCTAGAGCGTTTCAGGTGGAGCTCCTACCCAGGCTATGAAAGCACCCTGTAGATATAGAGAACACTCGTTCCCTTCCCAGAGCCCTGCCTACAGTGACTAGAGACCCGTCCTAAAACTGTTATTTAGGGAATTTCAAGGCAGCATGAATGGAGCATTCAAAATGGGAAAGCAAGGCCTGTGCCATCAGTCCCCGTTTCCAGCGAACACGTGGCCTACCTCCTTGTGATTTCTTCCAAGTAAATATACACTCTAGCTACACACTGGTCCCTTCCTTGAATAACGTTTTCGTGGCACGGACTTCGCCGAGTAGCAAACGGCCTCTCCCAAGGAACGGTCTAGGTAAGCTATCGCGGCTTTGCTTCTTGTAAAACCCTGCAGTGTTAGAGGAAAACTGTGCTTTGTTTACAGCTGGAACGCAAGATGACTTTCTCCAGTAAGTATGGGGTCTTAAGGTATGACTCTGTAGAAGGAGTGCGAAGCAGTTTTGCTTTCTCAGTGCCGGTCAGCCTAGGGCAATGAGGCCGATTTGCATGATATGTAGGATGTAAGAGAACAGATTTCCTGGAGCTGTTGGAGTGCTGAGGATACCTAGGTCTACCAAGGAAAAGTGCAGTGTGTTGCCCTACATTCAGCATACACAGAGTGACTGGGAAAGGTTTCCGGGCCTGGATGTTTCTTAGCAGCCCAGGGGAGCCTGCCGGTACTCGGTGTTCTTGCAGGGAATACGTGCCTTCGCGAGGTCCTGGTGACCTGAAAGCTTACTAACGCTAAAAGAAAGCAGACCTAAAGTTAGGCCTCACGGACTCTGCTCCAAGCTTCCTAGTGGAGCCTGCTGGTACTAGGTGTTCTTGCAGGGAATAGGGTGCCCACGCCAGGTCCTGGTGACCTGAAAGCTTACTAAGGTTAAAAGAAAGCAGACCTAAAGTTAGGCCTCAAGGACTCTGTTCCAAGCTTCCGCTTCGGCAGGCTATTCAAGGCTTTATCTTGAGGAAAGGATTCACGTCAAGTTTCCTTTTAGATCTAGAGCGTCTCAGGAGGAGCTCCCAACCAGGCTATGAAAGCACCCTGTTGATATAGACAACACTCGTTCCCTTCCCAGAGTCCTGCCTACAGTGACTAGAGACCCGTCCTAAAACTGTTATTTAGGGAATTTCAAGGCAGCATGAATGGAGCATTCAAAATGGGAAAGCAAGGCCTGTGCCATCAGGCCCCGTTTCCAGCGAACACGCGGCCTACCTCCTTGTGATTTCTTCCAAGTAAATATACACTCTAGCTACACACTGGTCCCTTCCCTGAACAACGTTTTCTTGGCACGGAGTTCGCCGTGTAGCAAACGGCCTCTCTCAAGGAACGCTCTAGGTAAGCTATCGGGGCTTTGCTTCTTGTAAAACCCTGCAGTGTAAGAGGAAGAACTGTGCATTGTTTACAGCAGGAACGCAAGATGACTTTCTCCAGTAAGTATGGGGTCTTAAGGTATGACTCCGTAGAAGGAGTGCGAAGCAGTTTTGGTTTCTCAGTGCCGCTCAGCCTAGGGCAATGAGGCAGATTTGCATGACATGTAGGATGTAAGAGAACAGATTTCCTGGAGCTGTTGGAGTGCTGAGGAAACCTAGGTCTCCCAAGGAAGAGTGCAGTGTGTTGCCCTACACTCAGCATACACAGAGTGACTGGGAAAGGTTTCCGGGCCTGGATGTTTCTTTGCAGCCTAGTGGAGCCTGCTGGAACTCGGTGTTCTTGCAGGGAATAGGGTGCCCTCGCGAGGTCCTGGTGACCTGAAAGCTTACTAACGTTAAAAGAAAGCAGACCTAAAGTAGGCCTCAAGAACTCTGCTCCAAGCTTCCGATTCGGCAGGCTATTCAAGGCTTTACCTTGAGGAAAGGACTCACGTCAAGTTTCCTTTTAGCTCTAGAGCGTCTCAGGTGGAGCTCCTACCCAGGCTATGAAAGCACCCTGTTGATATAGACAACACTCGTTCCCTTCCCAGAGCCCTGCCTACAGTGACTAGAGACCCGTCCTAAAACTGTTATTTAGGGAATTTCAAGGCAGCATGAATGGAGCATTCAAAATGGGAAAGCAAGGCCTGTGCCATCAGTCCCCGTTTCCAGCGAACACGTGGCCTACCTCCTTGTGATTTCTTCCAAGTAAATATACACTCTAGCTACACACTGGTCCCTTCCTTGAATAACGTTTTCGTGGCACGGACTTCGCCGAGTAGCAAACGGCCTCTCCAAAGGAACGCTCTAGGTAAGCTATCGGGGCTTTGCTTCTTGTAAAACCCTGCAGTGTTAGAGGAACACGGTGCTTTGTTTACAGCTGGAACGCAAGATGACTTTCTCCAGTAAGTATGGGGTCTTAAGGTATGACTCTGTAGAAGGAGTGCGAAGCAGTTTTGCTTTCTCAGTGCCGCTCAGCCTAGGGCAATGAGGCAGATTTGCATGATATGTAGGATGTAAGAGAACAGATTTCCTGGAGCTGTTGGAGTGCTGAGGATACCTAGGTCTACCAAGGAAAAGTGCAGTGTGTTGCCCTACATTCAGCATACAGGGAGTGACTGGGAAAGGTTTCCGGGCCTGGATGTTTCTTAGCAGCCCAGGGGAGCCTGCCGGTACTCGGTGTTCTTGCAGGGAATATGTGCCTTCGCGAGGTCCTGGTGACCTGAAAGCTTACTAACGTTAAAAGAAAGCAGACCTAAAGTTAGGCCTCACGGACTCTGCTCCAAGCTTCCTAGTGGAGCCTGCTGGTACTAGGTGTTCTTGCAGGGAATAGGGTGCCCACGCCAGGTCCTGGTGACCTGAAAGCTTACTAACGTTAAAAGAAAGCAGACCTAAAGTTAGGCCTCAAGGACTCTGCTCCAAGCTTCCGCTTCGGCAGGCTATTCAAGGCTTTATCTGGAGGAAAGGATTCACGTCAAGTTTCCTTTTAGATCTAGAGCGTCTCAGGAGGAGCTCCCAACCAGGCTATGAAAGCACCCTGTTGATATAGAGAACACTCGTTCCCTTCCCAGAGCCCTGCCTACAGTGACTAGAGACCCGTCCTAAAACTGTTATTTAGGGAATTTCAAGGCAGCATGAATGGAGCATTCAAAATGGGAAAGCAAGGCCTGTGCCATCAGGCCCCGTTTCCAGCGAACACGCGGCCTACCTCCTTGTGATTTCTTCCAAGTAAATAAACACTCTAGCTACACACTGGTCCCTTCCCTGAACAACGTTTTCTTGGCACGGAGTTCGCCGTGTAGCAAACGGCCTCTCTCAAGGAACGCTCTAGGTAAGCTATCGGGGCTTTGCTTCTTGTAAAACCCTGCAGTGTAAGAGGAAGAACTGTGCATTGTTTACAGCAGGAACGCAAGATGACTTTCTCCAGTAAGTATGGGGTCTTAAGGTATGACTCCGTAGAAGGAGTGCGAAGCAGTTTTGGTTTCTCAGTGCCGCTCAGCCTAGGGCAATGAGGCAGATTTGCATGACATGTAGGATGTAAGAGAACAGATTTCCTGGAGCTGTTGGAGTGCTGAGGAAACCTAGGTCTCCCAAGGAAGAGTGCAGTGTGTTGCCCTACACTCAGCATACAGAGAGTGACTGGGAAAGGTTTCCGGGCCTGGATGTTTCTTTGCAGCCTAGTGGAGCCTGCTGGAACTCGGTGTTCTTGCAGGGAATAGGGTGCCCACGCCAGGTCCTGGTGACCTGAAAGCTTACTAACGTTAAAAGAAAGCAGACCTAAAGTAGGCCTCACGGACTCTGCTCCATGCTTCCTAGTGGAGCCTGCTGGTACTAGGTGTTCTTGCAAGGAATAGGGGGCCCACGCGAGGTCCTCGGTGTCCTGAAAGCTTCCTAACCTTAAAAGAAAACAGACCTAAAGCTAATGCTTCAAGGACTCTGCTCCAAGCTTCCGCTTCGGCAGGCTATTCAAGGCTTTACCTTGAGGAAAGGACTCACGTCAAGTTTCCTTTTAGCTCTAGAGCGTCTCAGGTGGAGCTCCTACCCAGGCTATGAAAGCACCCTGTTGATATAGAGCACACTCGTTCCCTTCCCAGAGCCCTGCCTACAGTGACTAGAGACCAGTCCTAAAACTGTTATTTAGGGAATTTCAAGGCAGCATGAATGGAGCATTCAAAATGGGAAAGAAAGGCCTGTGCCATCAGTCCCCGTTTCCAGCGAACAAGCGGCCTACCTCCTTGTGATTTCTTCCAAGTAAATATACACTCTAGCTACACACTGGTCCCTTCCTTGAATAACGTTTTCTTGGCACGGAGTTCGCCGTGTAGCAAACGGCCTCTCCCAAGGAACGCTCTAGGTAAGCTATCGGGGCTTAGCTTCTTCTAAAACCCTGCAGTGTAAGAGAAAGAACTGTGCTTTGGTTACAGCCGGAACACAAGCCGACTTTCTCCAGTAAGTTTGGGGTCTTAAGGTATGACTCTGTAGAAGGAATGCGAAGCAGTTTTGGTTTCTCAGTGCCGCTCAGCCTAGGGCAATGAGGCAGATTTGCATGAAACGTAGGAGAAAGAGAACAGACTTCCTGGAGCTGTTGGAGTGCTGAGGAAACCTAGGTCTCCCAAGGAAGAGTGCAGTGTGTTGCCCTACACTCAGCATACACAGAGTGACTCGGAACGGTTTCCGGGCCTGGATGTTTCGTAGCAGCCTAGGGGAGCCTGCCGGTACTCCGTGTTCTTGCAGGGAATAGGGTGCCCTCGCGAGGTCCTGGTGACCTGAAAGCTTACTAACGCTAAAAGAAAGCAGACCTAAAGTTAGGCCTCACGGACTCTGCTCCAAGCTTCCTAGTGGAGCCTGCTGGTACTAGGTGTTCTTGCAAGGAATAGGGGGCCCACGCGAGGTCCTCGGTGTCCTGAAAGCTTCCTAACCTTAAAAGAAAACAGCTCTAAAGCTAATGCTTCAAGGACTCTGCTCCAAGCTTCCGCTTCGGCAGGCTATTCAGGGCTTTACCTTGAGGAAAGGACTCACGTCAAGTTTCCTTTTAGATCTAGAGCGTCTCAGGAGGAGCTCCCACCCAGGCTATGAAAGCACCCTGTTGATATAGAGAACACTCGTTCCCTTCCCAGAGCCCTGCCTACACTGACTAGAGACCCGTCCTAAAACTGTTATTTAGGGAATTTCAAGGCAGCATGAATGGAGCATTCAAAATGGGAAAGCAAGGCCTGTGCCATCAGTCCCCGTTTCCAGCGAACACGTGGCCTACCTCCTTGTGATTTCTTCCAAGTAAATATACACTCTAGCTACACACTGGTCCCTTCCTTGAATAACGTTTTCGTGGCACGGACTTCGCAAAGTAGCAAACGGCCTCTCCCAAGGAACGGTCTAGGTAAGCTATCGCGGCTTTCCTTCTTGTAAAACCCTGCAGGGTTAGAGGAAAACTGTGCTTTCTTTACAGCTGGAACGCAAGATGACTTTCTCCAGTAAGTATGGGGTCTTAAGGTAAGACTCTGTAGAAGGAGTGCGAAGCAGTTTTGCTTTCTCAGTGCCGCTCAGCCTAGGGCAATGAGGCAGATTTGCATGAAACGTAGGAGAAAGAGAACAGACTTCCTGGAGCTGTTGGAGTGCTGAGGAAACCTAGGTCTCCCAAGGAAGAGTGCAGTGTGTTGCCCTACACTCAGCATACACAGAGTGACTCGGAACGGTTTCCGGGCCTGGATGTTTCTTAGCAGCCCAGGGGAGCCTGCCGGTACTCCGTGTTCTTGCAGGGAATACGTGCCTTCGCGAGGTCCTGGTGACCTGAAAGCTTACTAACGTTAAAAGAAAGCAGACCTAAAGTAGGCCTCAAGAACTCTGCTCCAAGCTTCCGATTCGGCAGGCTATTCAAGGCTTTACCTTGAGGAAAGGACTCACGTCAAGTTTCCTTTTAGCTCTAGAGCGTTTCAGGTGGAGCTCCTACCCAGGCTATGAAAGCACCCTGTAGATATAGAGAACACTCGTTCCCTTCCCAGAGCCCTGCCTACAGTGACTAGAGACCCGTCCTAAAACTGTTATTTAGGGAATTTCAAGGCAGCATGAATGGAGCATTCAAAATGGGAAAGCAAGGCCTGTGCCATCAGTCCCCGTTTCCAGCGAACACGTGGCCTACCTCCTTGTGATTTCTTCCAAGTAAATATACACTCTAGCTACACACTGGTCCCTTCCTTGAATAACGTTTTCGTGGCACGGACTTCGCCGAGTAGCAAACGGCCTCTCCCAAGGAACGGTCTAGGTAAGCTATCGCGGCTTTGCTTCTTGTAAAACCCTGCAGTGTTAGAGGAAAACTGTGCTTTGTTTACAGCTGGAACGCAAGATGACTTTCTCCAGTAAGTATGGGGTCTTAAGGTATGACTCTGTAGAAGGAGTGCGAAGCAGTTTTGCTTTCTCAGTGCCGGTCAGCCTAGGGCAATGAGGCCGATTTGCATGATATGTAGGATGTAAGAGAACAGATTTCCTGGAGCTGTTGGAGTGCTGAGGATACCTAGGTCTACCAAGGAAAAGTGCAGTGTGTTGCCCTACATTCAGCATACACAGAGTGACTGGGAAAGGTTTCCGGGCCTGGATGTTTCTTAGCAGCCCAGGGGAGCCTGCCGGTACTCGGTGTTCTTGCAGGGAATACGTGCCTTCGCGAGGTCCTGGTGACCTGAAAGCTTACTAACGCTAAAAGAAAGCAGACCTAAAGTTAGGCCTCACGGACTCTGCTCCAAGCTTCCTAGTGGAGCCTGCTGGTACTAGGTGTTCTTGCAGGGAATAGGGTGCCCACGCCAGGTCCTGGTGACCTGAAAGCTTACTAAGGTTAAAAGAAAGCAGACCTAAAGTTAGGCCTCAAGGACTCTGTTCCAAGCTTCCGCTTCGGCAGGCTATTCAAGGCTTTATCTTGAGGAAAGGATTCACGTCAAGTTTCCTTTTAGATCTAGAGCGTCTCAGGAGGAGCTCCCAACCAGGCTATGAAAGCACCCTGTTGATATAGACAACACTCGTTCCCTTCCCAGAGTCCTGCCTACAGTGACTAGAGACCCGTCCTAAAACTGTTATTTAGGGAATTTCAAGGCAGCATGAATGGAGCATTCAAAATGGGAAAGCAAGGCCTGTGCCATCAGGCCCCGTTTCCAGCGAACACGCGGCCTACCTCCTTGTGATTTCTTCCAAGTAAATATACACTCTAGCTACACACTGGTCCCTTCCCTGAACAACGTTTTCTTGGCACGGAGTTCGCCGTGTAGCAAACGGCCTCTCTCAAGGAACGCTCTAGGTAAGCTATCGGGGCTTTGCTTCTTGTAAAACCCTGCAGTGTAAGAGGAAGAACTGTGCATTGTTTACAGCAGGAACGCAAGATGACTTTCTCCAGTAAGTATGGGGTCTTAAGGTATGACTCCGTAGAAGGAGTGCGAAGCAGTTTTGGTTTCTCAGTGCCGCTCAGCCTAGGGCAATGAGGCAGATTTGCATGACATGTAGGATGTAAGAGAACAGATTTCCTGGAGCTGTTGGAGTGCTGAGGAAACCTAGGTCTCCCAAGGAAGAGTGCAGTGTGTTGCCCTACACTCAGCATACACAGAGTGACTGGGAAAGGTTTCCGGGCCTGGATGTTTCTTTGCAGCCTAGTGGAGCCTGCTGGAACTCGGTGTTCTTGCAGGGAATAGGGTGCCCTCGCGAGGTCCTGGTGACCTGAAAGCTTACTAACGTTAAAAGAAAGCAGACCTAAAGTAGGCCTCAAGAACTCTGCTCCAAGCTTCCGATTCGGCAGGCTATTCAAGGCTTTACCTTGAGGAAAGGACTCACGTCAAGTTTCCTTTTAGCTCTAGAGCGTCTCAGGTGGAGCTCCTACCCAGGCTATGAAAGCACCCTGTTGATATAGACAACACTCGTTCCCTTCCCAGAGCCCTGCCTACAGTGACTAGAGACCCGTCCTAAAACTGTTATTTAGGGAATTTCAAGGCAGCATGAATGGAGCATTCAAAATGGGAAAGCAAGGCCTGTGCCATCAGTCCCCGTTTCCAGCGAACACGTGGCCTACCTCCTTGTGATTTCTTCCAAGTAAATATACACTCTAGCTACACACTGGTCCCTTCCTTGAATAACGTTTTCGTGGCACGGACTTCGCCGAGTAGCAAACGGCCTCTCCAAAGGAACGCTCTAGGTAAGCTATCGGGGCTTTGCTTCTTGTAAAACCCTGCAGTGTTAGAGGAACACGGTGCTTTGTTTACAGCTGGAACGCAAGATGACTTTCTCCAGTAAGTATGGGGTCTTAAGGTATGACTCTGTAGAAGGAGTGCGAAGCAGTTTTGCTTTCTCAGTGCCGCTCAGCCTAGGGCAATGAGGCAGATTTGCATGATATGTAGGATGTAAGAGAACAGATTTCCTGGAGCTGTTGGAGTGCTGAGGATACCTAGGTCTACCAAGGAAAAGTGCAGTGTGTTGCCCTACATTCAGCATACAGGGAGTGACTGGGAAAGGTTTCCGGGCCTGGATGTTTCTTAGCAGCCCAGGGGAGCCTGCCGGTACTCGGTGTTCTTGCAGGGAATATGTGCCTTCGCGAGGTCCTGGTGACCTGAAAGCTTACTAACGTTAAAAGAAAGCAGACCTAAAGTTAGGCCTCACGGACTCTGCTCCAAGCTTCCTAGTGGAGCCTGCTGGTACTAGGTGTTCTTGCAGGGAATAGGGTGCCCACGCCAGGTCCTGGTGACCTGAAAGCTTACTAACGTTAAAAGAAAGCAGACCTAAAGTTAGGCCTCAAGGACTCTGCTCCAAGCTTCCGCTTCGGCAGGCTATTCAAGGCTTTATCTTGAGGAAAGGATTCACGTCAAGTTTCCTTTTAGATCTAGAGCGTCTCAGGAGGAGCTCCCAACCAGGCTATGAAAGCACCCTGTTGATATAGAGAACACTCGTTCCCTTCCCAGAGCCCTGCCTACAGTGACTAGAGACCCGTCCTAAAACTGTTATTTAGGGAATTTCAAGGCAGCATGAATGGAGCATTCAAAATGGGAAAGCAAGGCCTGTGCCATCAGGCCCCGTTTCCAGCGAACACGCGGCCTACCTCCTTGTGATTTCTTCCAAGTAAATATACACTCTAGCTACACACTGGTCCCTTCCCTGAACAACGTTTTCTTGGCACGGAGTTCGCCGTGTAGCAAACGGCCTCTCTCAAGGAACGCTCTAGGTAAGCTATCGGGGCTTTGCTTCTTGTAAAACCCTACAGTGTAAGAGGAAGAACTGTGCATTGTTTACAGCAGGAACGCAAGATGACTTTCTCCAGTAAGTATGGGGTCTTAAGGTATGACTCCGTAGAAGGAGTGCGAAGCAGTTTTGGTTTCTCAGTGCCGCTCAGCCTAGGGCAATGAGGCAGATTTGCATGACATGTAGGATGTAAGAGAACAGATTTCCTGGAGCTGTTGGAGTGCTGAGGAAACCTAGGTCTCCCAAGGAAGAGTGCAGTGTGTTGCCCTACACTCAGCATACACAGAGTGACTGGGAAAGGTTTCCGGGCCTGGATGTTTCTTTGCAGCCTAGTGGAGCCTGCTGGAACTCGGTGTTCTTGCAGGGAATAGGGTGCCCACGCCAGGTCCTGGTGACCTGAAAGCTTACTAACGTTAAAAGAAAGCAGACCTAAAGTAGGCCTCAAGAACTCTGCTCCAAGCTTCCGCTTCGGCAGGCTATTCAAGGCTTTACCTTGAGGAAAGGACTCACGTCAAGTTTCCTTTTAGCTCTAGAGCATGTCAGGTGGAGCTCCTACCCAGGCTATGAAAGCACCCTGTTGATATAGACAACACTCGTTCCCTTCCCAGAGCCCTGCCTACAGTGACTAGAGACCCGTCCTAAAACTGTTATTTAGGGAATTTCAAGGCAGCATGAATGGAGCATTTAAAATGGGAAAGCAAGGCCTGTGCCATCAGGCCCCGTTTCCAGCGAACACGCGGCCTACCTCCTTGTGATTTCTTCCAAGTAAATATACACTCTAGCTACACACTGGTCCCTTCCCTGAATAACGTTTTCTTGGCACGGAGTTCGCCGTGTAGCAAACGGCCTCTCCCAAGGAACGCTCTAGGTAAGCTATCGGGGCTTAGCTTCTTCTAAAACCCTGCAGTGTAAGAGGAAGAACTGTGCTTTGGTTACAGCCGGAACGCAAGCTGACTTTCTCCTGTAAGTATGGGGTCTTAAGGTAAGACTCTGTAGAAGGAGTGCGAAGCAGTTTTGGTTTCTCAGTACCGCTCAGCCTAGGACAATGAGGCAGATTTGAATGACATGTAGGATGTAAGAGAACAGATTTCCTGCAGCTGTTGGAGTGCTGAGGAAACCTAGGTCTCCCAAGGAAGAGTGCAGTGTGTTGCCCTACACTCAGCATACACAGAGTGACTTGGAAAGGTTTCCGGGCCTGGATGTTTCTTTGCAGCCTAGTGGAGCCTGCTGGAACTCGGTGTTCTTGCAGGGAATAGGGTGCCCACGCCAGGTCCTGGTGACCTGAAAGCTTACTAACGTTAAAAGAAAGCAGACCTAAAGTAGGCCTCACGGACTCTGCTCCATGCTTCCTAGTGGAGCCTGCTGGTACTAGGTGTTCTTGCAAGGAATAGGGGGCCCACGCGAGGTCCTCGGTGTCCTGAAAGCTTCCTAACCTTAAAAGAAAACAGACCTAAAGCTAATGCTTCAAGGACTCTGCTCCAAGCTTCCGCTTCGGCAGGCTATTCAAGGCTTTACCTTGAGGAAAGGACTCACGTCAAGTTTCCTTTTAGCTCTAGAGCGTCTCAGGTGGAGCTCCTACCCAGGCTATGAAAGCACCCTGTTGATATAGAGCACACTCGTTCCCTTCCCAGAGCCCTGCCTACAGTGACTAGAGACCAGTCCTAAAACTGTTATTTAGGGAATTTCAAGGTAGCATGAATGGAGCATTCAAAATGGGAAAGAAAGGCCTGTGCCATCAGTCCCCGTTTCCAGCGAACAAGCGGCCTACCTCCTTGTGATTTCTTCCAAGTAAATATACACTCTAGCTACACACTGGTCCCTTCCTTGAATAACGTTTTCTTGGCACGGAGTTCGCCGTGTAGCAAACGGCCTCTCCCAAGGAACGCTCTAGGTAAGCTATCGGGGCTTAGCTTCTTCTAAAACCCTGCAGTGTAAGAGAAAGAACTGTGCTTTGGTTACAGCCGGAACACAAGCCGACTTTCTCCAGTAAGTTTGGGGTCTTAAGGTATGACTCTGTAGAAGGAATGCGAAGCAGTTTTGGTTTCTCAGTGCCGCTCAGCCTAGGGCAATGAGGCAGATTTGCATGAAACGTAGGAGAAAGAGAACAGACTTCCTGGAGCTGTTGGAGTGCTGAGGAAACCTAGGTCTCCCAAGGAAGAGTGCAGTGTGTTGCCCTACATTCAGCATACACAGAGTGACTCGGAACGGTTTCCGGGCCTGGATGTTTCTTAGCAGCCTAGGGGAGCCTGCCGGTACTCGGTGTTCTTGCAGGGAATAGGGTGCCCTCGCGAGGTCCTGGTGACCTGAAAGCTTACTAACGCTAAAAGAAAGCAGACCTAAAGTTAGGCCTCACGGACTCTGCTCCAAGCTTCCTAGTGGAGCCTGCTGGTACTAGGTGTTCTTGCAAGGAATAGGGGGCCCACGCGAGGTCCTCGGTGTCCTGAAAGCTTCCTAACCTTAAAAGAAAACAGCTCTAAAGCTAATGCTTCAAGGACTCTGCTCCAAGCTTCCGCTTCGGCAGGCTATTCAGGGCTTTACCTTGAGGAAAGGACTCACGTCAAGTTTCCTTTTAGATCTAGAGCGTCTCAGGAGGAGCTCCCACCCAGGCTATGAAAGCACCCTGTTGATATAGAGAACACTCGTTCCCTTCCCAGAGCCCTGCCTACAGTGACTAGAGACCCGTCCTAAAACTGTTATTTAGGGAATTTCAAGGCAGCATGAATGGAGCATTCAAAATGGGAAAGCAAGGCCTGTGCCATCAGTCCCCGTTTCCAGCGAACACGTGGCCTACCTCCTTGTGATTTCTTCCAAGTAAATATACACTCTAGCTACACACTGGTCCCTTCCTTGAATAACGTTTTCGTGGCACGGACTTCGCAAAGTAGCAAACGGCCTCTCCCAAGGAACGGTCTAGGTAAGCTATCGCGGCTTTGCTTCTTGTAAAACCCTGCAGTGTTAGAGGAAAACTGTGCTTTGTTTACAGCTGGAACGCAAGATGACTTTCTCCAGTAAGTATGGGGTCTTAAGGTAAGACTCTGTAGAAGGAGTGCGAAGCAGTTTTGCTTTCTCAGTGCCGCTCAGCCTAGGGCAATGAGGCAGATTTGCATGAAACGTAGGAGAAAGAGAACAGACTTCCTGGAGCTGTTGGAGTGCTGAGGAAACCTAGGTCTCCCAAGGAAGAGTGCAGTGTGTTGCCCTACACTCAGCATACACAGAGTGACTCGGAACGGTTTCCGGGCCTGGATGTTTCTTAGCAGCCCAGGGGAGCCTGCCGGTACTCCGTGTTCTTGCAGGGAATACGTGCCTTCGCGAGGTCCTGGTGACCTGAAAGCTTACTAACGTTAAAAGAAAGCAGACCTAAAGTTAGGCCTCACGGACTCTGCTCCAAGCTTCCTAGTGGAGCCTGCTGGTACTAGGTGTTCTTGCAGGGAATAGGGTGCCCACGCCAGATCCTGGTGACCTGAAAGCTTACTAACGTTAAAAGAAAGCAGACCTAAAGTAGGCCTCAAGAACTCTGCTCCAAGCTTCCGCTTCGGCAGGCTATTCAGGGCTTTACCTTGAGGAAAGGACTCACGTCAAGTTTCCTTTTAGCTCTAGAGCGTTTCAGGTGGAGCTCCTACCCAGGCTATGAAAGCACCCTGTAGATATAGAGAACACTCGTTCCCTTCCCAGAGCCCTGCCTACAGTGACTAGAGACCCGTCCTAAAACTGTTATTTAGGGAATTTCAAGGCAGCATGAATGGAGCATTCAAAATGGGAAAGCAAGGCCTGTGCCATCAGTCCCCGTTTCCAGCGAACACGTGGCCTACCTCCTTGTGATTTCTTCCAAGTAAATATACACTCTAGCTACACACTGGTCCCTTCCTTGAATAACGTTTTCGTGGCACGGACTTCGCCGAGTAGCAAACGGCCTCTCCCAAGGAACGGTCTAGGTAAGCTATCGCGGCTTTGCTTCTTGTAAAACCCTGCAGTGTTAGAGGAAAACTGTGCTTTGTTTACAGCTGGAACGCAAGATGACTTTCTCCAGTAAGTATGGGGTCTTAAGGTATGACTCTGTAGAAGGAGTGCGAAGCAGTTTTGCTTTCTCAGTGCCGGTCAGCCTAGGGCAATGAGGCAGATTTGCATGATATGTAGGATGTAAGAGAACAGATTTCCTGGAGCTGTTGGAGTGCTGAGGATACCTAGGTCTACCAAGGAAAAGTGCAGTGTGTTGCCCTACATTCAGCATACACAGAGTGACTGGGAAAGGTTTCCGGGCCTGGATGTTTCTTAGCAGCCCAGGGGCGCCTGCCGGTACTCGGTGTTCTTGCAGGGAATACGTGCCTTCGCGAGGTCCTGGTGACCTGAAAGCTTACTAACGCTAAAAGAAAGCAGACCTAAAGTTAGGCCTCACGGACTCTGCTCCAAGCTTCCTAGTGGAGCCTGCTGGTACTAGGTGTTCTTGCAGGGAATAGGGTGCCCACGCCAGGTCCTGGTGACCTGAAAGCTTACTAAGGTTAAAAGAAAGCAGACCTAAAGTTAGGCCTCAAGGACTCTGTTCCAAGCTTCCGCTTCGGCAGGCTATTCAAGGCTTTATCTTGAGGAAAGGATTCACGTCAAGTTTCCTTTTAGATCTAGAGCGTCTCAGGAGGAGCTCCCAACCAGGCTATGAAAGCACCCTGTTGATATAGACAACACTCGTTCCCTTCCCAGAGTCCTGCCTACAGTGACTAGAGACCCGTCCTAAAACTGTTATTTAGGGAATTTCAAGGCAGCATGAATGGAGCATTCAAAATGGGAAAGCAAGGCCTGTGCCATCAGGCCCCGTTTCCAGCGAACACGCGGCCTACCTCCTTGTGATTTCTTCCAAGTAAATATACACTCTAGCTACACACTGGTCCCTTCCCTGAACAACGTTTTCTTGGCACGGAGTTCGCCGTGTAGCAAACGGCCTCTCTCAAGGAACGCTCTAGGTAAGCTATCGGGGCTTTGCTTCTTGTAAAACCCTGCAGTGTAAGAGGAAGAACTGTGCATTGTTTACAGCAGGAACGCAAGATGACTTTCTCCAGTAAGTATGGGGTCTTAAGGTATGACTCCGTAGAAGGAGTGCGAAGCAGTTTTGGTTTCTCAGTGCCGCTCAGCCTAGGGCAATGAGGCAGATTTGCATGACATGTAGGATGTAAGAGAACAGATTTCCTGGAGCTGTTGGAGTGCTGAGGAAACCTAGGTCTCCCAAGGAAGAGTGCAGTGTGTTGCCCTACACTCAGCATACACAGAGTGACTGGGAAAGGTTTCCGGGCCTGGATGTTTCTTTGCAGCCTAGTGGAGCCTGCTGGAACTCGGTGTTCTTGCAGGGAATAGGGTGCCCTCGCGAGGTCCTGGTGACCTGAAAGCTTACTAACGTTAAAAGAAAGCAGACCTAAAGTAGGCCTCAAGAACTCTGCTCCAAGCTTCCGATTCGGCAGGCTATTCAAGGCTTTACCTTGAGGAAAGGACTCACGTCAAGTTTCCTTTTAGCTCTAGAGCGTGTCAGGTGGAGCTCCTACCCAGGCTATGAAAGCACCCTGTTGATATAGACAACACTCGTTCCCTTCCCAGAGCCCTGCCTACAGTGACTAGAGACCCGTCCTAAAACTGTTATTTAGGGAATTTCAAGGCAGCATGAATGGAGCATTCAAAATGGGAAAGCAAGGCCTGTGCCATCAGTCCCCGTTTCCAGCGAACACGTGGCCTACCTCCTTGTGATTTCTTCCAAGTAAATATACACTCTAGCTACACACTGGTCCCTTCCTTGAATAACGTTTTCGTGGCACGGACTTCGCCGAGTAGCAAACGGCCTCTCCAAAGGAACGCTCTAGGTAAGCTATCGGGGCTTTGCTTCTTGTAAAACCCTGCAGTGTTAGAGGAAAACGGTGCTTTGTTTACAGCTGGAACGCAAGATGACTTTCTCCAGTAAGTATGGGGTCTTAAGGTATGACTCTGTAGAAGGAGTGCGAAGCAGTTTTGCTTTCTCAGTGCCGCTCAGCCTAGGGCAATGAGGCAGATTTGCATGATATGTAGGATGTAAGAGAACAGATTTCCTGGAGCTGTTGGAGTGCTGAGGATACCTAGGTCTACCAAGGAAAAGTGCAGTGTGTTGCCCTACATTCAGCATACAGAGAGTGACTGGGAAAGGTTTCCGGGCCTGGATGTTTCTTAGCAGCCCAGGGGAGCCTGCCGGTACTCGGTGTTCTTGCAGGGAATATGTGCCTTCGCGAGGTCCTGGTGACCTGAAAGCTTACTAACGTTAAAAGAAAGCAGACCTAAAGTTAGGCCTCACGGACTCTGCTCCAAGCTTCCTAGTGGAGCCTGCTGGTACTAGGTGTTCTTGCAGGGAATAGGGTGCCCACGCCAGGTCCTGGTGACCTGAAAGCTTACTAACGTTAAAAGAAAGCAGACCTAAAGTTAGGCCTCAAGGACTCTGCTCCAAGCTTCCGCTTCGGCAGGCTATTCAAGGCTTTATCTTGAGGAAAGGATTCACGTCAAGTTTCCTTTTAGATCTAGAGCGTCTCAGGAGGAGCTCCCAACCAGGCTATGAAAGCACCCTGTTGATATAGAGAACACTCGTTCCCTTCCCAGAGCCCTGCCTACAGTGACTAGAGACCCGTCCTAAAACTGTTATTTAGGGAATTTCAAGGCAGCATGAATGGAGCATTCAAAATGGGAAAGCAAGGCCTGTGCCATCAGGCCCTGTTTCCAGCGAACACGCGGCCTACCTCCTTGTGATTTCTTCCAAGTAAATATACACTCTAGCTACACACTGGTCCCTTCCCTGAACAACGTTTTCTTGGCACGGAGTTCGCCGTGTAGCAAACGGCCTCTCTCAAGGAACGCTCTAGGTAAGCTATCGGGGCTTTGCTTCTTGTAAAACCCTACAGTGTAAGAGGAAGAACTGTGCATTGTTTACAGCAGGAACGCAAGATGACTTTCTCCAGTAAGTATGGGGTCTTAAGGTATGACTCCGTAGAAGGAGTGCGAAGCAGTTTTGGTTTCTCAGTGCCGCTCAGCCTAGGGCAATGAGGCAGATTTGCATGACATGTAGGATGTAAGAGAACAGATTTCCTGGAGCTGTTGGAGTGCTGAGGAAACCTAGGTCTCCCAAGGAAGAGTGCAGTGTGTTGCCCTACACTCAGCATACACAGAGTGACTGGGAAAGGTTTCCGGGCCTGGATGTTTCTTTGCAGCCTAGTGGAGCCTGCTGGAACTCGGTGTTCTTGCAGGGAATAGGGTGCCCACGCCAGGTCCTGGTGACCTGAAAGCTTACTAACGTTAAAAGAAAGCAGACCTAAAGTAGGCCTCAAGAACTCTGCTCCAAGCTTCCGCTTCGGCAGGCTATTCAAGGCTTTACCTTGAGGAAAGGACTCACGTCAAGTTTCCTTTTAGCTCTAGAGCGTGTCAGGTGGAGCTCCTACCCAGGCTATGAAAGCACCCTGTTGATATAGACAACACTCGTTCCCTTCCCAGAGCCCTGCCTACAGTGACTAGAGACCCGTCCTAAAACTGTTATTTAGGGAATTTCAAGGCAGCATGAATGGAGCATTTAAAATGGGAAAGCAAGGCCTGTGCCATCAGGCCCCGTTTCCAGCGAAAACGCGGCCTACCTCCTTGTGATTTCTTCCAAGTAAATATACACTCTAGCTACACACTGGTCCCTTCCCTGAATAACGTTTTCTTGGCACGGAGTTCGCCGTGTAGCAAACGGCCTCTCCCAAGGAACGCTCTAGGTAAGCTATCGGGGCTTAGCTTCTTCTAAAACCCTGCAGTGTAAGAGGAAGAACTGTGCTTTGGTTACAGCCGGAACGCAAGCTGACTTTCTCCTGTAAGTATGGGGTCTTAAGGTAAGACTCTGTAGAAGGAGAGCGAAGCAGTTTTGGTTTCTCAGTACCGCTCAGCCTAGGACAATGAGGCAGATTTGAATGACATGTAGGATGTAAGAGAACAGATTTCCTGGAGCTGTTGGAGTGCTGAGGAAACCTAGGTCTCCCAAGGAAGAGTGCAGTGTGTTGCCCTACACTCAGCATACAGAGAGTGACTCGGAAAGGTTTCCGGGCCTGGATGTTTCTTAGGAGCCCAGGGGAGCCTGCCGGTACTCGATGTTCTTGCAGGGAATAGGGTGCCCTCGCGAGGTCCTGGTGACCTGAAAGCTTACTAACGCTAAAAGAAAGCAGACCTAAAGTTAGGCCTCACGGACTCTGCTCCAAGCTTCCTAGTGGAGCCTGCTGGTACTAGGTGTTCTTGCAAGGAATAGGGGGCCCACGCGAGGTCCTCGGTGTCCTGAAAGCTTCCTAACCTTAAAAGAAAACAGACCTAAAGCTAATGCTTCAAGGACTCTGCTCCAAGCTTCCGCTTCGGCAGGCTATTCAAGGCTTTACCTTGAGGAAAGGACTCACGTCAAGTTTCCTTTTAGCTCTAGAGCGTCTCAGGTGGAGCTCCTACCCAGGCTATGAAAGCACCCTGTTGATATAGAGCACACTCGTTCCCTTCCCAGAGCCCTGCCTACAGTGACTAGAGACCAGTCCTAAAACTGTTATTTAGGGAATTTCAAGGCAGCATGAATGGAGCATTCAAAATGGGAAAGAAAGGCCTGTGCCATCAGTCCCCGTTTCCAGCGAACAAGCGGCCTACCTCCTTGTGATTTCTTCCAAGTAAATATACACTCTAGCTACACACTGGTCCCTTCCTTGAATAACGTTTTCTTGGCACGGAGTTCGCCGTGTAGCAAACGGCCTCTCCCAAGGAACGCTCTAGGTAAGCTATCGGGGCTTAGCTTCTTCTAAAACCCTGCAGTGTAAGAGAAAGAACTGTGCTTTGGTTACAGCCGGAACACAAGCCGACTTTCTCCAGTAAGTTTGGGGTCTTAAGGTATGACTCTGTAGAAGGAATGCGAAGCAGTTTTGGTTTCTCAGTGCCGCTCAGCCTAGGGCAATGAGGCAGATTTGCATGAAACGTAGGAGAAAGAGAACAGACTTCCTGGAGCTGTTGGAGTGCTGAGGAAACCTAGGTCTCCCAAGGAAGAGTGCAGTGTGTTGCCCTACACTCAGCATACACAGAGTGATTCGGAACGGTTTCCGGGCCTGGATGTTTCTTAGCAGCCTAGGGGAGCCTGCCGGTACTCGGTGTTCTTGCAGGGAATAGGGTGCCCTCGCGAGGTCCTGGTGACCTGAAAGCTTACTAACGCTAAAAGAAAGCAGACCTAAAGTTAGGCCTCACGGACTCTGCTCCAAGCTTCCTAGTGGAGCCTGCTGGTACTAGGTGTTCTTGCAAGGAATAGGGGGCCCACGCGAGGTCCTCGGTGTCCTGAAAGCTTCCTAAACTTAAAAGAAAACAGCTCTAAAGCTAATGCTTCAAGGACTCTGCTCCAAGCTTCCGCTTCGGCAGGCTATTCAGGGCTTGACCTTGAGGAAAGGACTCACGTCAAGTTTCCTTTTAGATCTAGAGCGTCTCAGGAGGAGCTCCCACCCAGGCTATGAAAGCACCCTGTTGATATAGAGAACACTCGTTCCCTTCCCAGAGCCCTGCCTACAGTGACTAGAGACCCGTCCTAAAACTGTTATTTAGGGAATTTCAAGGCAGCATGAATGGAGCATTCAAAATGGGAAAGCAAGGCCTGTGCCATCAGTCCCCGTTTCCAGCGAACACGTGGCCTACCTCCTTGTGATTTCTTCCAAGTAAATATACACTCTAGCTACACACTGGTCCCTTCCTTGAATAACGTTTTCGTGGCACGGACTTCGCCGAGTAGCAAACGGCCTCTCCAAAGGAACGCTCTAGGTAAGCTATCGCGGCTTTGCTTCTTGTAAAACCCTGCAGTGTTAGAGGAAAACTGTGCTTTGTTTACAGCTGGAACGCAAGATGACTTTCTCCAGTAAGTATGGGGTCTTAAGGTAAGACTCTGTAGAAAGAGTGCGAAGCAGTTTTGCTTTCTCAGTGCCGCTCAGCCTAGGGCAATGAGGCAGATTTGCATGATATGTAGGATGTAAGAGAACAGATTTCCTGGAGCTGTTGGAGTGCTGAGGATACCTAGGTCTCCCAAGGAAGAGTGCAGTGTGTTGCCCTACACTCAGCATACAGAGAGTGACTCGGAAAGGTTTCCGGGCCTGGATGTTTCTTAGGAGCCCAGGGGAGCCTGCCGGTACTCGATGTTCTTGCAGGGAATAGGGTGCCCTCGCGAGGTCCTGGTGACCTGAAAGCTTACTAACGCTAAAAGAAAGCAGACCTAAAGTTAGGCCTCACGGACTCTGCTCCAAGCTTCCTAGTGGAGCCTGCTGGTACTAGGTGTTCTTGCAAGGAATAGGGGGCCCACGCGAGGTCCTCGGTGTCCTGAAAGCTTCCTAACCTTAAAAGAAAACAGACCTAAAGCTAATGCTTCAAGGACTCTGCTCCAAGCTTCCGCTTCGGCAGGCTATTCAAGGCTTTACCTTGAGGAAAGGACTCACGTCAAGTTTCCTTTTAGCTCTAGAGCGTCTCAGGTGGAGCTCCTACCCAGGCTATGAAAGCACCCTGTTGATATAGACAACACTCGTTCCCTTCCCAGAGCCCTGCCTACAGTGACTAGAGACCCGTCCTAAAACTGTTATTTAGGGAATTTCAAGGCAGCATGAATGGAGCATTTAAAATGGGAAAGCAAGGCCTGTGCCATCAGGCCCCGTTTCCAGCGAACACGCGGCCTACCTCCTTGTGATTTCTTCGAAGTAAATATACACTCTAGCTACACACTGGTCCCTTCCCTGAATAACGTTTTCTTGGCACGGAGTTCGCCGTGTAGCAAACGGCCTCTCCCAAGGAACGCTCTAGGTAAGCTATCGGGGCTTAGCTTCTTCTAAAACCCTGCAGTGTAAGAGGAAGAACTGTGCTTTGGTTACAGCCGGAACGCAAGCTGACTTTCTCCTGTAAGTATGGGGTCTTAAGGTAAGACTCTGTAGAAGGAGAGCGAAGCAGTTTTGGTTTCTCAGTACCGCTCAGCCTAGGACAATGAGGCAGATTTGAATGACATGTAGGATGTAAGAGAACAGATTTCCTGGAGCTGTTGGAGTGCTGAGGAAACCTAGGTCTCCCAAGGAAGAGTGCAGTGTGTTGCCCTACACTCAGCATACAGAGAGTGACTCGGAAAGGTTTCCGGGCCTGGATGTTTCTTAGGAGCCCAGGGGAGCCTGCCGGTACTCGATGTTCTTGCAGGGAATAGGGTGCCCTCGCGAGGTCCTGGTGACCTGAAAGCTTACTAACGCTAAAAGAAAGCAGACCTAAAGTTAGGCCTCACGGACTCTGCTCCAAGCTTCCTAGTGGAGCCTGCTGGTACTAGGTGTTCTTGCAAGGAATAGGGGGCCCACGCGAGGTCCTCGGTGTCCTGAAAGCTTCCTAACCTTAAAAGAAAACAGACCTAAAGCTAATGCTTCAAGGACTCTGCTCCAAGCTTCCGCTTCGGCAGGCTATTCAAGGCTTTACCTTGAGGAAAGGACTCACGTCAAGTTTCCTTTTAGCTCTAGAGCGTCTCAGGTGGAGCTCCTACCCAGGCTATGAAAGCACCCTGTTGATATAGAGCACACTCGTTCCCTTCCCAGAGCCCTGCCTACAGTGACTAGAGACCAGTCCTAAAACTGTTATTTAGGGAATTTCAAGGCAGCATGAATGGAGCATTCAAAATGGGAAAGAAAGGCCTGTGCCATCAGTCCCCGTTTCCAGCGAACAAGCGGCCTACCTCCTTGTGATTTCTTCCAAGTAAATATACACTCTAGCTACACACTGGTCCCTTCCTTGAATAACGTTTTCTTGGCACGGAGTTCGCCGTGTAGCAAACGGCCTCTCCCAAGGAACGCTCTAGGTAAGCTATCGGGGCTTAGCTTCTTCTAAAACCCTGCAGTGTAAGAGAAAGAACTGTGCTTTGGTTACAGCCGGAACACAAGCCGACTTTCTCCAGTAAGTTTGGGGTCTTAAGGTATGACTCTGTAGAAGGAATGCGAAGCAGTTTTGGTTTCTCAGTGCCGCTCAGCCTAGGGCAATGAGGCAGATTTGCATGAAACGTAGGAGAAAGAGAACAGACTTCCTGGAGCTGTTGGAGTGCTGAGGAAACCTAGGTCTCCCAAGGAAGAGTGCAGTGTGTTGCCCTACACTCAGCATACACAGAGTGACTCGGAACGGTTTCCGGGCCTGGATGTTTCGTAGGAGCCTAGGGGAGCCTGCCGGTACTCGGTGTTCTTGCAGGGAATAGGGTGCCCTCGCGAGGTCCTGGTGACCTGAAAGCTTACTAACGCTAAAAGAAAGCAGACCTAAAGTTAGGCCTCACGGACTCTGCTCCAAGCTTCCTAGTGGAGCCTGCTGGTACTAGGTGTTCTTGCAAGGAATAGGGGGCCCACGCGAGGTCCTCGGTGTCCTGAAAGCTTCCTAACCTTAAAAGAAAACAGCTCTAAAGCTAATGCTTCAAGGACTCTGCTCCAAGCTTCCGCTTCGGCAGGCTATTCAGGGCTTTACCTTGAGGAAAGGACTCACGTCAAGTTTCCTTTTAGATCTAGAGCGTCTCAGGAGGAGCTCCCACCCAGGCTATGAAAGCACCCTGTTGATATAGAGAACACTCGTTCCCTTCCCAGAGCCCTGCCTACAGTGACTAGAGACCCGTCCTAAAACTGTTATTTAGGGAATTTCAAGGCAGCATGAATGGAGCATTCAAAATGGGAAAGCAAGGCCTGTGCCATCAGTCCCCGTTTCCAGCGAACACGTGGCCTACCTCCTTGTGATTTCTTCCAAGTAAATATACACTCTAGCTACACACTGGTCCCTTCCTTGAATAACGTTTTCGTGGCACGGACTTCGCCGAGTAGCAAACGGCCTCTCCCAAGGAACGGTCTAGGTAAGCTATCGGGGCTTTGTTTCTTGTAAAACCCTGCAGTGTAAGAGGAAGAACTGTGCATTGTTTACAGCAGGAACGCAAGATGACTTTCTCCAGTAAGTATGGGGTCTTAAGGTATGACTCCGTAGAAGGAGTGCGAAGCAGTTTTGGTTTCTCAGTGCCGCTCAGCCTAGGGCAATGAGGCAGATTTGCATGACATGTAGGATGTAAGAGAACAGATTTCCTGGAGCTGTTGGAGTGCTGAGGAAACCTAGGTCTCCCAAGGAAGAGTGCAGTGTGTTGCCCTACACTCAGCATACAGAGAGTGACTGGGAAAGGTTTCCGGGCCTGGATGTTTCTTTGCAGCCTACTGGAGCCTGCTGGAACTCGGTGTTCTTGCAGGGAATAGGGTGCCCACGCCAGGTCCTGGTGACCTGAAAGCTTACTAACGTTAAAAGAAAGCAGACCTAAAGTAGGCCTCAAGAACTCTGCTCCAAGCTTCCGATTCGGCAGGCTATTCAAGGCTTTACCTTAAGGAAAGGACTCACGTCAAGTTTCCTTTTAGCTCTAGAGCGTCTCAGGTGGAGCTCCTACCCAGGCTATGAAAGCACCCTGTTGATATAGAGCACATTCGTTCCCTTCCCAGAGCCCTGCCTACAGTGACTAGAGACCAGTCCTAAAACTGTTATTTAGGGAATTTCAAGGCAGCATGAATGGAGCATTCAAAATGGGAAAGAAAGGCCTGTGCCATCAGTCCCCGTTTCCAGCGAACAAGCGGCCTACCTCCTTGTGATTTCTTCCAACTAAATATACACTCTAGCTACACCCTGGTCCCTTCCCTGAATAACGTTTTCTTGGCACGGAGTTCGCCGTGTAGCAAACGGCCTCTCCCAAGGAACGCTCTAGGTAAGCTATCGGGGCTTAGCTTCTTCTAAAACCCTGCAGTGTAAGAGAAAGAACTGTGCTTTGGTTACAGCCGGAACACAAGCCGACTTTCTCCAGTAAGTTTGGGGTCTTAAGGTATGACTCTGTAGAAGGAATGCGAAGCAGTTTTGGTTTCTCAGTGCCGCTCAGCCTAGGGCAATGAGGCAGATTTGCATGAAACGTAGGAGAAAGAGAACAGACTTCCTGGAGCTGTTGGAGTGCTGAGGAAACCTAGGTCTCCCAAGGAAGAGTGCAGTGTGTTGCCCTACACTCAGCATACAGAGAGTGACTCGGAAAGGTTTCCGGGCCTGGATGTTTCGTAGGAGCCTAGGGGAGCCTGCCGGTACTCGGTGTTCTTGCAGGGAATAGGGTGCCCTCGCGAGGTCCTGGTGACCTGAAAGCTTACTAACGCTAAAAGAAAGCAGACCTAAAGTTAGGCCTCACGGACTCTGCTCCAAGCTTCCTAGTGGAGCCTGCTGGTACTGGGTGTTCTTGCAAGGAATAGGGGGCCCACGCAAGGTCCTCGGTGTCCTGAAAGCTTCCTAACCTTAAAAGAAAACAGCTCTAAAGCTAATGCTTCAAGGACTCTGCTCCAAGCTTCCGCTTCGGCAGGCTATTCAGGGCTTTACCTTGAGGAAAGGACTCACGTCAAGTTTCCTTTTAGATCTAGAGCGTCTCAGGAGGAGCTCCCACCCAGGCTATGAAAGCACCCTGTTGATATAGAGAACACTCGTTCCCTTCCCAGAGCCCTGCCTACAGTGACTAGAGACCCGTCCTAAAACTGTTATTTAGGGAATTTCAAGGCAGCATGAATGGAGCATTCAAAATGGGAAAGCAAGGCCTGTGCCATCAGTCCCCGTTTCCAGCGAACACGTGGCCTACCTCCTTGTGATTTCTTCCAAGTAAATATACACTCTAGCTACACACTGGTCCCTTCCTTGAATAACGTTTTCGTGGCACGGACTTCGCCGAGTAGCAAACGGCCTCTCCCAAGGAACGGTCTAGGTAAGCTATCGCGGCCTTGCTTCTTGTAAACCCTGCAGTGTTAGAGGAAAACTGTGCTTTGTTTACAGCTGGAACGCAAGATGACTTTCTCCAGTAAGTATGGGGTCTTAAGGTAAGACTCTGTAGAAGGAGTGCGAAGCAGTTTTGCTTTCTCAGTGCCGCTCAGCCTAGGGCAATGAGGCAGATTTGCATGATATGTAGGATATAAGAGAACAGATTTCCTGGAGCTGTTGGAGTGCTGAGGAAACCTAGGTCTCCCAAGGAAGAGTGCAGTGTGTTGCCCTACACTCAGCATACAGAGAGTGACTCGGAAAGGTTTCCGGGCCTGGATGTTTCTTAGGAGCCCAGGGGAGCCTGCCGGTACTCGATGTTCTTGCAGGGAATAGGGTGCCCTCGCGAGGTCCTGGTGACCTGAAAGCTTACTAACGCTAAAAGAAAGCAGACCTAAAGTTAGGCCTCACGGACTCTGCTCCAAGCTTCCTAGTGGAGCCTGCTGGTACTAGGTGTTCTTGCAAGGAATAGGGGGCCCACGCGAGGTCCTCGGTGTCCTGAAAGCTTCCTAACCTTAAAAGAAAACAGACCTAAAGCTAATGCTTCAAGGACTCTGCTCCAAGCTTCCGCTTCGGCAGGCTATTCAAGGCTTTACCTTGAGGAAAGGACTCACGTCAAGTTTCCTTTTAGCTCTAGAGCGTCTCAGGAGGAGCTTCTACCCAGGCTATGAAAGCACCCTGTTGATATAGAGCACACTCGTTCCCTTCCCAGAGCCCTGCCTACAGTGACTAGAGACCAGTCCTAAAACTGTTATTTAGGGAATTTCAAGGCAGCATGAATGGAGCATTCAAAATGGGAAAGAAAGGCCTGTGCCATCAGTCCCCGTTTCCAGCGAACAAGCGGCCTACCTCCTTGTGATTTCTTCCAAGTAAATATACACTCTAGCTACACACTGGTCCCTTCCTTGAATAACGTTTTCTTGGCACGGAGTTCGCCGTGTAGCAAACGGCCTCTCCCAAGGAACGCTCTAGGTAAGCTATCGGGGCTTAGCTTCTTCTAAAACCCTGCAGTGTAAGAGAAAGAACTGTGCTTTGGTTACAGCCGGAACACAAGCCGACTTTCTCCAGTAAGTTTGGGGTCTTAAGGTATGACTCTGTAGAAGGAATGCGAAGCAGTTTTGGTTTCTCAGTGCCGCTCAGCCTAGGGCAATGAGGCAGATTTGCATGAAACGTAGGAGAAAGAGAACAGACTTCCTGAAGCTGTTGGAGTGCTGAGGAAACCTAGGTCTCCCAAGGAAGAGTGCAGTGTGTTGCCCTACACTCAGCATACAGAGAGTGACTCGGAAAGGTTTCCGGGCCTGGATGTTTCTTAGGAGCCCAGGGGAGCCTGCCGGTACTCGATGTTCTTGCAGGGAATAGGGTGCCCTCGCGAGGTCCTGGTGACCTGAAAGCTTACTAACGCTAAAAGAAAGCAGACCTAAAGTTAGGCCTCACGGACTCTGCTCCAAGCTTCCTAGTGTAGCCTGCTGGTACTAGGTGTTCTTGCAAGGAATAGGGGGCCCACGCGAGGTCCTCGGTGTCCTGAAAGCTTCCTAACCTTAAAAGAAAACAGACCTAAAGCTAATGCTTCAAGGACTCTGCTCCAAGCTTCCGCTTCGGCAGGCTATTCAAGGCTTTACCTTGAGGAAAGGACTCACGTCAAGTTGCCTTTTAGCTCTAGAGCGTCTCAGGTGGAGCTCCTACCCAGGCTATGAAAGCACCCTGTTGATATAGAGCACACTCGTTCCCTTCCCAGAGCCCTGCCTACAGTGACTAGAGACCAGTCCTAAAACTGTTATTTAGGGAATTTCAAGGCAGCATGAATGGAGCATTCAAAATGGGAAAGAAAGGCCTGTGCCATCAGTCCCCGTTTCCAGCGAACAAGCGGCCTACCTCCTTGTGATTTCTTCCAAGTAAATATACACTCTAGCTACACACTGGTCCCTTCCTTGAATAACGTTTTCTTGGCACGGAGTTCGCCGTGTAGCAAACGGCCTCTCCCAAGGAACGCTCTAGGTAAGCTATCGGGGCTTAGCTTCTTCTAAAACCCTGGAGTGTAAGAGAAAGAACTGTGCTTTGGTTACAGCCGGAACACAAGCCGACTTTCTCCAGTAAGTTTGGGGTCTTAAGGTATGACTCTGTAGAAGGAATGCGAAGCAGTTTTGGTTTCTCAGTGCCGCTCAGCCTAGGGCAATGAGGCAGATTTGCATGAAACGTAGGAGAAAGAGAACAGACTTCCTGGAGCTGTTGGAGTGCTGAGGAAACCTAGGTCTCCCAAGGAAGAGTGCAGTGTGTTGCCCTACACTCAGCATACAGAGAGTGACTCGGAAAGGTTTCCGGGCCTGGATGTTTCGTAGGAGCCTAGGGGAGCCTGCCGGTACTCGGTGTTCTTGCAGGGAATAGGGTGCCCTCGCGAGGTCCTGGTGACCTGAAAGCTTACTAACGCTAAAAGAAAGCAGACCTAAAGTTAGGCCTCACGGACTCTGCTCCAAGCTTCCTAGTGGAGCCTGCTGGTACTAGGTGTTCTTGCAAGGAATAGGGGGCCCACGCGAGGTCCTCGGTGTCCTGAAAGCTTCCTAACCTTAAAAGAAAACAGCTCTAAAGCTAATGCTTCAAGGACTCTGCTCCAAGCTTCCGCTTCGGCAGGCTATTCAGGGCTTTACCTTGAGGAAAGGACTCACGTCAAGTTTCCTTTTAGATCTAGAGCGTCTCAGGAGGAGCTCCCACCCAGGCTATGAAAGCACCCTGTTGATATAGAGAACACTCGTTCCCTTCCCAGAGCCCTGCCTACAGTGACTAGAGACCCGTCCTAAAACTGTTATTTAGGGAATTTCAAGGCAGCATGAATGGAGCATTCAAAATGGGAAAGCAAGGCCTGTGCCATCAGTCCCCGTTTCCAGCGAACACGTGGCCTACCTCCTTGTGATTTCTTCCAAGTAAATATACACTCTAGCTACACACTGGTCCCTTCCTTGAATAACGTTTTCGTGGCACGGACTTCGCCGAGTAGCAAACGGCCTCTCCCAAGGAACGGTCTAGGTAAGCTATCGGGGCTTTGCTTCTTGTAAAACCCTGCAGTGTAAGAGGAAGAACTGTGCATTGTTTACAGCAGGAACGCAAGATGACTTTCTCCAGTAAGTATGGGGTCTTAAGGTATGACTCCGTAGAAGGAGTGCGAAGCAGTTTTGGTTTCTCAGTGCCGCTCAGCCTAGGGCAATGAGGCAGATTTGCATGACATGTAGGATGTAAGAGAACAGATTTCCTGGAGCTGTTGGAGTGCTGAGGAAACCTAGGTCTCCCAAGGAAGAGTGCAGTGTGTTGCCCTACACTCAGCATACAGAGAGTGACTGGGAAAGGTTTCCGGGCCTGGATGTTTCTTTGCAGCCTACTGGAGCCTGCTGGAACTCGGTGTTCTTGCAGGGAATAGGGTGCCCACGCCAGGTCCTGGTGACCTGAAAGCTTACTAACGTTAAAAGAAAGCAGACCTAAAGTAGGCCTCAAGAACTCTGCTCCAAGCTTCCGATTCGGCAGGCTATTCAAGGCTTTACCTTAAGGAAAGGACTCACGTCAAGTTTCCTTTTAGCTCTAGAGCGTCTCAGGTGGAGCTCCTACCCAGGCTATGAAAGCACCCTGTTGATATAGACAACACTCGTTCCCTTCCCAGAGCCCTGCCTACAGTGACTAGAGACCCGTCCTAAAACTGTTATTTAGGGAATTTCAAGGCAGCATGAATGGAGCATTTAAATTGGGAAAGCAAGGCCTGTGCCATCAGGCCCCGTTTCCAGCGAACACGCGGCCTACCTCCTTGTGATTTCTTCCAAGTAAATATACACTCTAGCTACACACTGGTCCCTTCCCTGAATAACGTTTTCTTGGCACGGAGTTCGCCGTGTAGCAAACGGCCTCTCCCAAGGAACGCTCTAGGTAAGCTATCGGGGCTTAGCTTCTTCTAAAACCCTGCAGTGTAAGAGGAAGAACTGTGCTTTGGTTACAGCCGGAACGCAAGCTGACTTTCTCCTGTAAGTATGGGGTCTTAAGGTAAGACTCTGTAGAAGGAGAGCGAAGCAGTTTTGGTTTCTCAGTACCGCTCAGCCTAGGACAATGAGGCAGATTTGAATGACATGTAGGATGTAAGAGAACAGATTTCCTGGAGCTGTTGGAGTGCTGAGGAAACCTAGGTCTCCCAAGGAAGAGTGCAGTGTGTTGCCCTACACTCAGCATACACAGAGTGACTCGGAAAGGTTTCCGGGCCTGGATGTTTCTTAGGAGCCCAGGGGAGCCTGCCGGTACTCGGTGTTCTTGCAGGGAATAGGGTGCCCTCGCGAGGTCCTGGTGACCTGAAAGCTTACTAACGCTAAAAGAAAGCAGACCTAAAGTTAGGCCTCACGGACTCTGCTCCAAGCTTCCTAGTGTAGCCTGCTGGTACTAGGTGTTCTTGCAAGGAATAGGGGGCCCACGCGAGGTCCTCGGTGTCCTGAAAGCCTCCTAACCTTAAAAGAAAACAGACCTAAAGCTAATGCTTCAAGGACTCTGCTCCAAGCTTCCGCTTCGGCAGGCTATTCAAGGCTTTACCTTGAGGAAAGGACTCACGTCAAGTTTCCTTTTAGCTCTAGAGCGTCTCAGGTGGAGCTCCTACCCCGGCTATGAAAGCACCCTGTTGATATAGAGCACACTCGTTCCCTTCCCAGAGCCCTGCCTACAGTGACTAGAGACCAGTCCTAAAACTGTTATTTAGGGAATTTCAAGGCAGCATGAATGGAGCATTCAAAATGGGAAAGAAAGGCCTGTGCCATCAGTCCCCGTTTCCAGCGAACAAGCGGCCTACCTCCTTGTGATTTCTTCCAACTAAATATACACTCTAGCTACACACTGGTCCCTTCCTTGAATAACGTTTTCTTGGCACGGAGTTCGCCGTGTAGCAAACGGCCTCTCCCAAGGAACGCTCTAGGTAAGCTATCGGGGCTTAGCTTCTTCTAAAACCCTGCAGTGTAAGAGAAAGAACTGTGCTTTGGTTACAGCCGGAACACAAGCCGACTTTCCCCAGTAAGTTTGGGGTCTTAAGGTATGACTCTGTAGAAGGAATGCGAAGCAGTTTTGGTTTCTCAGTGCCTCTCAGCCTAGGGCAATGAGGCAGATTTGCATGAAACGTAGGAGAAAGAGAACAGACTTCCTGGAGCTGTTGGAGTGCTGAGGAAACCTAGGTCTCCCAAGGAAGAGTGCAGTGTGTTGCCCAACACTCAGCATACACAGAGTGACTCGGAACGGTTTCCGGGCCTGGATGTTTCTTAGGAGCCCAGGGGAGCCTGCCGGTACTCGATGTTCTTGCAGGGAATAGGGTGCCCTCGCGAGGTCCTGGTGACCTGAAAGCTTACTAACGCTAAAAGAAAGCAGACCTAAAGTTAGGCCTCACGGACTCTGCTCCAAGCTTCCTAGTGGAGCCTGCTGGTACTAGGTGTTCTTGCAAGGAATAGGGGGCCCACGCGAGGTCCTCGGTGTCCTGAAAGCTTCCTAACCTTAAAAGAAAACAGACCTAAAGCTAATGCTTCAAGGACTCTGCTCCAAGCTTCCGCTTCGGCAGGCTATTCAAGGCTTTACCTTGAGGAAAGGACTCACGTCAAGTTTCCTTTTAGCTCTAGAGCGTCTCAGGAGGAGCTCCTACCCAGGCTATGAAAGCACCCTGTTGATATAGAGCACACTCGTTCCCTTCCCAGAGCCCTGCCTACAGTGACTAGAGACCAGTCCTAAAACTGTTATTTAGGGAATTTCAAGGCAGCATGAATGGAGCATTCAAAATGGGAAAGAAAGGCCTGTGCCATCAGTCCCCGTTTCCAGCGAACAAGCGGCCTACCTCCTTGTGATTTCTTCCAAGTAAATATACACTCTAGCTACACACTGGTCCCTTCCTTGAATAACGTTTTCTTGGCACGGAGTTCGCCGTGTAGCAAACGGCCTCTCCCAAGGAACGCTCTAGGTAAGCTATCGGGGCTTAGCTTCTTCTAAAACCCTGGAGTGTAAGAGAAAGAACTGTGCTTTGGTTACAGCCGGAACACAAGCCGACTTTCTCCAGTAAGTTTGGGGTCTTAAGGTATGACTCTGTAGAAGGAATGCGAAGCAGTTTTGGTTTCTCAGTGCCGCTCAGCCTAGGGCAATGAGGCAGATTTGCATGAAACGTAGGAGAAAGAGAACAGACTTCCTGGAGCTGTTGGAGTGCTGAGGAAACCTAGGTCTCCCAAGGAAGAGTGCAGTGTGTTGCCCTACACTCAGCATACAGAGAGTGACTCGGAAAGGTTTCCGGGCCTGGATGTTTCTTAGGAGCCCAGGGGAGCCTGCCGGTACTCGATGTTCTTGCAGGGAATAGGGTGCCCTCGCGAGGTCCTGGTGACCTGAAAGCTTACTAACGCTAAAAGAAAGCAGACCTAAAGTTAGGCCTCACGGACTCTGCTCCAAGCTTCCTAGTGGAGCCTGCTGGTACTAGGTGTTCTTGCAAGGAATAGGGGGCCCACGCGAGGTCCTCGGTGTCCTGAAAGCTTCCTAACCTTAAAAGAAAACAGACCTAAAGCTAATGCTTCAAGGACTCTGCTCCAAGCTTCCGCTTCGGCAGGCTATTCAAGGCTTTACCTTGAGGAAAGGACTCACGTCAAGTTTCCTTTTAGCTCTAGAGCGTCTCAGGTGGAGCTCCTACCCAGGCTATGAAAGCACCCTGTTGATATAGAGCACACTCGTTCCCTTCCCAGAGCCCTGCCTACAGTGACTAGAGACCAGTCCTAAAACTGTTATTTAGGGAATTTCAAGGCAGCATGAATGGAGCATTCAAAATGGGAAAGAAAGGCCTGTGCCATCAGTCCCCGTTTCCAGCGAACAAGCGGCCTACCTCCTTGTGATTTCTTCCAAGTAAATATACACTCTAGCTACACACTGGTCCCTTCCTTGAATAACGTTTTCTTGGCACGGAGTTCGCCGTGTAGCAAACGGCCTCTCCCAAGGAACGCTCTAGGTAAGCTATCGGGGCTTAGCTTCTTCTAAAACCCTGCAGTGTAAGAGAAAGAACTGTGCTTTGGTTACAGCCGGAACACAAGCCGACTTTCCCCAGTAAGTTTGGGGTCTTAAGGTATGACTCTGTAGAAGGAATGCGAAGCAGTTTTGGTTTCTCAGTGCCTCTCAGCCTAGGGCAATGAGGCAGATTTGCATGAAACGTAGGAGAAAGAGAACAGACTTCCTGGAGCTGTTGGAGTGCTGAGGAAACCTAGGTCTCCCAAGGAAGAGTGCAGTGTGTTGCCCTACACTCAGCATACAGAGAGTGACTCGGAAAGGTTTCCGGGCCTGGATGTTTCGTAGGAGCCTAGGGGAGCCTGCCGGTACTCGGTGTTCTTGCAGGGAATAGGGTGCCCTCGCGAGGTCCTGGTGACCTGAAAGCTTACTAACGCTAAAAGAAAGCAGACCTAAAGTTAGGCCTCACGGACTCTGCTCCAAGCTTCCTAGTGGAGCCTGCTGGTACTAGGTGTTCTTGCAAGGAATAGGGGGCCCACGCGAGGTCCTCGGTGTCCTGAAAGCTTCCTAACCTTAAAAGAAAACAGCTCTAAAGCTAATGCTTCAAGGACTCTGCTCCAAGCTTCCGCTTCGGCAGGCTATTCAGGGCTTTACCTTGAGGAAAGGACTCACGTCAAGTTTCCTTTTAGATCTAGAGCGTCTCAGGAGGAGCTCCCACCCAGGCTATGAAAGCACCCTGTTGATATAGAGAACACTCGTTCCCTTCCCAGAGCCCTGCCTACAGTGACTAGAGACCCGTCCTAAAACTGTTATTTAGGGAATTTCAAGGCAGCATGAATGGAGCATTCAAAATGGGAAAGCAAGGCCTGTGCCATCAGTCCCCGTTTCCAGCGAACACGTGGCCTACCTCCTTGTGATTTCTTCCAAGTAAATATACACTCTAGCTACACACTGGTCCCTTCCTTGAATAACGTTTTCGTGGCACGGACTTCGCCGAGTAGCAAACGGCCTCTCCCAAGGAACGGTCTAGGTAAGCTATCGGGGCTTTGCTTCTTGTAAAACCCTGCAGTGTAAGAGGAAGAACTGTGCATTGTTTACAGCAGGAACGCAAGATGACTTTCTCCAGTAAGTATGGGGTCTTAAGGTATGACTCCGTAGAAGGAGTGCGAAGCAGTTTTGGTTTCTCAGTGCCGCTCAGCCTAGGGCAATGAGGCAGATTTGCATGACATGTAGGATGTAAGAGAACAGATTTCCTGGAGCTGTTGGAGTGCTGAGGAAACCTAGGTCTCCCAAGGAAGAGTGCAGTGTGTTGCCCTACACTCAGCATACAGAGAGTGACTGGGAAAGGTTTCCGGGCCTGGATGTTTCTTTGCAGCCTACTGGAGCCTGCTGGAACTCGGTGTTCTTGCAGGGAATAGGGTGCCCACGCCAGGTCCTGGTGACCTGAAAGCTTACTAACGTTAAAAGAAAGCAGACCTAAAGTAGGCCTCAAGAACTCTGCTCCAAGCTTCCGATTCGGCAGGCTATTCAAGGCTTTACCTTAAGGAAAGGACTCACGTCAAGTTTCCTTTTAGCTCTAGAGCGTCTCAGGTGGAGCTCCTACCCAGGCTATGAAAGCACCCTGTTGATATAGACAACACTCGTTCCCTTCCCAGAGCCCTGCCTACAGTGACTAGAGACCCGTCCTAAAACTGTTATTTAGGGAATTTCAAGGCAGCATGAATGGAGCATTTAAATTGGGAAAGCAAGGCCTGTGCCATCAGGCCCCGTTTCCAGCGAACACGCGGCCTACCTCCTTGTGATTTCTTCCAAGTAAATATACACTCTAGCTACACACTGGTCCCTTCCCTGAATAACGTTTTCTTGGCACGGAGTTCGCCGTGTAGCAAACGGCCTCTCCCAAGGAACGCTCTAGGTAAGCTATCGGGGCTTAGCTTCTTCTAAAACCCTGCAGTGTAAGAGGAAGAACTGTGCTTTGGTTACAGCCGGAACGCAAGCTGACTTTCTCCTGTAAGTATGGGGTCTTAAGGTAAGACTCTGTAGAAGGAGAGCGAAGCAGTTTTGGTTTCTCAGTACCGCTCAGCCTAGGACAATGAGGCAGATTTGAATGACATGTAGGATGTAAGAGAACAGATTTCCTGGAGCTGTTGGAGTGCTGAGGAAACCTAGGTCTCCCAAGGAAGAGTGCAGTGTGTTGCCCTACACTCAGCATACACAGAGTGACTCGGAAAGGTTTCCGGGCCTGGATGTTTCTTAGGAGCCCAGGGGAGCCTGCCGGTACTCGGTGTTCTTGCAGGGAATAGGGTGCCCTCGCGAGGTCCTGGTGACCTGAAAGCTTACTAACGCTAAAAGAAAGCAGACCTAAAGTTAGGCCTCACGGACTCTGCTCCAAGCTTCCTAGTGTAGCCTGCTGGTACTAGGTGTTCTTGCAAGGAATAGGGGGCCCACGCGAGGTCCTCGGTGTCCTGAAAGCCTCCTAACCTTAAAAGAAAACAGACCTAAAGCTAATGCTTCAAGGACTCTGCTCCAAGCTTCCGCTTCGGCAGGCTATTCAAGGCTTTACCTTGAGGAAAGGACTCACGTCAAGTTTCCTTTTAGCTCTAGAGCGTCTCAGGTGGAGCTCCTACCCCGGCTATGAAAGCACCCTGTTGATATAGAGCACACTCGTTCCCTTCCCAGAGCCCTGCCTACAGTGACTAGAGACCAGTCCTAAAACTGTTATTTAGGGAATTTCAAGGCAGCATGAATGGAGCATTCAAAATGGGAAAGAAAGGCCTGTGCCATCAGTCCCCGTTTCCAGCGAACAAGCGGCCTACCTCCTTGTGATTTCTTCCAACTAAATATACACTCTAGCTACACACTGGTCCCTTCCTTGAATAACGTTTTCTTGGCACGGAGTTCGCCGTGTAGCAAACGGCCTCTCCCAAGGAACGCTCTAGGTAAGCTATCGGGGCTTAGCTTCTTCTAAAACCCTGCAGTGTAAGAGAAAGAACTGTGCTTTGGTTACAGCCGGAACACAAGCCGACTTTCCCCAGTAAGTTTGGGGTCTTAAGGTATGACTCTGTAGAAGGAATGCGAAGCAGTTTTGGTTTCTCAGTGCCTCTCAGCCTAGGGCAATGAGGCAGATTTGCATGAAACGTAGGAGAAAGAGAACAGACTTCCTGGAGCTGTTGGAGTGCTGAGGAAACCTAGGTCTCCCAAGGAAGAGTGCAGTGTGTTGCCCAACACTCAGCATACACAGAGTGACTCGGAACGGTTTCCGGGCCTGGATGTTTCTTAGGAGCCCAGGGGAGCCTGCCGGTACTCGATGTTCTTGCAGGGAATAGGGTGCCCTCGCGAGGTCCTGGTGACCTGAAAGCTTACTAACGCTAAAAGAAAGCAGACCTAAAGTTAGGCCTCACGGACTCTGCTCCAAGCTTCCTAGTGGAGCCTGCTGGTACTAGGTGTTCTTGCAAGGAATAGGGGGCCCACGCGAGGTCCTCGGTGTCCTGAAAGCTTCCTAACCTTAAAAGAAAACAGACCTAAAGCTAATGCTTCAAGGACTCTGCTCCAAGCTTCCGCTTCGGCAGGCTATTCAAGGCTTTACCTTGAGGAAAGGACTCACGTCAAGTTTCCTTTTAGCTCTAGAGCGTCTCAGGAGGAGCTCCTACCCAGGCTATGAAAGCACCCTGTTGATATAGAGCACACTCGTTCCCTTCCCAGAGCCCTGCCTACAGTGACTAGAGACCAGTCCTAAAACTGTTATTTAGGGAATTTCAAGGCAGCATGAATGGAGCATTCAAAATGGGAAAGAAAGGCCTGTGCCATCAGTCCCCGTTTCCAGCGAACAAGCGGCCTACCTCCTTGTGATTTCTTCCAAGTAAATATACACTCTAGCTACACACTGGTCCCTTCCTTGAATAACGTTTTCTTGGCACGGAGTTCGCCGTGTAGCAAACGGCCTCTCCCAAGGAACGCTCTAGGTAAGCTATCGGGGCTTAGCTTCTTCTAAAACCCTGGAGTGTAAGAGAAAGAACTGTGCTTTGGTTACAGCCGGAACACAAGCCGACTTTCTCCAGTAAGTTTGGGGTCTTAAGGTATGACTCTGTAGAAGGAATGCGAAGCAGTTTTGGTTTCTCAGTGCCGCTCAGCCTAGGGCAATGAGGCAGATTTGCATGAAACGTAGGAGAAAGAGAACAGACTTCCTGGAGCTGTTGGAGTGCTGAGGAAACCTAGGTCTCCCAAGGAAGAGTGCAGTGTGTTGCCCTACACTCAGCATACAGAGAGTGACTCGGAAAGGTTTCCGGGCCTGGATGTTTCTTAGGAGCCCAGGGGAGCCTGCCGGTACTCGATGTTCTTGCAGGGAATAGGGTGCCCTCGCGAGGTCCTGGTGACCTGAAAGCTTACTAACGCTAAAAGAAAGCAGACCTAAAGTTAGGCCTCACGGACTCTGCTCCAAGCTTCCTAGTGGAGCCTGCTGGTACTAGGTGTTCTTGCAAGGAATAGGGGGCCCACGCGAGGTCCTCGGTGTCCTGAAAGCTTCCTAACCTTAAAAGAAAACAGACCTAAAGCTAATGCTTCAAGGACTCTGCTCCAAGCTTCCGCTTCGGCAGGCTATTCAAGGCTTTACCTTGAGGAAAGGACTCACGTCAAGTTTCCTTTTAGCTCTAGAGCGTCTCAGGTGGAGCTCCTACCCAGGCTATGAAAGCACCCTGTTGATATAGAGCACACTCGTTCCCTTCCCAGAGCCCTGCCTACAGTGACTAGAGACCAGTCCTAAAACTGTTATTTAGGGAATTTCAAGGCAGCATGAATGGAGCATTCAAAATGGGAAAGAAAGGCCTGTGCCATCAGTCCCCGTTTCCAGCGAACAAGCGGCCTACCTCCTTGTGATTTCTTCCAAGTAAATATACACTCTAGCTACACACTGGTCCCTTCCTTGAATAACGTTTTCTTGGCACGGAGTTCGCCGTGTAGCAAACGGCCTCTCCCAAGGAACGCTCTAGGTAAGCTATCGGGGCTTAGCTTCTTCTAAAACCCTGGAGTGTAAGAGAAAGAACTGTGCTTTGGTTACAGCCGGAACACAAGCCGACTTTCTCCAGTAAGTTTGGGGTCTTAAGGTATGACTCTGTAGAAGGAATGCGAAGCAGTTTTGGTTTCTCAGTGCCGCTCAGCCTAGGGCAATGAGGCAGATTTGCATGAAACGTAGGAGAAAGAGAACAGACTTCCTGGAGCTGTTGGAGTGCTGAGGAAACCTAGGTCTCCCAAGGAAGAGTGCAGTGTGTTGCCCTACACTCAGCATACAGAGAGTGACTCGGAAAGGTTTCCGGGCCTGGATGTTTCGTAGGAGCCTAGGGGAGCCTGCCGGTACTCGGTGTTCTTGCAGGGAATAGGGTGCCCTCGCGAGGTCCTGGTGACCTGAAAGCTTACTAACGCTAAAAGAAAGCAGACCTAAAGTTAGGCCTCACGGACTCTGCTCCAAGCTTCCTAGTGGAGCCTGCTGGTACTAGGTGTTCTTGCAAGGAATAGGGGGCCCACGCGAGGTCCTCGGTGTCCTGAAAGCTTCCTAACCTTAAAAGAAAACAGCTCTAAAGCTAATGCTTCAAGGACTCTGCTCCAAGCTTCCGCTTCGGCAGGCTATTCAGGGCTTTACCTTGAGGAAAGGACTCACGTCAAGTTTCCTTTTAGATCTAGAGCGTCTCAGGAGGAGCTCCCACCCAGGCTATGAAAGCACCCTGTTGATATAGAGAACACTCGTTCCCTTCCCAGAGCCCTGCCTACAGTGACTAGAGACCCGTCCTAAAACTGTTATTTAGGGAATTTCAAGGCAGCATGAATGGAGCATTCAAAATGGGAAAGCAAGGCCTGTGCCATCAGTCCCCGTTTCCAGCGAACACGTGGCCTACCTCCTTGTGATTTCTTCCAAGTAAATATACACTCTAGCTACACACTGGTCCCTTCCTTGAATAACGTTTTCGTGGCACGGACTTCGCCGAGTAGCAAACGGCCTCTCCCAAGGAACGGTCTAGGTAAGCTATCGGGGCTTTGCTTCTTGTAAAACCCTGCAGTGTAAGAGGAAGAACTGTGCATTGTTTACAGCAGGAACGCAAGATGACTTTCTCCAGTAAGTATGGGGTCTTAAGGTATGACTCCGTAGAAGGAGTGCGAAGCAGTTTTGGTTTCTCAGTGCCGCTCAGCCTAGGGCAATGAGGCAGATTTGCATGACATGTAGGATGTAAGAGAACAGATTTCCTGGAGCTGTTGGAGTGCTGAGGAAACCTAGGTCTCCCAAGGAAGAGTGCAGTGTGTTGCCCTACACTCAGCATACAGAGAGTGACTGGGAAAGGTTTCCGGGCCTGGATGTTTCTTTGCAGCCTACTGGAGCCTGCTGGAACTCGGTGTTCTTGCAGGGAATAGGGTGCCCACGCCAGGTCCTGGTGACCTGAAAGCTTACTAACGTTAAAAGAAAGCAGACCTAAAGTAGGCCTCAAGAACTCTGCTCCAAGCTTCCGATTCGGCAGGCTATTCAAGGCTTTACCTTAAGGAAAGGACTCACGTCAAGTTTCCTTTTAGCTCTAGAGCGTCTCAGGTGGAGCTCCTACCCAGGCTATGAAAGCACCCTGTTGATATAGACAACACTCGTTCCCTTCCCAGAGCCCTGCCTACAGTGACTAGAGACCCGTCCTAAAACTGTTATTTAGGGAATTTCAAGGCAGCATGAATGGAGCATTTAAATTGGGAAAGCAAGGCCTGTGCCATCAGGCCCCGTTTCCAGCGAACACGCGGCCTACCTCCTTGTGATTTCTTCCAAGTAAATATACACTCTAGCTACACACTGGTCCCTTCCCTGAATAACGTTTTCTTGGCACGGAGTTCGCCGTGTAGCAAACAGCCTCTCCCAAGGAACGCTCTAGGTAAGCTATCGGGGCTTAGCTTCTTCTAAAACCCTGCAGTGTAAGAGGAAGAACTGTGCTTTGGTTACAGCCGGAACGCAAGCTGACTTTCTCCTGTAAGTATGGGGTCTTAAGGTAAGACTCTGTAGAAGGAGTGCGAAGCAGTTTTGGTTTCTCAGTACCGCTCAGCCTAGGACAATGAGGCAGATTTGAATGACATGTAGGATGTAAGAGAACAGATTTCCTGGAGCTGTTGGAGTGCTGAGGAAACCTAGGTCTCCCAAGGAAGAGAGCAGTGTGTTGCCCTACACTCAGCATACACAGAGTGACTCGGAAAGGTTTCCGGGCCTGGATGTTTCTTAGGAGCCCAGGGGAGCCTGCCGGTACTCGATGTTCTTGCAGGGAATAGGGTGCCCTCGCGAGGTCCTGGTGACCTGAAAGCTTACTAACGCTAAAAGAAAGCAGACCTAAAGTTAGGCCTCACGGACTCTGCTCCAAGCTTCCTAGTGGAGCCTGCTGGTACTAGGTGTTCTTGCAAGGAATAGGGGGCCCACGCGAGGTCCTCGGTGTCCTGAAAGCCTCCTAACCTTAAAAGAAAACAGACCTAAAGCTAATGCTTCAAGGACTCTGCTCCAAGCTTCCGCTTCGGCAGGCTATTCAAGGCTTTACCTTGAGGAAAGGACTCACGTCAAGTTTCCTTTTAGCTCTAGAGCGTCTCAGGTGGAGCTCCTACCCAGGCTATGAAAGCACCCTGTTGATATAGAGCACACTCGTTCCCTTCCCAGAGCCCTGCCTACAGTGACTAGAGACCAGTCCTAAAACTGTTATTTAGGGAATTTCAAGGCAGCATGAATGGAGCATTCAAAATGGGAAAGAAAGGCCTGTGCCATCAGTCCCCGTTTCCAGCGAACAAGCGGCCTACCTCCTTGTGATTTCTTCCAAGTAAATATACACTCTAGCTACACACTGGTCCCTTCCTTGAATAACGTTTTCTTGGCACGGAGTTCGCCGTGTAGCAAACGGCCTCTCCCAAGGAACGCTCTAGGTAAGCTATCGGGGCTTAGCTTCTTCTAAAACCCTGCAGTGTAAGAGAAAGAACTGTGCTTTGGTTACAGCCGGAACACAAGCCGACTTTCCCCAGTAAGTTTGGGGTCTTAAGGTATGACTCTGTAGAAGGAATGCGAAGCAGTTTTGGTTTCTCAGTGCCTCTCAGCCTAGGGCAATGAGGCAGATTTGCATGAAACGTAGGAGAAAGAGAACAGACTTCCTGGAGCTGTTGGAGTGCTGAGGAAACCTAGGTCTCCCAAGGAAGAGTGCAGTGTGTTGCCCTACACTCAGCATACACAGAGTGACTCGGAACGGTTTCCGGGCCTGGATGTTTCTTAGGAGCCCAGGGGAGCCTGCCGGTACTCGATGTTCTTGCAGGGAATAGGGTGCCCTCGCGAGGTCCTGGTGACCTGAAAGCTTACTAACGCTAAAAGAAAGCAGACCTAAAGTTAGGCCTCACGGACTCTGCTCCAAGCTTCCTAGTGTAGCCTGCTGGTACTAGGTGTTCTTGCAAGGAATAGGGGGCCCACGCGAGGTCCTCGGTGTCCTGAAAGCTTCCTAACCTTAAAAGAAAACAGACCTAAAGCTAATGCTTCAAGGACTCTGCTCCAAGCTTCCGCTTCGGCAGGCTATTCAAGGCTTTACCTTGAGGAAAGGACTCACGTCAAGTTTCCTTTTAGCTCTAGAGCGTCTCAGGTGGAGCTCCTACCCAGGCTATGAAAGCACCCTGTTGATATAGAGCACACTCGTTCCCTTCCCAGAGCCCTGCCTACAGTGACTAGAGACCAGTCCTAAAACTGTTATTTAGGGAATTTCAAGGCAGCATGAATGGAGCATTCAAAATGGGAAAGAAAGGCCTGTGCCATCAGTCCCCGTTTCCAGCGAACAAGCGGCCTACCTCCTTGTGATTTCTTCCAAGTAAATATACACTCTAGCTACACACTGGTCCCTTCCTTGAATAACGTTTTCTTGGCACGGAGTTCGCCGTGTAGCAAACGGCCTCTCCCAAGGAACGCTCTAGGTAAGCTATCGGGGCTTAGCTTCTTCTAAAACCCTGGAGTGTAAAAGAAAGAACTGTGCTTTGGTTACAGCCGGAACACAAGCCGACTTTCTCCAGTAAGTTTGGGGTCTTAAGGTATGACTCTGTAGAAGGAATGCGAAGCAGTTTTGGTTTCTCAGTGCCGCTCAGCCTAGGGCAATGAGGCAGATTTGCATGAAACGTAGGAGAAAGAGAACAGACTTCCTGGAGCTGTTGGAGTGCTGAGGAAACCTAGGTCTCCCAAGGAAGAGTGCAGTGTGTTGCCCTACACTCAGCATACAGAGAGTGACTCGGAAAGGTTTCCGGGCCTGGATGTTTCGTAGGAGCCTAGGGGAGCCTGCCGGTACTCGGTGTTCTTGCAGGGAATAGGGTGCCCTCGCGAGGTCCTGGTGACCTGAAAGCTTACTAACGCTAAAAGAAAGCAGACCTAAAGTTAGGCCTCACGGACTCTGCTCCAAGCTTCCTAGTGGAGCCTGCTGGTACTGGGTGTTCTTGCAAGGAATAGGGGGCCCACGCAAGGTCCTCGGTGTCCTGAAAGCTTCCTAACCTTAAAAGAAAACAGCTCTAAAGCTAATGCTTCAAGGACTCTGCTCCAAGCTTCCGCTTCGGCAGGCTATTCAGGGCTTTACCTTGAGGAAAGGACTCACGTCAAGTTTCCTTTTAGATCTAGAGCGTCTCAGGAGGAGCTCCCACCCAGGCTATGAAAGCACCCTGTTGATATAGAGAACACTCGTTCCCTTCCCAGAGCCCTGCCTACAGTGACTAGAGACCCGTCCTAAAACTGTTATTTAGGGAATTTCAAGGCAGCATGAATGGAGCATTCAAAATGGGAAAGCAAGGCCTGTGCCATCAGTCCCCGTTTCCAGCGAACACGTGGCCTACCTCCTTGTGATTTCTTCCAAGTAAATATACACTCTAGCTACACACTGGTCCCTTCCTTGAATAACGTTTTCGTGGCACGGACTTCGCCGAGTAGCAAACGGCCTCTCCCAAGGAACGGTCTAGGTAAGCTATCGGGGCTTTGCTTCTTGTAAAACCCTGCAGTGTAAGAGGAAGAACTGTGCATTGTTTACAGCAGGAACGCAAGATGACTTTCTCCAGTAAGTATGGGGTCTTAAGGTATGACTCCGTAGAAGGAGTGCGAAGCAGTTTTGGTTTCTCAGTGCCGCTCAGCCTAGGGCAATGAGGCAGATTTGCATGACATGTAGGATGTAAGAGAACAGATTTCCTGGAGCTGTTGGAGTGCTGAGGAAACCTAGGTCTCCCAAGGAAGAGTGCAGTGTGTTGCCCTACACTCAGCATACAGAGAGTGACTGGGAAAGGTTTCCGGGCCTGGATGTTTCTTTGCAGCCTACTGGAGCCTGCTGGAACTCGGTGTTCTTGCAGGGAATAGGGTGCCCACGCCAGGTCCTGGTGACCTGAAAGCTTACTAACGTTAAAAGAAAGCAGACCTAAAGTAGGCCTCAAGAACTCTGCTCCAAGCTTCCGATTCGGCAGGCTATTCAAGGCTTTACCTTAAGGAAAGGACTCACGTCAAGTTTCCTTTTAGCTCTAGAGCGTCTCAGGTGGAGCTCCTACCCAGGCTATGAAAGCACCCTGTTGATATAGACAACACTCGTTCCCTTCCCAGAGCCCTGCCTACAGTGACTAGAGACCCGTCCTAAAACTGTTATTTAGGGAATTTCAAGGCAGCATGAATGGAGCATTTAAATTGGGAAAGCAAGGCCTGTGCCATCAGGCCCCGTTTCCAGCGAACACGCGGCCTACCTCCTTGTGATTTCTTCCAAGTAAATATACACTCTAGCTACACACTGGTCCCTTCCCTGAATAACGTTTTCTTGGCACGGAGTTCGCCGTGTAGCAAACAGCCTCTCCCAAGGAACGCTCTAGGTAAGCTATCGGGGCTTAGCTTCTTCTAAAACCCTGCAGTGTAAGAGGAAGAACTGTGCTTTGGTTACAGCCGGAACGCAAGCTGACTTTCTCCTGTAAGTATGGGGTCTTAAGGTAAGACTCTGTAGAAGGAGTGCGAAGCAGTTTTGGTTTCTCAGTACCGCTCAGCCTAGGACAATGAGGCAGATTTGAATGACATGTAGGATGTAAGAGAACAGATTTCCTGGAGCTGTTGGAGTGCTGAGGAAACCTAGGTCTCCCAAGGAAGAGAGCAGTGTGTTGCCCTACACTCAGCATACACAGAGTGACTCGGAAAGGTTTCCGGGCCTGGATGTTTCTTAGGAGCCCAGGGGAGCCTGCCGGTACTCGATGTTCTTGCAGGGAATAGGGTGCCCTCGCGAGGTCCTGGTGACCTGAAAGCTTACTAACGCTAAAAGAAAGCAGACCTAAAGTTAGGCCTCACGGACTCTGCTCCAAGCTTCCTAGTGGAGCCTGCTGGTACTAGGTGTTCTTGCAAGGAATAGGGGGCCCACGCGAGGTCCTCGGTGTCCTGAAAGCCTCCTAACCTTAAAAGAAAACAGACCTAAAGCTAATGCTTCAAGGACTCTGCTCCAAGCTTCCGCTTCGGCAGGCTATTCAAGGCTTTACCTTGAGGAAAGGACTCACGTCAAGTTTCCTTTTAGCTCTAGAGCGTCTCAGGTGGAGCTCCTACCCAGGCTATGAAAGCACCCTGTTGATATAGAGCACACTCGTTCCCTTCCCAGAGCCCTGCCTACAGTGACTAGAGACCAGTCCTAAAACTGTTATTTAGGGAATTTCAAGGCAGCATGAATGGAGCATTCAAAATGGGAAAGAAAGGCCTGTGCCATCAGTCCCCGTTTCCAGCGAACAAGCGGCCTACCTCCTTGTGATTTCTTCCAAGTAAATATACACTCTAGCTACACACTGGTCCCTTCCTTGAATAACGTTTTCTTGGCACGGAGTTCGCCGTGTAGCAAACGGCCTCTCCCAAGGAACGCTCTAGGTAAGCTATCGGGGCTTAGCTTCTTCTAAAACCCTGGAGTGTAAGAGAAAGAACTGTGCTTTGGTTACAGCCGGAACACAAGCCGACTTTCTCCAGTAAGTTTGGGGTCTTAAGGTATGACTCTGTAGAAGGAATGCGAAGCAGTTTTGGTTTCTCAGTGCCGCTCAGCCTAGGGCAATGAGGCAGATTTGCATGAAACGTAGGAGAAAGAGAACAGACTTCCTGAAGCTGTTGGAGTGCTGAGGAAACCTAGGTCTCCCAAGGAAGAGTGCAGTGTGTTGCCCTACACTCAGCATACAGAGAGTGACTCGGAAAGGTTTCCGGGCCTGGATGTTTCTTAGGAGCCCAGGGGAGCCTGCCGGTACTCGATGTTCTTGCAGGGAATAGGGTGCCCTCGCGAGGTCCTGGTGACCTGAAAGCTTACTAACGCTAAAAGAAAGCAGACCTAAAGTTAGGCCTCACGGACTCTGCTCCAAGCTTCCTAGTGTAGCCTGCTGGTACTAGGTGTTCTTGCAAGGAATAGGGGGCCCACGCGAGGTCCTCGGTGTCCTGAAAGCTTCCTAACCTTAAAAGAAAACAGACCTAAAGCTAATGCTTCAAGGACTCTGCTCCAAGCTTCCGCTTCGGCAGGCTATTCAAGGCTTTACCTTGAGGAAAGGACTCACGTCAAGTTTCCTTTTAGCTCTAGAGCGTCTCAGGTGGAGCTCCTACCCAGGCTATGAAAGCACCCTGTTGATATAGAGCACACTCGTTCCCTTCCCAGAGCCCTGCCTACAGTGACTAGAGACCAGTCCTAAAACTGTTATTTAGGGAATTTCAAGGCAGCATGAATGGAGCATTCAAAATGGGAAAGAAAGGCCTGTGCCATCAGTCCCCGTTTCCAGCGAACAAGCGGCCTACCTCCTTGTGATTTCTTCCAAGTAAATATACACTCTAGCTACACACTGGTCCCTTCCTTGAATAACGTTTTCTTGGCACGGAGTTCGCCGTGTAGCAAACGGCCTCTCCCAAGGAACGCTCTAGGTAAGCTATCGGGGCTTAGCTTCTTCTAAAACCCTGCAGTGTAAGAGAAAGAACTGTGCTTTGGTTACAGCCGGAACACAAGCCGACTTTCCCCAGTAAGTTTGGGGTCTTAAGGTATGACTCTGTAGAAGGAATGCGAAGCAGTTTTGGTTTCTCAGTGCCTCTCAGCCTAGGGCAATGAGGCAGATTTGCATGAAACGTAGGAGAAAGAGAACAGACTTCCTGGAGCTGTTGGAGTGCTGAGGAAACCTAGGTCTCCCAAGGAAGAGTGCAGTGTGTTGCCCTACACTCAGCATACACAGAGTGACTCGGAACGGTTTCCGGGCCTGGATGTTTCTTAGGAGCCCAGGGGAGCCTGCCGGTACTCGATGTTCTTGCAGGGAATAGGGTGCCCTCGCGAGGTCCTGGTGACCTGAAAGCTTACTAACGCTAAAAGAAAGCAGACCTAAAGTTAGGCCTCACGGACTCTGCTCCAAGCTTCCTAGTGTAGCCTGCTGGTACTAGGTGTTCTTGCAAGGAATAGGGGGCCCACGCGAGGTCCTCGGTGTCCTGAAAGCTTCCTAACCTTAAAAGAAAACAGACCTAAAGCTAATGCTTCAAGGACTCTGCTCCAAGCTTCCGCTTCGGCAGGCTATTCAAGGCTTTACCTTGAGGAAAGGACTCACGTCAAGTTTCCTTTTAGCTCTAGAGCGTCTCAGGTGGAGCTCCTACCCAGGCTATGAAAGCACCCTGTTGATATAGAGCACACTCGTTCCCTTCCCAGAGCCCTGCCTACAGTGACTAGAGACCAGTCCTAAAACTGTTATTTAGGGAATTTCAAGGCAGCATGAATGGAGCATTCAAAATGGGAAAGAAAGGCCTGTGCCATCAGTCCCCGTTTCCAGCGAACAAGCGGCCTACCTCCTTGTGATTTCTTCCAAGTAAATATACACTCTAGCTACACACTGGTCCCTTCCTTGAATAACGTTTTCTTGGCACGGAGTTCGCCGTGTAGCAAACGGCCTCTCCCAAGGAACGCTCTAGGTAAGCTATCGGGGCTTAGCTTCTTCTAAAACCCTGGAGTGTAAGAGAAAGAACTGTGCTTTGGTTACAGCCGGAACACAAGCCGACTTTCTCCAGTAAGTTTGGGGTCTTAAGGTATGACTCTGTAGAAGGAATGCGAAGCAGTTTTGGTTTCTCAGTGCCGCTCAGCCTAGGGCAATGAGGCAGATTTGCATGAAACGTAGGAGAAAGAGAACAGACTTCCTGGAGCTGTTGGAGTGCTGAGGAAACCTAGGTCTCCCAAGGAAGAGTGCAGTGTGTTGCCCTACACTCAGCATACAGAGAGTGACTCGGAAAGGTTTCCGGGCCTGGATGTTTCGTAGGAGCCTAGGGGAGCCTGCCGGTACTCGGTGTTCTTGCAGGGAATAGGGTGCCCTCGCGAGGTCCTGGTGACCTGAAAGCTTACTAACGCTAAAAGAAAGCAGACCTAAAGTTAGGCCTCACGGACTCTGCTCCAAGCTTCCTAGTGGAGCCTGCTGGTACTGGGTGTTCTTGCAAGGAATAGGGGGCCCACGCAAGGTCCTCGGTGTCCTGAAAGCTTCCTAACCTTAAAAGAAAACAGCTCTAAAGCTAATGCTTCAAGGACTCTGCTCCAAGCTTCCGCTTCGGCAGGCTATTCAGGGCTTTACCTTGAGGAAAGGACTCACGTCAAGTTTCCTTTTAGATCTAGAGCGTCTCAGGAGGAGCTCCCACCCAGGCTATGAAAGCACCCTGTTGATATAGAGAACACTCGTTCCCTTCCCAGAGCCCTGCCTACAGTGACTAGAGACCCGTCCTAAAACTGTTATTTAGGGAATTTCAAGGCAGCATGAATGGAGCATTCAAAATGGGAAAGCAAGGCCTGTGCCATCAGTCCCCGTTTCCAGCGAACACGTGGCCTACCTCCTTGTGATTTCTTCCAAGTAAATATACACTCTAGCTACACACTGGTCCCTTCCTTGAATAACGTTTTCGTGGCACGGACTTCGCCGAGTAGCAAACGGCCTCTCCCAAGGAACGGTCTAGGTAAGCTATCGGGGCTTTGCTTCTTGTAAAACCCTGCAGTGTAAGAGGAAGAACTGTGCATTGTTTACAGCAGGAACGCAAGATGACTTTCTCCAGTAAGTATGGGGTCTTAAGGTATGACTCCGTAGAAGGAGTGCGAAGCAGTTTTGGTTTCTCAGTGCCGCTCAGCCTAGGGCAATGAGGCAGATTTGCATGACATGTAGGATGTAAGAGAACAGATTTCCTGGAGCTGTTGGAGTGCTGAGGAAACCTAGGTCTCCCAAGGAAGAGTGCAGTGTGTTGCCCTACACTCAGCATACAGAGAGTGACTGGGAAAGGTTTCCGGGCCTGGATGTTTCTTTGCAGCCTACTGGAGCCTGCTGGAACTCGGTGTTCTTGCAGGGAATAGGGTGCCCACGCCAGGTCCTGGTGACCTGAAAGCTTACTAACGTTAAAAGAAAGCAGACCTAAAGTAGGCCTCAAGAACTCTGCTCCAAGCTTCCGATTCGGCAGGCTATTCAAGGCTTTACCTTAAGGAAAGGACTCACGTCAAGTTTCCTTTTAGCTCTAGAGCGTCTCAGGTGGAGCTCCTACCCAGGCTATGAAAGCACCCTGTTGATATAGACAACACTCGTTCCCTTCCCAGAGCCCTGCCTACAGTGACTAGAGACCCGTCCTAAAACTGTTATTTAGGGAATTTCAAGGCAGCATGAATGGAGCATTTAAATTGGGAAAGCAAGGCCTGTGCCATCAGGCCCCGTTTCCAGCGAACACGCGGCCTACCTCCTTGTGATTTCTTCCAAGTAAATATACACTCTAGCTACACACTGGTCCCTTCCCTGAATAACGTTTTCTTGGCACGGAGTTCGCCGTGTAGCAAACAGCCTCTCCCAAGGAACGCTCTAGGTAAGCTATCGGGGCTTAGCTTCTTCTAAAACCCTGCAGTGTAAGAGGAAGAACTGTGCTTTGGTTACAGCCGGAACGCAAGCTGACTTTCTCCTGTAAGTATGGGGTCTTAAGGTAAGACTCTGTAGAAGGAGTGCGAAGCAGTTTTGGTTTCTCAGTACCGCTCAGCCTAGGACAATGAGGCAGATTTGAATGACATGTAGGATGTAAGAGAACAGATTTCCTGGAGCTGTTGGAGTGCTGAGGAAACCTAGGTCTCCCAAGGAAGAGAGCAGTGTGTTGCCCTACACTCAGCATACACAGAGTGACTCGGAAAGGTTTCCGGGCCTGGATGTTTCTTAGGAGCCCAGGGGAGCCTGCCGGTACTCGATGTTCTTGCAGGGAATAGGGTGCCCTCGCGAGGTCCTGGTGACCTGAAAGCTTACTAACGCTAAAAGAAAGCAGACCTAAAGTTAGGCCTCACGGACTCTGCTCCAAGCTTCCTAGTGGAGCCTGCTGGTACTAGGTGTTCTTGCAAGGAATAGGGGGCCCACGCGAGGTCCTCGGTGTCCTGAAAGCCTCCTAACCTTAAAAGAAAACAGACCTAAAGCTAATGCTTCAAGGACTCTGCTCCAAGCTTCCGCTTCGGCAGGCTATTCAAGGCTTTACCTTGAGGAAAGGACTCACGTCAAGTTTCCTTTTAGCTCTAGAGCGTCTCAGGTGGAGCTCCTACCCAGGCTATGAAAGCACCCTGTTGATATAGAGCACACTCGTTCCCTTCCCAGAGCCCTGCCTACAGTGACTAGAGACCAGTCCTAAAACTGTTATTTAGGGAATTTCAAGGCAGCATGAATGGAGCATTCAAAATGGGAAAGAAAGGCCTGTGCCATCAGTCCCCGTTTCCAGCGAACAAGCGGCCTACCTCCTTGTGATTTCTTCCAAGTAAATATACACTCTAGCTACACACTGGTCCCTTCCTTGAATAACGTTTTCTTGGCACGGAGTTCGCCGTGTAGCAAACGGCCTCTCCCAAGGAACGCTCTAGGTAAGCTATCGGGGCTTAGCTTCTTCTAAAACCCTGGAGTGTAAGAGAAAGAACTGTGCTTTGGTTACAGCCGGAACACAAGCCGACTTTCTCCAGTAAGTTTGGGGTCTTAAGGTATGACTCTGTAGAAGGAATGCGAAGCAGTTTTGGTTTCTCAGTGCCGCTCAGCCTAGGGCAATGAGGCAGATTTGCATGAAACGTAGGAGAAAGAGAACAGACTTCCTGAAGCTGTTGGAGTGCTGAGGAAACCTAGGTCTCCCAAGGAAGAGTGCAGTGTGTTGCCCTACACTCAGCATACAGAGAGTGACTCGGAAAGGTTTCCGGGCCTGGATGTTTCTTAGGAGCCCAGGGGAGCCTGCCGGTACTCGATGTTCTTGCAGGGAATAGGGTGCCCTCGCGAGGTCCTGGTGACCTGAAAGCTTACTAACGCTAAAAGAAAGCAGACCTAAAGTTAGGCCTCACGGACTCTGCTCCAAGCTTCCTAGTGTAGCCTGCTGGTACTAGGTGTTCTTGCAAGGAATAGGGGGCCCACGCGAGGTCCTCGGTGTCCTGAAAGCTTCCTAACCTTAAAAGAAAACAGACCTAAAGCTAATGCTTCAAGGACTCTGCTCCAAGCTTCCGCTTCGGCAGGCTATTCAAGGCTTTACCTTGAGGAAAGGACTCACGTCAAGTTTCCTTTTAGCTCTAGAGCGTCTCAGGTGGAGCTCCTACCCAGGCTATGAAAGCACCCTGTTGATATAGAGCACACTCGTTCCCTTCCCAGAGCCCTGCCTACAGTGACTAGAGACCAGTCCTAAAACTGTTATTTAGGGAATTTCAAGGCAGCATGAATGGAGCATTCAAAATGGGAAAGAAAGGCCTGTGCCATCAGTCCCCGTTTCCAGCGAACAAGCGGCCTACCTCCTTGTGATTTCTTCCAAGTAAATATACACTCTAGCTACACACTGGTCCCTTCCTTGAATAACGTTTTCTTGGCACGGAGTTCGCCGTGTAGCAAACGGCCTCTCCCAAGGAACGCTCTAGGTAAGCTATCGGGGCTTAGCTTCTTCTAAAACCCTGGAGTGTAAGAGAAAGAACTGTGCTTTGGTTACAGCCGGAACACAAGCCGACTTTCTCCAGTAAGTTTGGGGTCTTAAGGTATGACTCTGTAGAAGGAATGCGAAGCAGTTTTGGTTTCTCAGTGCCGCTCAGCCTAGGGCAATGAGGCAGATTTGCATGAAACGTAGGAGAAAGAGAACAGACTTCCTGAAGCTGTTGGAGTGCTGAGGAAACCTAGGTCTCCCAAGGAAGAGTGCAGTGTGTTGCCCTACACTCAGCATACAGAGAGTGACTCGGAAAGGTTTCCGGGCCTGGATGTTTCTTAGGAGCCCAGGGGAGCCTGCCGGTACTCGATGTTCTTGCAGGGAATAGGGTGCCCTCGCGAGGTCCTGGTGACCTGAAAGCTTACTAACGCTAAAAGAAAGCAGACCTAAAGTTAGGCCTCACGGACTCTGCTCCAAGCTTCCTAGTGTAGCCTGCTGGTACTAGGTGTTCTTGCAAGGAATAGGGGGCCCACGCGAGGTCCTCGGTGTCCTGAAAGCTTCCTAACCTTAAAAGAAAACAGACCTAAAGCTAATGCTTCAAGGACTCTGCTCCAAGCTTCCGCTTCGGCAGGCTATTCAAGGCTTTACCTTGAGGAAAGGACTCACGTCAAGTTTCCTTTTAGCTCTAGAGCGTCTCAGGTGGAGCTCCTACCCAGGCTATGAAAGCACCCTGTTGATATAGAGCACACTCGTTCCCTTCCCAGAGCCCTGCCTACAGTGACTAGAGACCAGTCCTAAAACTGTTATTTAGGGAATTTCAAGGCAGCATGAATGGAGCATTCAAAATGGGAAAGAAAGGCCTGTGCCATCAGTCCCCGTTTCCAGCGAACAAGCGGCCTACCTCCTTGTGATTTCTTCCAAGTAAATATACACTCTAGCTACACACTGGTCCCTTCCTTGAATAACGTTTTCTTGGCACGGAGTTCGCCGTGTAGCAAACGGCCTCTCCCAAGGAACGCTCTAGGTAAGCTATCGGGGCTTAGCTTCTTCTAAAACCCTGGAGTGTAAGAGAAAGAACTGTGCTTTGGTTACAGCCGGAACACAAGCCGACTTTCTCCAGTAAGTTTGGGGTCTTAAGGTATGACTCTGTAGAAGGAATGCGAAGCAGTTTTGGTTTCTCAGTGCCGCTCAGCCTAGGGCAATGAGGCAGATTTGCATGAAACGTAGGAGAAAGAGAACAGACTTCCTGGAGCTGTTGGAGTGCTGAGGAAACCTAGGTCTCCCAAGGAAGAGTGCAGTGTGTTGCCCTACACTCAGCATACAGAGAGTGACTCGGAAAGGTTTCCGGGCCTGGATGTTTCTTAGGAGCCCAGGGGAGCCTGCCGGTACTCGATGTTCTTGCAGGGAATAGGGTGCCCTCGCGAGGTCCTGGTGACCTGAAAGCTTACTAACGCTAAAAGAAAGCAGACCTAAAGTTAGGCCTCACGGACTCTGCTCCAAGCTTCCTAGTGTAGCCTGCTGGTACTAGGTGTTCTTGCAAGGAATAGGGGGCCCACGCGAGGTCCTCGGTGTCCTGAAAGCTTCCTAACCTTAAAAGAAAACAGACCTAAAGCTAATGCTTCAAGGACTCTGCTCCAAGCTTCCGCTTCGGCAGGCTATTCAAGGCTTTACCTTGAGGAAAGGACTCACGTCAAGTTTCCTTTTAGCTCTAGAGCGTCTCAGGTGGAGCTCCTACCCAGGCTATGAAAGCACCCTGTTGATATAGAGCACACTCGTTCCCTTCCCAGAGCCCTGCCTACAGTGACTAGAGACCAGTCCTAAAACTGTTATTTAGGGAATTTCAAGGCAGCATGAATGGAGCATTCAAAATGGGAAAGAAAGGCCTGTGCCATCAGTCCCCGTTTCCAGCGAACAAGCGGCCTACCTCCTTGTGATTTCTTCCAAGTAAATATACACTCTAGCTACACACTGGTCCCTTCCTTGAATAACGTTTTCTTGGCACGGAGTTCGCCGTGTAGCAAACGGCCTCTCCCAAGGAACGCTCTAGGTAAGCTATCGGGGCTTAGCTTCTTCTAAAACCCTGGAGTGTAAGAGAAAGAACTGTGCTTTGGTTACAGCCGGAACACAAGCCGACTTTCTCCAGTAAGTTTGGGGTCTTAAGGTATGACTCTGTAGAAGGAATGCGAAGCAGTTTTGGTTTCTCAGTGCCGCTCAGCCTAGGGCAATGAGGCAGATTTGCATGAAACGTAGGAGAAAGAGAACAGACTTCCTGGAGCTGTTGGAGTGCTGAGGAAACCTAGGTCTCCCAAGGAAGAGTGCAGTGTGTTGCCCTACACTCAGTATACAGAGAGTGACTCGGAAAGGTTTCCGGGCCTGGATGTTTCGTAGGAGCCTAGGGGAGCCTGCCGGTACTCGGTGTTCTTGCAGGGAATAGGGTGCCCTCGCGAGGTCCTGGTGACCTGAAAGCTTACTAACGCTAAAAGAAAGCAGACCTAAAGTTAGGCCTCACGGACTCTGCTCCAAGCTTCCTAGTGGAGCCTGCTGGTACTAGGTGTTCTTGCAAGGAATAGGGGGCCCACGCGAGGTCCTCGGTGTCCTGAAAGCTTCCTAACCTTAAAAGAAAACAGCTCTAAAGCTAATGCTTCAAGGACTCTGCTCCAAGCTTCCGCTTCGGCAGGCTATTCAGGGCTTTACCTTGAGGAAAGGACTCACGTCAAGTTTCCTTTTAGATCTAGAGCGTCTCAGGAGGAGCTCCCACCCAGGCTATGAAAGCACCCTGTTGATATAGAGAACACTCGTTCCCTTCCCAGAGCCCTGCCTACAGTGACTAGAGACCAGTCCTAAAACTGTTATTTAGGGAATTTCAAGGCAGCATGAATGGAGCATTCAAAATGGGAAAGCAAGGCCTGTGCCATCAGTCCCCGTTTCCAGCGAACACGTGGCCTACCTCCTTGTGATTTCTTCCAAGTAAATATACACTCTAGCTACACACTGGTCCCTTCCTTGAATAACGTTTTCGTGGCACGGACTTCGCCGAGTAGCAAACGGCCTCTCCCAAGGAACGGTCTAGGTAAGCTATCGGGGCTTTGCTTCTTGTAAAACCCTGCAGTGTAAGAGGAAGAACTGTGCATTGTTTACAGCAGGAAAGCAAGATGACTTTCTCCAGTAAGTATGGGGTCTTAAGGTATGACTCCGTAGAAGGAGTGCGAAGCAGTTTTGGTTTCTCAGTGCCGCTCAGCCTAGGGCAATGAGGCAGATTTGCATGACATGTAGGATGTAAGAGAACAGATTTCCTGGAGCTGTTGGAGTGCTGAGGAAACCTAGGTCTCCCAAGGAAGAGTGCAGTGTGTTGCCCTACACTCAGCATACAGAGAGTGACTGGGAAAGGTTTCCGGGCCTGGATGTTTCTTTGCAGCCTACTGGAGCCTGCTGGAACTCGGTGTTCTTGCAGGGAATAGGGTGCCCACGCCAGGTCCTGGTGACCTGAAAGCTTACTAACGTTAAAAGAAAGCAGACCTAAAGTAGGCCTCAAGAACTCTGCTCCAAGCTTCCGATTCGGCAGGCTATTCAAGGCTTTACCTTAAGGAAAGGACTCACGTCAAGTTTCCTTTTAGCTCTAGAGCGTCTCAGGTGGAGCTCCTACCCAGGCTATGAAAGCACCCTGTTGATATAGACAACACTCGTTCCCTTCCCAGAGCCCTGCCTACAGTGACTAGAGACCCGTCCTAAAACTGTTATTTAGGGAATTTCAAGGCAGCATGAATGGAGCATTTAAATTGGGAAAGCAAGGCCTGTGCCATCAGGCCCCGTTTCCAGCGAACACGCGGCCTACCTCCTTGTGATTTCTTCCAAGTAAATATACACTCTAGCTACACACTGGTCCCTTCCCTGAATAACGTTTTCTTGGCACGGAGTTCGCCGTGTAGCAAACAGCCTCTCCCAAGGAACGCTCTAGGTAAGCTATCGGGGCTTAGCTTCTTCTAAAACCCTGCAGTGTAAGAGGAAGAACTGTGCTTTGGTTACAGCCGGAACGCAAGCTGACTTTCTCCTGTAAGTATGGGGTCTTAAGGTAAGACTCTGTAGAAGGAGTGCGAAGCAGTTTTGGTTTCTCAGTACCGCTCAGCCTAGGCCAATGAGGCAGATTTGAATGACATGTAGGATGTAAGAGAACAGATTTCCTGGAGCTGTTGGAGTGCTGAGGAAACCTAGGTCTCCCAAGGAAGAGAGCAGTGTGTTGCCCTACACTCAGCATACACAGAGTGACTCGGAAAGGTTTCCGGGCCTGGATGTTTCTTAGGAGCCCAGGGGAGCCTGCCGGTACTCGATGTTCTTGCAGGGAATAGGGTGCCCTCGCGAGGTCCTGGTGACCTGAAAGCTTACTAACGCTAAAAGAAAGCAGACCTAAAGTTAGGCCTCACGGACTCTGCTCCAAGCTTCCTAGTGGAGCCTGCTGGTACTAGGTGTTCTTGCAAGGAATAGGGGGCCCACGCGAGGTCCTCGGTGTCCTGAAAGCCTCCTAACCTTAAAAGAAAACAGACCTAAAGCTAATGCTTCAAGGACTCTGCTCCAAGCTTCCGCTTCGGCAGGCTATTCAAGGCTTTACCTTGAGGAAAGGACTCACGTCAAGTTTCCTTTTAGCTCTAGAGCGTCTCAGGTGGAGCTCCTACCCAGGCTATGAAAGCACCCTGTTGATATAGAGCACACTCGTTCCCTTCCCAGAGCCCTGCCTACAGTGACTAGAGACCAGTCCTAAAACTGTTATTTAGGGAATTTCAAGGCAGCATGAATGGAGCATTCAAAATGGGAAAGAAAGGCCTGTGCCATCAGTCCCCGTTTCCAGCGAACAAGCGGCCTACCTCCTTGTGATTTCTTCCAAGTAAATATACACTCTAGCTACACACTGGTCCCTTCCTTGAATAACGTTTTCTTGGCACGGAGTTCGCCGTGTAGCAAACGGCCTCTCCCAAGGAACGCTCTAGGTAAGCTATCGGGGCTTAGCTTCTTCTAAAACCCTGCAGTGTAAGAGAAAGAACTGTGCTTTGGTTACAGCCGGAACACAAGCCGACTTTCCCCAGTAAGTTTGGGGTCTTAAGGTATGACTCTGTAGAAGGAATGCGAAGCAGTTTTGGTTTCTCAGTGCCTCTCAGCCTAGGGCAATGAGGCAGATTTGCATGAAACGTAGGAGAAAGAGAACAGACTTCCTGGAGCTGTTGGAGTGCTGAGGAAACCTAGGTCTCCCAAGGAAGAGTGCAGTGTGTTGCCCTACACTCAGCATACACAGAGTGACTCGGAACGGTTTCCGGGCCTGGATGTTTCTTAGGAGCCCAGGGGAGCCTGCCGGTACTCGATGTTCTTGCAGGGAATAGGGTGCCCTCGCGAGGTCCTGGTGACCTGAAAGCTTACTAACGCTAAAAGAAAGCAGACCTAAAGTTAGGCCTCACGGACTCTGCTCCAAGCTTCCTAGTGTAGCCTGCTGGTACTAGGTGTTCTTGCAAGGAATAGGGGGCCCACGCGAGGTCCTCGGTGTCCTGAAAGCTTCCTAACCTTAAAAGAAAACAGACCTAAAGCTAATGCTTCAAGGACTCTGCTCCAAGCTTCCGCTTCGGCAGGCTATTCAAGGCTTTACCTTGAGGAAAGGACTCACGTCAAGTTTCCTTTTAGCTCTAGAGCGTCTCAGGTGGAGCTCCTACCCAGGCTATGAAAGCACCCTGTTGATATAGAGCACACTCGTTCCCTTCCCAGAGCCCTGCCTACAGTGACTAGAGACCAGTCCTAAAACTGTTATTTAGGGAATTTCAAGGCAGCATGAATGGAGCATTCAAAATGGGAAAGAAAGGCCTGTGCCATCAGTCCCCGTTTCCAGCGAACAAGCGGCCTACCTCCTTGTGATTTCTTCCAAGTAAATATACACTCTAGCTACACACTGGTCCCTTCCTTGAATAACGTTTTCTTGGCACGGAGTTCGCCGTGTAGCAAACGGCCTCTCCCAAGGAACGCTCTAGGTAAGCTATCGGGGCTTAGCTTCTTCTAAAACCCTGGAGTGTAAGAGAAAGAACTGTGCTTTGGTTACAGCCGGAACACAAGCCGACTTTCTCCAGTAAGTTTGGGGTCTTAAGGTATGACTCTGTAGAAGGAATGCGAAGCAGTTTTGGTTTCTCAGTGCCGCTCAGCCTAGGGCAATGAGGCAGATTTGCATGAAACGTAGGAGAAAGAGAACAGACTTCCTGGAGCTGTTGGAGTGCTGAGGAAACCTAGGTCTCCCAAGGAAGAGTGCAGTGTGTTGCCCTACACTCAGCATACAGAGAGTGACTCGGAAAGGTTTCCGGGCCTGGATGTTTCGTAGGAGCCTAGGGGAGCCTGCCGGTACTCGGTGTTCTTGCAGGGAATAGGGTGCCCTCGCGAGGTCCTGGTGACCTGAAAGCTTACTAACGCTAAAAGAAAGCAGACCTAAAGTTAGGCCTCACGGACTCTGCTCCAAGCTTCCTAGTGGAGCCTGCTGGTACTAGGTGTTCTTGCAAGGAATAGGGGGCCCACGCGAGGTCCTCGGTGTCCTGAAAGCTTCCTAACCTTAAAAGAAAACAGCTCTAAAGCTAATGCTTCAAGGACTCTGCTCCAAGCTTCCGCTTCGGCAGGCTATTCAGGGCTTTACCTTGAGGAAAGGACTCACGTCAAGTTTCCTTTTAGATCTAGAGCGTCTCAGGAGGAGCTCCCACCCAGGCTATGAAAGCACCCTGTTGATATAGAGAACACTCGTTCCCTTCCCAGAGCCCTGCCTACAGTGACTAGAGACCCGTCCTAAAACTGTTATTTAGGGAATTTCAAGGCAGCATGAATGGAGCATTCAAAATGGGAAAGCAAGGCCTGTGCCATCAGTCCCCGTTTCCAGCGAACACGTGGCCTACCTCCTTGTGATTTCTTCCAAGTAAATATACACTCTAGCTACACACTGGTCCCTTCCTTGAATAACGTTTTCGTGGCACGGACTTCGCCGAGTAGCAAACGGCCTCTCCCAAGGAACGGTCTAGGTAAGCTATCGGGGCTTTGCTTCTTGTAAAACCCTGCAGTGTAAGAGGAAGAACTGTGCATTGTTTACAGCAGGAACGCAAGATGACTTTCTCCAGTAAGTATGGGGTCTTAAGGTATGACTCCGTAGAAGGAGTGCGAAGCAGTTTTGGTTTCTCAGTGCCGCTCAGCCTAGGGCAATGAGGCAGATTTGCATGACATGTAGGATGTAAGAGAACAGATTTCCTGGAGCTGTTGGAGTGCTGAGGAAACCTAGGTCTCCCAAGGAAGAGTGCAGTGTGTTGCCCTACACTCAGCATACAGAGAGTGACTGGGAAAGGTTTCCGGGCCTGGATGTTTCTTTGCAGCCTACTGGAGCCTGCTGGAACTCGGTGTTCTTGCAGGGAATAGGGTGCCCACGCCAGGTCCTGGTGACCTGAAAGCTTACTAACGTTAAAAGAAAGCAGACCTAAAGTAGGCCTCAAGAACTCTGCTCCAAGCTTCCGATTCGGCAGGCTATTCAAGGCTTTACCTTAAGGAAAGGACTCACGTCAAGTTTCCTTTTAGCTCTAGAGCGTCTCAGGTGGAGCTCCTACCCAGGCTATGAAAGCACCCTGTTGATATAGAGCACACTCGTTCCCTTCCCAGAGCCCTGCCTACAGTGACTAGAGACCAGTCCTAAAACTGTTATTTAGGGAATTTCAAGGCAGCATGAATGGAGCATTCAAAATGGGAAAGAAAGGCCTGTGCCATCAGTCCCCGTTTCCAGCGAACAAGCGGCCTACCTCCTTGTGATTTCTTCCAAGTAAATATACACTCTAGCTACACACTGGTCCCTTCCTTGAATAACGTTTTCTTGGCACGGAGTTCGCCGTGTAGCAAACGGCCTCTCCCAAGGAACGCTCTAGGTAAGCTATCGGGGCTTAGCTTCTTCTAAAACCCTGCAGTGTAAGAGAAAGAACTGTGCTTTGGTTACAGCCGGAACACAAGCCGACTTTCTCCAGTAAGTTTGGGGTCTTAAGGTATGACTCTGTAGAAGGAATGCGAAGCAGTTTTGGTTTCTCAGTGCCGCTCAGCCTAGGGCAATGAGGCAGATTTGCATGAAACGTAGGAGAAAGAGAACAGACTTCCTGAAGCTGTTGGAGTGCTGAGGAAACCTAGGTCTCCCAAGGAAGAGTGCAGTGTGTTGCCCTACACTCAGCATACAGAGAGTGACTCGGAAAGGTTTCCGGGCCTGGATGTTTCTTAGGAGCCCAGGGGAGCCTGCCGGTACTCGATGTTCTTGCAGGGAATAGGGTGCCCTCGCGAGGTCCTGGTGACCTGAAAGCTTACTAACGCTAAAAGAAAGCAGACCTAAAGTTAGGCCTCACGGACTCTGCTCCAAGCTTCCTAGTGGAGCCTGCTGGTACTAGGTGTTCTTGCAAGGAATAGGGGGCCCACGCGAGGTCCTCGGTGTCCTGAAAGCCTCCTAACCTTAAAAGAAAACAGACCTAAAGCTAATGCTTCAAGGACTCTGCTCCAAGCTTCCGCTTCGGCAGGCTATTCAAGGCTTTACCTTGAGGAAAGGACTCACGTCAAGTTTCCTTTTAGCTCTAGAGCGTCTCAGGTGGAGCTCCTACCCAGGCTATGAAAGCACCCTGTTGATATAGAGCACACTCGTTCCCTTCCCAGAGCCCTGCCTACAGTGACTAGAGACCAGTCCTAAAACTGTTATTTAGGGAATTTCAAGGCAGCATGAATGGAGCATTCAAAATGGGAAAGAAAGGCCTGTGCCATCAGTCCCCGTTTCCAGCGAACAAGCGGCCTACCTCCTTGTGATTTCTTCCAAGTAAATATACACTCTAGCTACACACTGGTCCCTTCCTTGAATAACGTTTTCTTGGCACGGAGTTCGCCGTGTAGCAAACGGCCTCTCCCAAGGAACGCTCTAGGTAAGCTATCGGGGCTTAGCTTCTTCTAAAACCCTGCAGTGTAAGAGAAAGAACTGTGCTTTGGTTACAGCCGGAACACAAGCCGACTTTCCCCAGTAAGTTTGGGGTCTTAAGGTATGACTCTGTAGAAGGAATGCGAAGCAGTTTTGGTTTCTCAGTGCCTCTCAGCCTAGGGCAATGAGGCAGATTTGCATGAAACGTAGGAGAAAGAGAACAGACTTCCTGGAGCTGTTGGAGTGCTGAGGAAACCTAGGTCTCCCAAGGAAGAGTGCAGTGTGTTGCCCTACACTCAGCATACACAGAGTGACTCGGAACGGTTTCCGGGCCTGGATGTTTCTTAGGAGCCCAGGGGAGCCTGCCGGTACTCGATGTTCTTGCAGGGAATAGGGTGCCCTCGCGAGGTCCTGGTGACCTGAAAGCTTACTAACGCTAAAAGAAAGCAGACCTAAAGTTAGGCCTCACGGACTCTGCTCCAAGCTTCCTAGTGTAGCCTGCTGGTACTAGGTGTTCTTGCAAGGAATAGGGGGCCCACGCGAGGTCCTCGGTGTCCTGAAAGCTTCCTAACCTTAAAAGAAAACAGACCTAAAGCTAATGCTTCAAGGACTCTGCTCCAAGCTTCCGCTTCGGCAGGCTATTCAAGGCTTTACCTTGAGGAAAGGACTCACGTCAAGTTTCCTTTTAGCTCTAGAGCGTCTCAGGTGGAGCTCCTACCCAGGCTATGAAAGCACCCTGTTGATATAGAGCACACTCGTTCCCTTCCCAGAGCCCTGCCTACAGTGACTAGAGACCAGTCCTAAAACTGTTATTTAGGGAATTTCAAGGCAGCATGAATGGAGCATTCAAAATGGGAAAGAAAGGCCTGTGCCATCAGTCCCCGTTTCCAGCGAACAAGCGGCCTACCTCCTTGTGATTTCTTCCAAGTAAATATACACTCTAGCTACACACTGGTCCCTTCCTTGAATAACGTTTTCTTGGCACGGAGTTCGCCGTGTAGCAAACGGCCTCTCCCAAGGAACGCTCTAGGTAAGCTATCGGGGCTTAGCTTCTTCTAAAACCCTGGAGTGTAAGAGAAAGAACTGTGCTTTGGTTACAGCCGGAACACAAGCCGACTTTCTCCAGTAAGTTTGGGGTCTTAAGGTATGACTCTGTAGAAGGAATGCGAAGCAGTTTTGGTTTCTCAGTGCCGCTCAGCCTAGGGCAATGAGGCAGATTTGCATGAAACGTAGGAGAAAGAGAACAGACTTCCTGGAGCTGTTGGAGTGCTGAGGAAACCTAGGTCTCCCAAGGAAGAGTACAGTGTGTTGCCCTACACTCAGCATACAGAGAGTGACTCGGAAAGGTTTCCGGGCCTGGATGTTTCGTAGGAGCCTAGGGGAGCCTGCCGGTACTCGGTGTTCTTGCAGGGAATAGGGTGCCCTCGCGAGGTCCTGGTGACCTGAAAGCTTACTAACGCTAAAAGAAAGCAGACCTAAAGTTAGGCCTCACGGACTCTGCTCCAAGCTTCCTAGTGGAGCCTGCTGGTACTAGGTGTTCTTGCAAGGAATAGGGGGCCCACGCGAGGTCCTCGGTGTCCTGAAAGCTTCCTAACCTTAAAAGAAAACAGCTCTAAAGCTAATGCTTCAAGGACTCTGCTCCAAGCTTCCGCTTCGGCAGGCTATTCAGGGCTTTACCTTGAGGAAAGGACTCACGTCAAGTTTCCTTTTAGATCTAGAGCGTCTCAGGAGGAGCTCCCACCCAGGCTATGAAAGCACCCTGTTGATATAGAGAACACTCGTTCCCTTCCCAGAGCCCTGCCTACAGTGACTAGAGACCCGTCCTAAAACTGTTATTTAGGGAATTTCAAGGCAGCATGAATGGAGCATTCAAAATGGGAAAGCAAGGCCTGTGCCATCAGTCCCCGTTTCCAGCGAACACGTGGCCTACCTCCTTGTGATTTCTTCCAAGTAAATATACACTCTAGCTACACACTGGTCCCTTCCTTGAATAACGTTTTCGTGGCACGGACTTCGCCGAGTAGCAAACGGCCTCTCCCAAGGAACGGTCTAGGTAAGCTATCGGGGCTTTGCTTCTTGTAAAACCCTGCAGTGTAAGAGGAAGAACTGTGCATTGTTTACAGCAGGAACGCAAGATGACTTTCTCCAGTAAGTATGGGGTCTTAAGGTATGACTCCGTAGAAGGAGTGCGAAGCAGTTTTGGTTTCTCAGTGCCGCTCAGCCTAGGGCAATGAGGCAGATTTGCATGACATGTAGGATGTAAGAGAACAGATTTCCTGGAGCTGTTGGAGTGCTGAGGAAACCTAGGTCTCCCAAGGAAGAGTGCAGTGTGTTGCCCTACACTCAGCATACAGAGAGTGACTGGGAAAGGTTTCCGGGCCTGGATGTTTCTTTGCAGCCTACTGGAGCCTGCTGGAACTCGGTGTTCTTGCAGGGAATAGGGTGCCCACGCCAGGTCCTGGTGACCTGAAAGCTTACTAACGTTAAAAGAAAGCAGACCTAAAGTAGGCCTCAAGAACTCTGCTCCAAGCTTCCGATTCGGCAGGCTATTCAAGGCTTTACCTTAAGGAAAGGACTCACGTCAAGTTTCCTTTTAGCTCTAGAGCGTCTCAGGTGGAGCTCCTACCCAGGCTATGAAAGCACCCTGTTGATATAGAGCACACTCGTTCCCTTCCCAGAGCCCTGCCTACAGTGACTAGAGACCAGTCCTAAAACTGTTATTTAGGGAATTTCAAGGCAGCATGAATGGAGCATTCAAAATGGGAAAGAAAGGCCTGTGCCATCAGTCCCCGTTTCCAGCGAACAAGCGGCCTACCTCCTTGTGATTTCTTCCAAGTAAATATACACTCTAGCTACACACTGGTCCCTTCCTTGAATAACGTTTTCTTGGCACGGAGTTCGCCGTGTAGCAAACGGCCTCTCCCAAGGAACGCTCTAGGTAAGCTATCGGGGCTTAGCTTCTTCTAAAACCCTGCAGTGTAAGAGAAAGAACTGTGCTTTGGTTACAGCCGGAACACAAGCCGACTTTCTCCAGTAAGTTTGGGGTCTTAAGGTATGACTCTGTAGAAGGAATGCGAAGCAGTTTTGGTTTCTCAGTGCCGCTCAGCCTAGGGCAATGAGGCAGATTTGCATGAAACGTAGGAGAAAGAGAACAGACTTCCTGAAGCTGTTGGAGTGCTGAGGAAACCTAGGTCTCCCAAGGAAGAGTGCAGTGTGTTGCCCTACACTCAGCATACAGAGAGTGACTCGGAAAGGTTTCCGGGCCTGGATGTTTCTTAGGAGCCCAGGGGAGCCTGCCGGTACTCGATGTTCTTGCAGGGAATAGGGTGCCCTCGCGAGGTCCTGGTGACCTGAAAGCTTACTAACGCTAAAAGAAAGCAGACCTAAAGTTAGGCCTCACGGACTCTGCTCCAAGCTTCCTAGTGGAGCCTGCTGGTACTAGGTGTTCTTGCAAGGAATAGGGGGCCCACGCGAGGTCCTCGGTGTCCTGAAAGCTTCCTAACCTTAAAAGAAAACAGACCTAAAGCTAATGCTTCAAGGACTCTGCTCCAAGCTTCCGCTTCGGCAGGCTATTCAAGGCTTTACCTTGAGGAAAGGACTCACGTCAAGTTTCCTTTTAGCTCTAGAGCGTCTCAGGTGGAGCTCCTACCCAGGCTATGAAAGCACCCTGTTGATATAGAGCACACTCGTTCCCTTCCCAGAGCCCTGCCTACAGTGACTAGAGACCAGTCCTAAAACTGTTATTTAGGGAATTTCAAGGCAGCATGAATGGAGCATTCAAAATGGGAAAGAAAGGCCTGTGCCATCAGTCCCCGTTTCCAGCGAACAAGCGGCCTACCTCCTTGTGATTTCTTCCAAGTAAATATACACTCTAGCTACACACTGGTCCCTTCCTTGAATAACGTTTTCTTGGCACGGAGTTCGCCGTGTAGCAAACGGCCTCTCCCAAGGAACGCTCTAGGTAAGCTATCGGGGCTTAGCTTCTTCTAAAACCCTGGAGTGTAAGAGAAAGAACTGTGCTTTGGTTACAGCCGGAACACAAGCCGACTTTCTCCAGTAAGTTTGGGGTCTTAAGGTATGACTCTGTAGAAGGAATGCGAAGCAGTTTTGGTTTCTCAGTGCCGCTCAGCCTAGGGCAATGAGGCAGATTTGCATGAAACGTAGGAGAAAGAGAACAGACTTCCTGGAGCTGTTGGAGTGCTGAGGAAACCTAGGTCTCCCAAGGAAGAGTGCAGTGTGTTGCCCTACACTCAGTATACAGAGAGTGACTCGGAAAGGTTTCCGGGCCTGGATGTTTCGTAGGAGCCTAGGGGAGCCTGCCGGTACTCGGTGTTCTTGCAGGGAATAGGGTGCCCTCGCGAGGTCCTGGTGACCTGAAAGCTTACTAACGCTAAAAGAAAGCAGACCTAAAGTTAGGCCTCACGGACTCTGCTCCAAGCTTCCTAGTGGAGCCTGCTGGTACTAGGTGTTCTTGCAAGGAATAGGGGGCCCACGCGAGGTCCTCGGTGTCCTGAAAGCTTCCTAACCTTAAAAGAAAACAGCTCTAAAGCTAATGCTTCAAGGACTCTGCTCCAAGCTTCCGCTTCGGCAGGCTATTCAGGGCTTTACCTTGAGGAAAGGACTCACGTCAAGTTTCCTTTTAGATCTAGAGCGTCTCAGGAGGAGCTCCCACCCAGGCTATGAAAGCACCCTGTTGATATAGAGAACACTCGTTCCCTTCCCAGAGCCCTGCCTACAGTGACTAGAGACCCGTCCTAAAACTGTTATTTAGGGAATTTCAAGGCAGCATGAATGGAGCATTCAAAATGGGAAAGCAAGGCCTGTGCCATCAGTCCCCGTTTCCAGCGAACACGTGGCCTACCTCCTTGTGATTTCTTCCAAGTAAATATACACTCTAGCTACACACTGGTCCCTTCCTTGAATAACGTTTTCGTGGCACGGACTTCGCCGAGTAGCAAACGGCCTCTCCCAAGGAACGGTCTAGGTAAGCTATCGGGGCTTTGCTTCTTGTAAAACCCTGCAGTGTAAGAGGAAGAACTGTGCATTGTTTACAGCAGGAACGCAAGATGACTTTCTCCAGTAAGTATGGGGTCTTAAGGTATGACTCCGTAGAAGGAGTGCGAAGCAGTTTTGGTTTCTCAGTGCCGCTCAGCCTAGGGCAATGAGGCAGATTTGCATGACATGTAGGATGTAAGAGAACAGATTTCCTGGAGCTGTTGGAGTGCTGAGGAAACCTAGGTCTCCCAAGGAAGAGTGCAGTGTGTTGCCCTACACTCAGCATACAGAGAGTGACTGGGAAAGGTTTCCGGGCCTGGATGTTTCTTTGCAGCCTACTGGAGCCTGCTGGAACTCGGTGTTCTTGCAGGGAATAGGGTGCCCACGCCAGGTCCTGGTGACCTGAAAGCTTACTAACGTTAAAAGAAAGCAGACCTAAAGTAGGCCTCAAGAACTCTGCTCCAAGCTTCCGATTCGGCAGGCTATTCAAGGCTTTACCTTAAGGAAAGGACTCACGTCAAGTTTCCTTTTAGCTCTAGAGCGTCTCAGGTGGAGCTCCTACCCAGGCTATGAAAGCACCCTGTTGATATAGACAACACTCGTTCCCTTCCCAGAGCCCTGCCTACAGTGACTAGAGACCCGTCCTAAAACTGTTATTTAGGGAATTTCAAGGCAGCATGAATGGAGCATTTAAATTGGGAAAGCAAGGCCTGTGCCATCAGGCCCCGTTTCCAGCGAACACGCGGCCTACCTCCTTGTGATTTCTTCCAAGTAAATATACACTCTAGCTACACACTGGTCCCTTCCCTGAATAACGTTTTCTTGGCACGGAGTTCGCCGTGTAGCAAACAGCCTCTCCCAAGGAACGCTCTAGGTAAGCTATCGGGGCTTAGCTTCTTCTAAAACCCTGCAGTGTAAGAGGAAGAACTGTGCTTTGGTTACAGCCGGAACGCAAGCTGACTTTCTCCTGTAAGTATGGGGTCTTAAGGTAAGACTCTGTAGAAGGAGTGCGAAGCAGTTTTGGTTTCTCAGTACCGCTCAGCCTAGGACAATGAGGCAGATTTGAATGACATGTAGGATGTAAGAGAACAGATTTCCTGGAGCTGTTGGAGTGCTGAGGAAACCTAGGTCTCCCAAGGAAGAGAGCAGTGTGTTGCCCTACACTCAGCATACACAGAGTGACTCGGAAAGGTTTCCGGGCCTGGATGTTTCTTAGGAGCCCAGGGGAGCCTGCCGGTACTCGATGTTCTTGCAGGGAATAGGGTGCCCTCGCGAGGTCCTGGTGACCTGAAAGCTTACTAACGCTAAAAGAAAGCAGACCTAAAGTTAGGCCTCACGGACTCTGCTCCAAGCTTCCTAGTGGAGCCTGCTGGTACTAGGTGTTCTTGCAAGGAATAGGGGGCCCACGCGAGGTCCTCGGTGTCCTGAAAGCCTCCTAACCTTAAAAGAAAACAGACCTAAAGCTAATGCTTCAAGGACTCTGCTCCAAGCTTCCGCTTCGGCAGGCTATTCAAGGCTTTACCTTGAGGAAAGGACTCACGTCAAGTTTCCTTTTAGCTCTAGAGCGTCTCAGGTGGAGCTCCTACCCAGGCTATGAAAGCACCCTGTTGATATAGAGCACACTCGTTCCCTTCCCAGAGCCCTGCCTACAGTGACTAGAGACCAGTCCTAAAACTGTTATTTAGGGAATTTCAAGGCAGCATGAATGGAGCATTCAAAATGGGAAAGAAAGGCCTGTGCCATCAGTCCCCGTTTCCAGCGAACAAGCGGCCTACCTCCTTGTGATTTCTTCCAACTAAATATACACTCTAGCTACACACTGGTCCCTTCCCTGAATAACGTTTTCTTGGCACGGAGTTCGCCGTGTAGCAAACGGCCTCTCCCAAGGAACGCTCTAGGTAAGCTATCGGGGCTTAGCTTCTTCTAAAACCCTGGAGTGTAAGAGAAAGAACTGTGCTTTGGTTACAGCCGGAACACAAGCCGACTTTCTCCAGTAAGTTTGGGGTCTTAAGGTATGACTCTGTAGAAGGAATGCGAAGCAGTTTTGGTTTCTCAGTGCCGCTCAGCCTAGGGCAATGAGGCAGATTTGCATGAAACGTAGGAGAAAGAGAACAGACTTCCTGGAGCTGTTGGAGTGCTGAGGAAACCTAGGTCTCCCAAGGAAGAGTGCAGTGTGTTGCCCTACACTCAGTATACAGAGAGTGACTCGGAAAGGTTTCCGGGCCTGGATGTTTCGTAGGAGCCTAGGGGAGCCTGCCGGTACTCGGTGTTCTTGCAGGGAATAGGGTGCCCTCGCGAGGTCCTGGTGACCTGAAAGCTTACTAACGCTAAAAGAAAGCAGACCTAAAGTTAGGCCTCACGGACTCTGCTCCAAGCTTCCTAGTGGAGCCTGCTGGTACTAGGTGTTCTTGCAAGGAATAGGGGGCCCACGCGAGGTCCTCGGTGTCCTGAAAGCTTCCTAACCTTAAAAGAAAACAGCTCTAAAGCTAATGCTTCAAGGACTCTGCTCCAAGCTTCCGCTTCGGCAGGCTATTCAGGGCTTTACCTTGAGGAAAGGACTCACGTCAAGTTTCCTTTTAGATCTAGAGCGTCTCAGGAGGAGCTCCCACCCAGGCTATGAAAGCACCCTGTTGATATAGAGAACACTCGTTCCCTTCCCAGAGCCCTGCCTACAGTGACTAGAGACCCGTCCTAAAACTGTTATTTAGGGAATTTCAAGGCAGCATGAATGGAGCATTCAAAATGGGAAAGCAAGGCCTGTGCCATCAGTCCCCGTTTCCAGCGAACACGTGGCCTACCTCCTTGTGATTTCTTCCAAGTAAATATACACTCTAGCTACACACTGGTCCCTTCCTTGAATAACGTTTTCGTGGCACGGACTTCGCCGAGTAGCAAACGGCCTCTCCCAAGGAACGGTCTAGGTAAGCTATCGGGGCTTTGCTTCTTGTAAAACCCTGCAGTGTAAGAGGAAGAACTGTGCATTGTTTACAGCAGGAACGCAAGATGACTTTCTCCAGTAAGTATGGGGTCTTAAGGTATGACTCCGTAGAAGGAGTGCGAAGCAGTTTTGGTTTCTCAGTGCCGCTCAGCCTAGGGCAATGAGGCAGATTTGCATGACATGTAGGATGTAAGAGAACAGATTTCCTGGAGCTGTTGGAGTGCTGAGGAAACCTAGGTCTCCCAAGGAAGAGTGCAGTGTGTTGCCCTACACTCAGCATACAGAGAGTGACTGGGAAAGGTTTCCGGGCCTGGATGTTTCTTTGCAGCCTACTGGAGCCTGCTGGAACTCGGTGTTCTTGCAGGGAATAGGGTGCCCACGCCAGGTCCTGGTGACCTGAAAGCTTACTAACGTTAAAAGAAAGCAGACCTAAAGTAGGCCTCAAGAACTCTGCTCCAAGCTTCCGATTCGGCAGGCTATTCAAGGCTTTACCTTAAGGAAAGGACTCACGTCAAGTTTCCTTTTAGCTCTAGAGCGTCTCAGGTGGAGCTCCTACCCAGGCTATGAAAGCACCCTGTTGATATAGACAACACTCGTTCCCTTCCCAGAGCCCTGCCTACAGTGACTAGAGACCCGTCCTAAAACTGTTATTTAGGGAATTTCAAGGCAGCATGAATGGAGCATTTAAATTGGGAAAGCAAGGCCTGTGCCATCAGGCCCCGTTTCCAGCGAACACGCGGCCTACCTCCTTGTGATTTCTTCCAAGTAAATATACACTCTAGCTACACACTGGTCCCTTCCCTGAATAACGTTTTCTTGGCACGGAGTTCGCCGTGTAGCAAACAGCCTCTCCCAAGGAACGCTCTAGGTAAGCTATCGGGGCTTAGCTTCTTCTAAAACCCTGCAGTGTAAGAGGAAGAACTGTGCTTTGGTTACAGCCGGAACGCAAGCTGACTTTCTCCTGTAAGTATGGGGTCTTAAGGTAAGACTCTGTAGAAGGAGTGCGAAGCAGTTTTGGTTTCTCAGTACCGCTCAGCCTAGGACAATGAGGCAGATTTGAATGACATGTAGGATGTAAGAGAACAGATTTCCTGGAGCTGTTGGAGTGCTGAGGAAACCTAGGTCTCCCAAGGAAGAGAGCAGTGTGTTGCCCTACACTCAGCATACACAGAGTGACTCGGAAAGGTTTCCGGGCCTGGATGTTTCTTAGGAGCCCAGGGGAGCCTGCCGGTACTCGATGTTCTTGCAGGGAATAGGGTGCCCTCGCGAGGTCCTGGTGACCTGAAAGCTTACTAACGCTAAAAGAAAGCAGACCTAAAGTTAGGCCTCACGGACTCTGCTCCAAGCTTCCTAGTGGAGCCTGCTGGTACTAGGTGTTCTTGCAAGGAATAGGGGGCCCACGCGAGGTCCTCGGTGTCCTGAAAGCCTCCTAACCTTAAAAGAAAACAGACCTAAAGCTAATGCTTCAAGGACTCTGCTCCAAGCTTCCGCTTCGGCAGGCTATTCAAGGCTTTACCTTGAGGAAAGGACTCACGTCAAGTTTCCTTTTAGCTCTAGAGCGTCTCAGGTGGAGCTCCTACCCAGGCTATGAAAGCACCCTGTTGATATAGAGCACACTCGTTCCCTTCCCAGAGCCCTGCCTACAGTGACTAGAGACCAGTCCTAAAACTGTTATTTAGGGAATTTCAAGGCAGCATGAATGGAGCATTCAAAATGGGAAAGAAAGGCCTGTGCCATCAGTCCCCGTTTCCAGCGAACAAGCGGCCTACCTCCTTGTGATTTCTTCCAAGTAAATATACACTCTAGCTACACACTGGTCCCTTCCTTGAATAACGTTTTCTTGGCACGGAGTTCGCCGTGTAGCAAACGGCCTCTCCCAAGGAACGCTCTAGGTAAGCTATCGGGGCTTAGCTTCTTCTAAAACCCTGGAGTGTAAGAGAAAGAACTGTGCTTTGGTTACAGCCGGAACACAAGCCGACTTTCTCCAGTAAGTTTGGGGTCTTAAGGTATGACTCTGTAGAAGGAATGCGAAGCAGTTTTGGTTTCTCAGTGCCGCTCAGCCTAGGGCAATGAGGCAGATTTGCATGAAACGTAGGAGAAAGAGAACAGACTTCCTGAAGCTGTTGGAGTGCTGAGGAAACCTAGGTCTCCCAAGGAAGAGTGCAGTGTGTTGCCCTACACTCAGCATACAGAGAGTGACTCGGAAAGGTTTCCGGGCCTGGATGTTTCTTAGGAGCCCAGGGGAGCCTGCCGGTACTCGATGTTCTTGCAGGGAATAGGGTGCCCTCGCGAGGTCCTGGTGACCTGAAAGCTTACTAACGCTAAAAGAAAGCAGACCTAAAGTTAGGCCTCACGGACTCTGCTCCAAGCTTCCTAGTGTAGCCTGCTGGTACTAGGTGTTCTTGCAAGGAATAGGGGGCCCACGCGAGGTCCTCGGTGTCCTGAAAGCTTCCTAACCTTAAAAGAAAACAGACCTAAAGCTAATGCTTCAAGGACTCTGCTCCAAGCTTCCGCTTCGGCAGGCTATTCAAGGCTTTACCTTGAGGAAAGGACTCACGTCAAGTTTCCTTTTAGCTCTAGAGCGTCTCAGGTGGAGCTCCTACCCAGGCTATGAAAGCACCCTGTTGATATAGAGCACACTCGTTCCCTTCCCAGAGCCCTGCCTACAGTGACTAGAGACCAGTCCTAAAACTGTTATTTAGGGAATTTCAAGGCAGCATGAATGGAGCATTCAAAATGGGAAAGAAAGGCCTGTGCCATCAGTCCCCGTTTCCAGCGAACAAGCGGCCTACCTCCTTGTGATTTCTTCCAAGTAAATATACACTCTAGCTACACACTGGTCCCTTCCCTGAATAACGTTTTCTTGGCACGGAGTTCGCCGTGTAGCAAACGGCCTCTCCCAAGGAACGCTCTAGGTAAGCTATCGGGGCTTAGCTTCTTCTAAAACCCTGCAGTGTAAGAGAAAGAACTGTGCTTTGGTTACAGCCGGAACACAAGCCGACTTTCTCCAGTAAGTTTGGGGTCTTAAGGTATGACTCTGTAGAAGGAATGCGAAGCAGTTTTGGTTTCTCAGTGCCGCTCAGCCTAGGGCAATGAGGCAGATTTGCATGAAACGTAGGAGAAAGAGAACAGACTTCCTGGAGCTGTTGGAGTGCTGAGGAAACCTAGGTCTCCCAAGGAAGAGTGCAGTGTGTTGCCCTACACTCAGCATACAGAGAGTGACTCGGAAAGGTTTCCGGGCCTGGATGTTTCGTAGGAGCCTAGGGGAGCCTGCCGGTACTCGGTGTTCTTGCAGGGAATAGGGTGCCCTCGCGAGGTCCTGGTGACCTGAAAGCTTACTAACGCTAAAAGAAAGCAGACCTAAAGTTAGGCCTCACGGACTCTGCTCCAAGCTTCCTAGTGGAGCCTGCTGGTACTAGGTGTTCTTGCAAGGAATAGGGGGCCCACGCGAGGTCCTCGGTGTCCTGAAAGCTTCCTAACCTTAAAAGAAAACAGCTCTAAAGCTAATGCTTCAAGGACTCTGCTCCAAGCTTCCGCTTCGGCAGGCTATTCAGGGCTTTACCTTGAGGAAAGGACTCACGTCAAGTTTCCTTTTAGATCTAGAGCGTCTCAGGAGGAGCTCCCACCCAGGCTATGAAAGCACCCTGTTGATATAGAGAACACTCGTTCCCTTCCCAGAGCCCTGCCTACAGTGACTAGAGACCCGTCCTAAAACTGTTATTTAGGGAATTTCAAGGCAGCATGAATGGAGCATTCAAAATGGGAAAGCAAGGCCTGTGCCATCAGTCCCCGTTTCCAGCGAACACGTGGCCTACCTCCTTGTGATTTCTTCCAAGTAAATATACACTCTAGCTACACACTGGTCCCTTCCTTGAATAACGTTTTCGTGGCACGGACTTCGCCGAGTAGCAAACGGCCTCTCCCAAGGAACGGTCTAGGTAAGCTATCGGGGCTTTGCTTCTTGTAAAACCCTGCAGTGTAAGAGGAAGAACTGTGCATTGTTTACAGCAGGAACGCAAGATGACTTTCTCCAGTAAGTATGGGGTCTTAAGGTATGACTCCGTAGAAGGAGTGCGAAGCAGTTTTGGTTTCTCAGTGCCGCTCAGCCTAGGGCAATGAGGCAGATTTGCATGACATGTAGGATGTAAGAGAACAGATTTCCTGGAGCTGTTGGAGTGCTGAGGAAACCTAGGTCTCCCAAGGAAGAGTGCAGTGTGTTGCCCTACACTCAGCATACAGAGAGTGACTGGGAAAGGTTTCCGGGCCTGGATGTTTCTTTGCAGCCTACTGGAGCCTGCTGGAACTCGGTGTTCTTGCAGGGAATAGGGTGCCCACGCCAGGTCCTGGTGACCTGAAAGCTTACTAACGTTAAAAGAAAGCAGACCTAAAGTAGGCCTCAAGAACTCTGCTCCAAGCTTCCGATTCGGCAGGCTATTCAAGGCTTTACCTTAAGGAAAGGACTCACGTCAAGTTTCCTTTTAGCTCTAGAGCGTCTCAGGTGGAGCTCCTACCCAGGCTATGAAAGCACCCTGTTGATATAGAGCACACTCGTTCCCTTCCCAGAGCCCTGCCTACAGTGACTAGAGACCAGTCCTAAAACTGTTATTTAGGGAATTTCAAGGCAGCATGAATGGAGCATTCAAAATGGGAAAGAAAGGCCTGTGCCATCAGTCCCCGTTTCCAGCGAACAAGCGGCCTACCTCCTTGTGATTTCTTCCAACTAAATATACACTCTAGCTACACACTGGTCCCTTCCCTGAATAACGTTTTCTTGGCACGGAGTTCGCCGTGTAGCAAACGGCCTCTCCCAAGGAACGCTCTAGGTAAGCTATCGGGGCTTAGCTTCTTCTAAAACCCTGCAGTGTAAGAGAAAGAACTGTGCTTTGGTTACAGCCGGAACACAAGCCGACTTTCTCCAGTAAGTTTGGGGTCTTAAGGTATGACTCTGTAGAAGGAATGCGAAGCAGTTTTGGTTTCTCAGTGCCGCTCAGCCTAGGGCAATGAGGCAGATTTGCATGAAACGTAGGAGAAAGAGAACAGACTTCCTGGAGCTGTTGGAGTGCTGAGGAAACCTAGGTCTCCCAAGGAAGAGTGCAGTGTGTTGCCCTACACTCAGCATACAGAGAGTGACTCGGAAATGTTTCCGGGCCTGGATGTTTCGTAGGAGCCTAGGGGAGCCTGCCGGTACTCGGTGTTCTTGCAGGGAATAGGGTGCCCTCGCGAGGTCCTGGTGACCTGAAAGCTTACTAACGCTAAAAGAAAGCAGACCTAAAGTTAGGCCTCACGGACTCTGCTCCAAGCTTCCTAGTGGAGCCTGCTGGTACTGGGTGTTCTTGCAAGGAATAGGGGGCCCACGCAAGGTCCTCGGTGTCCTGAAAGCTTCCTAACCTTAAAAGAAAACAGCTCTAAAGCTAATGCTTCAAGGACTCTGCTCCAAGCTTCCGCTTCGGCAGGCTATTCAGGGCTTTACCTTGAGGAAAGGACTCACGTCAAGTTTCCTTTTAGATCTAGAGCGTCTCAGGAGGAGCTCCCACCCAGGCTATGAAAGCACCCTGTTGATATAGAGAACACTCGTTCCCTTCCCAGAGCCCTGCCTACAGTGACTAGAGACCCGTCCTAAAACTGTTATTTAGGGAATTTCAAGGCAGCATGAATGGAGCATTCAAAATGGGTAAGCAAGGCCTGTGCCATCAGTCCCCGTTTCCAGCGAACACGTGGCCTACCTCCTTGTGATTTCTTCCAAGTAAATATACACTCTAGCTACACACTGGTCCCTTCCTTGAATAACGTTTTCGTGGCACGGACTTCGCCGAGTAGCAAACGGCCTCTCCCAAGGAACGGTCTAGGTAAGCTATCGCGACCTTGCTTCTTGTAAACCCTGCAGTGTTAGAGGAAAACTGTGCTTTGTTTACAGCTGGAACGCAAGATGACTTTCTCCAGTAAGTATGGGGTCTTAAGGTAAGACTCTGTAGAAGGAGTGCGAAGCAGTTTTGCTTTCTCAGTGCCGCTCAGCCTAGGGCAATGAGGCAGATTTGCATGATATGTAGGATATAAGAGAACAGATTTCCTGGAGCTGTTGGAGTGCTGAGGAAACCTAGGTCTCCCAAGGAAGAGTGCAGTGTGTTGCCCTACACTCAGCATACACAGAGTGACTCGGAAAGGTTTCCGGGCCTGGATGTTTCTTAGGAGCCCAGGGGAGCCTGCCGGTACTCGATGTTCTTGCAGGGAATAGGGTGCCCTCGCGAGGTCCTGGTGACCTGAAAGCTTACTAACGCTAAAAGAAAGCAGACCTAAAGTTAGGCCTCACGGACTCTGCTCCAAGCTTCCTAGTGGAGCCTGCTGGTACTAGGTGTTCTTGCAAGGAATAGGGGGCCCACGCGAGGTCCTCGGTGTCCTGAAAGCTTCCTAACCTTAAAAGAAAACAGACCTAAAGCTAATGCTTCAAGGACTCTGCTCCAAGCTTCCGCTTCGGCAGGCTATTCAAGGCTTTACCTTGAGGAAAGGACTCACGTCAAGTTTCCTTTTAGCTCTAGAGCGTCTCAGGAGGAGCTTCTACCCAGGCTATGAAAGCACCCTGTTGATATAGAGCACACTCGTTCCCTTCCCAGAGCCCTGCCTACAGTGACTAGAGACCAGTCCTAAAACTGTTATTTAGGGAATTTCAAGGCAGCATGAATGGAGCATTCAAAATGGGAAAGAAAGGCCTGTGCCATCAGTCCCCGTTTCCAGCGAACAAGCGGCCTACCTCCTTGTGATTTCTTCCAAGTAAATATACACTCTAGCTACACACTGGTCCCTTCCTTGAATAACGTTTTCTTGGCACGGAGTTCGCCGTGTAGCAAACGGCCTCTCCCAAGGAACGCTCTAGGTAAGCTATCGGGGCTTAGCTTCTTCTAAAACCCTGGAGTGTAAGAGAAAGAACTGTGCTTTGGTTACAGCCGGAACACAAGCCGACTTTCTCCAGTAAGTTTGGGGTCTTAAGGTATGACTCTGTAGAAGGAATGCGAAGCAGTTTTGGTTTCTCAGTGCCGCTCAGCCTAGGGCAATGAGGCAGATTTGCATGAAACGTAGGAGAAAGAGAACAGACTTCCTGGAGCTGTTGGAGTGCTGAGGAAACCTAGGTCTCCCAAGGAAGAGTGCAGTGTGTTGCCCTACACTCAGTATACAGAGAGTGACTCGGAAAGGTTTCCGGGCCTGGATGTTTCGTAGGAGCCTAGGGGAGCCTGCCGGTACTCGGTGTTCTTGCAGGGAATAGGGTGCCCTCGCGAGGTCCTGGTGACCTGAAAGCTTACTAACGCTAAAAGAAAGCAGACCTAAAGTTAGGCCTCACGGACTCTGCTCCAAGCTTCCTAGTGGAGCCTGCTGGTACTAGGTGTTCTTGCAAGGAATAGGGGGCCCACGCGAGGTCCTCGGTGTCCTGAAAGCTTCCTAACCTTAAAAGAAAACAGCTCTAAAGCTAATGCTTCAAGGACTCTGCTCCAAGCTTCCGCTTCGGCAGGCTATTCAGGGCTTTACCTTGAGGAAAGGACTCACGTCAAGTTTCCTTTTAGATCTAGAGCGTCTCAGGAGGAGCTCCCACCCAGGCTATGAAAGCACCCTGTTGATATAGAGAACACTCGTTCCCTTCCCAGAGCCCTGCCTACAGTGACTAGAGACCCGTCCTAAAACTGTTATTTAGGGAATTTCAAGGCAGCATGAATGGAGCATTCAAAATGGGAAAGCAAGGCCTGTGCCATCAGTCCCCGTTTCCAGCGAACACGTGGCCTACCTCCTTGTGATTTCTTCCAAGTAAATATACACTCTAGCTACACACTGGTCCCTTCCTTGAATAACGTTTTCGTGGCACGGACTTCGCCGAGTAGCAAACGGCCTCTCCCAAGGAACGGTCTAGGTAAGCTATCGGGGCTTTGCTTCTTGTAAAACCCTGCAGTGTAAGAGGAAGAACTGTGCATTGTTTACAGCAGGAACGCAAGATGACTTTCTCCAGTAAGTATGGGGTCTTAAGGTATGACTCCGTAGAAGGAGTGCGAAGCAGTTTTGGTTTCTCAGTGCCGCTCAGCCTAGGGCAATGAGGCAGATTTGCATGACATGTAGGATGTAAGAGAACAGATTTCCTGGAGCTGTTGGAGTGCTGAGGAAACCTAGGTCTCCCAAGGAAGAGTGCAGTGTGTTGCCCTACACTCAGCATACAGAGAGTGACTGGGAAAGGTTTCCGGGCCTGGATGTTTCTTTGCAGCCTACTGGAGCCTGCTGGAACTCGGTGTTCTTGCAGGGAATAGGGTGCCCACGCCAGGTCCTGGTGACCTGAAAGCTTACTAACGTTAAAAGAAAGCAGACCTAAAGTAGGCCTCAAGAACTCTGCTCCAAGCTTCCGATTCGGCAGGCTATTCAAGGCTTTACCTTAAGGAAAGGACTCACGTCAAGTTTCCTTTTAGCTCTAGAGCGTCTCAGGTGGAGCTCCTACCCAGGCTATGAAAGCACCCTGTTGATATAGACAACACTCGTTCCCTTCCCAGAGCCCTGCCTACAGTGACTAGAGACCCGTCCTAAAACTGTTATTTAGGGAATTTCAAGGCAGCATGAATGGAGCATTTAAATTGGGAAAGCAAGGCCTGTGCCATCAGGCCCCGTTTCCAGCGAACACGCGGCCTACCTCCTTGTGATTTCTTCCAAGTAAATATACACTCTAGCTACACACTGGTCCCTTCCCTGAATAACGTTTTCTTGGCACGGAGTTCGCCGTGTAGCAAACAGCCTCTCCCAAGGAACGCTCTAGGTAAGCTATCGGGGCTTAGCTTCTTCTAAAACCCTGCAGTGTAAGAGGAAGAACTGTGCTTTGGTTACAGCCGGAACGCAAGCTGACTTTCTCCTGTAAGTATGGGGTCTTAAGGTAAGACTCTGTAGAAGGAGTGCGAAGCAGTTTTGGTTTCTCAGTACCGCTCAGCCTAGGACAATGAGGCAGATTTGAATGACATGTAGGATGTAAGAGAACAGATTTCCTGGAGCTGTTGGAGTGCTGAGGAAACCTAGGTCTCCCAAGGAAGAGAGCAGTGTGTTGCCCTACACTCAGCATACACAGAGTGACTCGGAAAGGTTTCCGGGCCTGGATGTTTCTTAGGAGCCCAGGGGAGCCTGCCGGTACTCGATGTTCTTGCAGGGAATAGGGTGCCCTCGCGAGGTCCTGGTGACCTGAAAGCTTACTAACGCTAAAAGAAAGCAGACCTAAAGTTAGGCCTCACGGACTCTGCTCCAAGCTTCCTAGTGGAGCCTGCTGGTACTAGGTGTTCTTGCAAGGAATAGGGGGCCCACGCGAGGTCCTCGGTGTCCTGAAAGCCTCCTAACCTTAAAAGAAAACAGACCTAAAGCTAATGCTTCAAGGACTCTGCTCCAAGCTTCCGCTTCGGCAGGCTATTCAAGGCTTTACCTTGAGGAAAGGACTCACGTCAAGTTTCCTTTTAGCTCTAGAGCGTCTCAGGTGGAGCTCCTACCCAGGCTATGAAAGCACCCTGTTGATATAGAGCACACTCGTTCCCTTCCCAGAGCCCTGCCTACAGTGACTAGAGACCAGTCCTAAAACTGTTATTTAGGGAATTTCAAGGCAGCATGAATGGAGCATTCAAAATGGGAAAGAAAGGCCTGTGCCATCAGTCCCCGTTTCCAGCGAACAAGCGGCCTACCTCCTTGTGATTTCTTCCAAGTAAATATACACTCTAGCTACACACTGGTCCCTTCCTTGAATAACGTTTTCTTGGCACGGAGTTCGCCGTGTAGCAAACGGCCTCTCCCAAGGAACGCTCTAGGTAAGCTATCGGGGCTTAGCTTCTTCTAAAACCCTGCAGTGTAAGAGAAAGAACTGTGCTTTGGTTACAGCCGGAACACAAGCCGACTTTCTCCAGTAAGTTTGGGGTCTTAAGGTATGACTCTGTAGAAGGAATGCGAAGCAGTTTTGGTTTCTCAGTGCCGCTCAGCCTAGGGCAATGAGGCAGATTTGCATGAAACGTAGGAGAAAGAGAACAGACTTCCTGGAGCTGTTGGAGTGCTGAGGAAACCTAGGTCTCCCAAGGAAGAGTGCAGTGTGTTGCCCTACACTCAGCATACAGAGAGTGACTCGGAAATGTTTCCGGGCCTGGATGTTTCGTAGGAGCCTAGGGGAGCCTGCCGGTACTCGGTGTTCTTGCAGGGAATAGGGTGCCCTCGCGAGGTCCTGGTGACCTGAAAGCTTACTAACGCTAAAAGAAAGCAGACCTAAAGTTAGGCCTCACGGACTCTGCTCCAAGCTTCCTAGTGGAGCCTGCTGGTACTGGGTGTTCTTGCAAGGAATAGGGGGCCCACGCAAGGTCCTCGGTGTCCTGAAAGCTTCCTAACCTTAAAAGAAAACAGCTCTAAAGCTAATGCTTCAAGGACTCTGCTCCAAGCTTCCGCTTCGGCAGGCTATTCAGGGCTTTACCTTGAGGAAAGGACTCACGTCAAGTTTCCTTTTAGATCTAGAGCGTCTCAGGAGGAGCTCCCACCCAGGCTATGAAAGCACCCTGTTGATATAGAGAACACTCGTTCCCTTCCCAGAGCCCTGCCTACAGTGACTAGAGACCCGTCCTAAAACTGTTATTTAGGGAATTTCAAGGCAGCATGAATGGAGCATTCAAAATGGGTAAGCAAGGCCTGTGCCATCAGTCCCCGTTTCCAGCGAACACGTGGCCTACCTCCTTGTGATTTCTTCCAAGTAAATATACACTCTAGCTACACACTGGTCCCTTCCTTGAATAACGTTTTCGTGGCACGGACTTCGCCGAGTAGCAAACGGCCTCTCCCAAGGAACGGTCTAGGTAAGCTATCGCGACCTTGCTTCTTGTAAACCCTGCAGTGTTAGAGGAAAACTGTGCTTTGTTTACAGCTGGAACGCAAGATGACTTTCTCCAGTAAGTATGGGGTCTTAAGGTAAGACTCTGTAGAAGGAGTGCGAAGCAGTTTTGCTTTCTCAGTGCCGCTCAGCCTAGGGCAATGAGGCAGATTTGCATGATATGTAGGATATAAGAGAACAGATTTCCTGGAGCTGTTGGAGTGCTGAGGAAACCTAGGTCTCCCAAGGAAGAGTGCAGTGTGTTGCCCTACACTCAGCATACAGAGAGTGACTCGGAAAGGTTTCCGGGCCTGGATGTTTCTTAGGAGCCCAGGGGAGCCTGCCGGTACTCGATGTTCTTGCAGGGAATAGGGTGCCCTCGCGAGGTCCTGGTGACCTGAAAGCTTACTAACGCTAAAAGAAAGCAGACCTAAAGTTAGGCCTCACGGACTCTGCTCCAAGCTTCCTAGTGGAGCCTGCTGGTACTAGGTGTTCTTGCAAGGAATAGGGGGCCCACGCGAGGTCCTCGGTGTCCTGAAAGCTTCCTAACCTTAAAAGAAAACAGACCTAAAGCTAATGCTTCAAGGACTCTGCTCCAAGCTTCCGCTTCGGCAGGCTATTCAAGGCTTTACCTTGAGGAAAGGACTCACGTCAAGTTTCCTTTTAGCTCTAGAGCGTCTCAGGAGGAGCTTCTACCCAGGCTATGAAAGCACCCTGTTGATATAGAGCACACTCGTTCCCTTCCCAGAGCCCTGCCTACAGTGACTAGAGACCAGTCCTAAAACTGTTATTTAGGGAATTTCAAGGCAGCATGGATGGAGCATTCAAAATGGGAAAGAAAGGCCTGTGCCATCAGTCCCCGTTTCCAGCGAACAAGCGGCCTACCTCCTTGTGATTTCTTCCAAGTAAATATACACTCTAGCTACACACTGGTCCCTTCCTTGAATAACGTTTTCTTGGCACGGAGTTCGCCGTGTAGCAAACGGCCTCTCCCAAGGAACGCTCTAGGTAAGCTATCGGGGCTTAGCTTCTTCTAAAACCCTGGAGTGTAAGAGAAAGAACTGTGCTTTGGTTACAGCCGGAACACAAGCCGACTTTCTCCAGTAAGTTTGGGGTCTTAAGGTATGACTCTGTAGAAGGAATGCGAAGCAGTTTTGGTTTCTCAGTGCCGCTCAGCCTAGGGCAATGAGGCAGATTTGCATGAAACGTAGGAGAAAGAGAACAGACTTCCTGGAGCTGTTGGAGTGCTGAGGAAACCTAGGTCTCCCAAGGAAGAGTGCAGTGTGTTGCCCTACACTCAGTATACAGAGAGTGACTCGGAAAGGTTTCCGGGCCTGGATGTTTCGTAGGAGCCTAGGGGAGCCTGCCGGTACTCGGTGTTCTTGCAGGGAATAGGGTGCCCTCGCGAGGTCCTGGTGACCTGAAAGCTTACTAACGCTAAAAGAAAGCAGACCTAAAGTTAGGCCTCACGGACTCTGCTCCAAGCTTCCTAGTGGAGCCTGCTGGTACTAGGTGTTCTTGCAAGGAATAGGGGGCCCACGCGAGGTCCTCGGTGTCCTGAAAGCTTCCTAACCTTAAAAGAAAACAGCTCTAAAGCTAATGCTTCAAGGACTCTGCTCCAAGCTTCCGCTTCGGCAGGCTATTCAGGGCTTTACCTTGAGGAAAGGACTCACGTCAAGTTTCCTTTTAGATCTAGAGCGTCTCAGGAGGAGCTCCCACCCAGGCTATGAAAGCACCCTGTTGATATAGAGAACACTCGTTCCCTTCCCAGAGCCCTGCCTACAGTGACTAGAGACCCGTCCTAAAACTGTTATTTAGGGAATTTCAAGGCAGCATGAATGGAGCATTCAAAATGGGAAAGCAAGGCCTGTGCCATCAGTCCCCGTTTCCAGCGAACACGTGGCCTACCTCCTTGTGATTTCTTCCAAGTAAATATACACTCTAGCTACACACTGGTCCCTTCCTTGAATAACGTTTTCGTGGCACGGACTTCGCCGAGTAGCAAACGGCCTCTCCCAAGGAACGGTCTAGGTAAGCTATCGGGGCTTTGCTTCTTGTAAAACCCTGCAGTGTAAGAGGAAGAACTGTGCATTGTTTACAGCAGGAACGCAAGATGACTTTCTCCAGTAAGTATGGGGTCTTAAGGTATGACTCCGTAGAAGGAGTGCGAAGCAGTTTTGGTTTCTCAGTGCCGCTCAGCCTAGGGCAATGAGGCAGATTTGCATGACATGTAGGATGTAAGAGAACAGATTTCCTGGAGCTGTTGGAGTGCTGAGGAAACCTAGGTCTCCCAAGGAAGAGTGCAGTGTGTTGCCCTACACTCAGCATACAGAGAGTGACTGGGAAAGGTTTCCGGGCCTGGATGTTTCTTTGCAGCCTACTGGAGCCTGCTGGAACTCGGTGTTCTTGCAGGGAATAGGGTGCCCACGCCAGGTCCTGGTGACCTGAAAGCTTACTAACGTTAAAAGAAAGCAGACCTAAAGTAGGCCTCAAGAACTCTGCTCCAAGCTTCCGATTCGGCAGGCTATTCAAGGCTTTACCTTAAGGAAAGGACTCACGTCAAGTTTCCTTTTAGCTCTAGAGCGTCTCAGGTGGAGCTCCTACCCAGGCTATGAAAGCACCCTGTTGATATAGACAACACTCGTTCCCTTCCCAGAGCCCTGCCTACAGTGACTAGAGACCCGTCCTAAAACTGTTATTTAGGGAATTTCAAGGCAGCATGAATGGAGCATTTAAATTGGGAAAGCAAGGCCTGTGCCATCAGGCCCCGTTTCCAGCGAACACGCGGCCTACCTCCTTGTGATTTCTTCCAAGTAAATATACACTCTAGCTACACACTGGTCCCTTCCCTGAATAACGTTTTCTTGGCACGGAGTTCGCCGTGTAGCAAACAGCCTCTCCCAAGGAACGCTCTAGGTAAGCTATCGGGGCTTAGCTTCTTCTAAAACCCTGCAGTGTAAGAGGAAGAACTGTGCTTTGGTTACAGCCGGAACGCAAGCTGACTTTCTCCTGTAAGTATGGGGTCTTAAGGTAAGACTCTGTAGAAGGAGTGCGAAGCAGTTTTGGTTTCTCAGTACCGCTCAGCCTAGGACAATGAGGCAGATTTGAATGACATGTAGGATGTAAGAGAACAGATTTCCTGGAGCTGTTGGAGTGCTGAGGAAACCTAGGTCTCCCAAGGAAGAGAGCAGTGTGTTGCCCTACACTCAGCATACACAGAGTGACTCGGAAAGGTTTCCGGGCCTGGATGTTTCTTAGGAGCCCAGGGGAGCCTGCCGGTACTCGATGTTCTTGCAGGGAATAGGGTGCCCTCGCGAGGTCCTGGTGACCTGAAAGCTTACTAACGCTAAAAGAAAGCAGACCTAAAGTTAGGCCTCACGGACTCTGCTCCAAGCTTCCTAGTGGAGCCTGCTGGTACTAGGTGTTCTTGCAAGGAATAGGGGGCCCACGCGAGGTCCTCGGTGTCCTGAAAGCCTCCTAACCTTAAAAGAAAACAGACCTAAAGCTAATGCTTCAAGGACTCTGCTCCAAGCTTCCGCTTCGGCAGGCTATTCAAGGCTTTACCTTGAGGAAAGGACTCACGTCAAGTTTCCTTTTAGCTCTAGAGCGTCTCAGGTGGAGCTCCTACCCAGGCTATGAAAGCACCCTGTTGATATAGAGCACACTCGTTCCCTTCCCAGAGCCCTGCCTACAGTGACTAGAGACCAGTCCTAAAACTGTTATTTAGGGAATTTCAAGGCAGCATGAATGGAGCATTCAAAATGGGAAAGAAAGGCCTGTGCCATCAGTCCCCGTTTCCAGCGAACAAGCGGCCTACCTCCTTGTGATTTCTTCCAAGTAAATATACACTCTAGCTACACACTGGTCCCTTCCTTGAATAACGTTTTCTTGGCACGGAGTTCGCCGTGTAGCAAACGGCCTCTCCCAAGGAACGCTCTAGGTAAGCTATCGGGGCTTAGCTTCTTCTAAAACCCTGGAGTGTAAGAGAAAGAACTGTGCTTTGGTTACAGCCGGAACACAAGCCGACTTTCTCCAGTAAGTTTGGGGTCTTAAGGTATGACTCTGTAGAAGGAATGCGAAGCAGTTTTGGTTTCTCAGTGCCGCTCAGCCTAGGGCAATGAGGCAGATTTGCATGAAACGTAGGAGAAAGAGAACAGACTTCCTGAAGCTGTTGGAGTGCTGAGGAAACCTAGGTCTCCCAAGGAAGAGTGCAGTGTGTTGCCCTACACTCAGCATACAGAGAGTGACTCGGAAAGGTTTCCGGGCCTGGATGTTTCTTAGGAGCCCAGGGGAGCCTGCCGGTACTCGATGTTCTTGCAGGGAATAGGGTGCCCTCGCGAGGTCCTGGTGACCTGAAAGCTTACTAACGCTAAAAGAAAGCAGACCTAAAGTTAGGCCTCACGGACTCTGCTCCAAGCTTCCTAGTGTAGCCTGCTGGTACTAGGTGTTCTTGCAAGGAATAGGGGGCCCACGCGAGGTCCTCGGTGTCCTGAAAGCTTCCTAACCTTAAAAGAAAACAGACCTAAAGCTAATGCTTCAAGGACTCTGCTCCAAGCTTCCGCTTCGGCAGGCTATTCAAGGCTTTACCTTGAGGAAAGGACTCACGTCAAGTTTCCTTTTAGCTCTAGAGCGTCTCAGGTGGAGCTCCTACCCAGGCTATGAAAGCACCCTGTTGATATAGAGCACACTCGTTCCCTTCCCAGAGCCCTGCCTACAGTGACTAGAGACCAGTCCTAAAACTGTTATTTAGGGAATTTCAAGGCAGCATGAATGGAGCATTCAAAATGGGAAAGAAAGGCCTGTGCCATCAGTCCCCGTTTCCAGCGAACAAGCGGCCTACCTCCTTGTGATTTCTTCCAAGTAAATATACACTCTAGCTACACACTGGTCCCTTCCTTGAATAACGTTTTCTTGGCACGGAGTTCGCCGTGTAGCAAACGGCCTCTCCCAAGGAACGCTCTAGGTAAGCTATCGGGGCTTAGCTTCTTCTAAAACCCTGGAGTGTAAGAGAAAGAACTGTGCTTTGGTTACAGCCGGAACACAAGCCGACTTTCTCCAGTAAGTTTGGGGTCTTAAGGTATGACTCTGTAGAAGGAATGCGAAGCAGTTTTGGTTTCTCAGTGCCGCTCAGCCTAGGGCAATGAGGCAGATTTGCATGAAACGTAGGAGAAAGAGAACAGACTTCCTGGAGCTGTTGGAGTGCTGAGGAAACCTAGGTCTCCCAAGGAAGAGTGCAGTGTGTTGCCCTACACTCAGCATACAGAGAGTGACTCGGAAAGGTTTCCGGGCCTGGATGTTTCGTAGGAGCCTAGGGGAGCCTGCCGGTACTCGGTGTTCTTGCAGGGAATAGGGTGCCCTCGCGAGGTCCTGGTGACCTGAAAGCTTACTAACGCTAAAAGAAAGCAGACCTAAAGTTAGGCCTCACGGACTCTGCTCCAAGCTTCCTAGTGGAGCCTGCTGGTACTAGGTGTTCTTGCAAGGAATAGGGGGCCCACGCGAGGTCCTCGGTGTCCTGAAAGCTTCCTAACCTTAAAAGAAAACAGCTCTAAAGCTAATGCTTCAAGGACTCTGCTCCAAGCTTCCGCTTCGGCAGGCTATTCAGGGCTTTACCTTGAGGAAAGGACTCACGTCAAGTTTCCTTTTAGATCTAGAGCGTCTCAGGAGGAGCTCCCACCCAGGCTATGAAAGCACCCTGTTGATATAGAGAACACTCGTTCCCTTCCCAGAGCCCTGCCTACAGTGACTAGAGACCCGTCCTAAAACTGTTATTTAGGGAATTTCAAGGCAGCATGAATGGAGCATTCAAAATGGGAAAGCAAGGCCTGTGCCATCAGTCCCCGTTTCCAGCGAACACGTGGCCTACCTCCTTGTGATTTCTTCCAAGTAAATATACACTCTAGCTACACACTGGTCCCTTCCTTGAATAACGTTTTCGTGGCACGGACTTCGCCGAGTAGCAAACGGCCTCTCCCAAGGAACGGTCTAGGTAAGCTATCGGGGCTTTGCTTCTTGTAAAACCCTGCAGTGTAAGAGGAAGAACTGTGCATTGTTTACAGCAGGAACGCAAGATGACTTTCTCCAGTAAGTATGGGGTCTTAAGGTATGACTCCGTAGAAGGAGTGCGAAGCAGTTTTGGTTTCTCAGTGCCGCTCAGCCTAGGGCAATGAGGCAGATTTGCATGACATGTAGGATGTAAGAGAACAGATTTCCTGGAGCTGTTGGAGTGCTGAGGAAACCTAGGTCTCCCAAGGAAGAGTGCAGTGTGTTGCCCTACACTCAGCATACAGAGAGTGACTGGGAAAGGTTTCCGGGCCTGGATGTTTCTTTGCAGCCTACTGGAGCCTGCTGGAACTCGGTGTTCTTGCAGGGAATAGGGTGCCCACGCCAGGTCCTGGTGACCTGAAAGCTTACTAACGTTAAAAGAAAGCAGACCTAAAGTAGGCCTCAAGAACTCTGCTCCAAGCTTCCGATTCGGCAGGCTATTCAAGGCTTTACCTTAAGGAAAGGACTCACGTCAAGTTTCCTTTTAGCTCTAGAGCGTCTCAGGTGGAGCTCCTACCCAGGCTATGAAAGCACCCTGTTGATATAGAGCACACTCGTTCCCTTCCCAGAGCCCTGCCTACAGTGACTAGAGACCAGTCCTAAAACTGTTATTTAGGGAATTTCAAGGCAGCATGAATGGAGCATTCAAAATGGGAAAGAAAGGCCTGTGCCATCAGTCCCCGTTTCCAGCGAACAAGCGGCCTACCTCCTTGTGATTTCTTCCAACTAAATATACACTCTAGCTACACACTGGTCCCTTCCCTGAATAACGTTTTCTTGGCACGGAGTTCGCCGTGTAGCAAACGGCCTCTCCCAAGGAACGCTCTAGGTAAGCTATCGGGGCTTAGCTTCTTCTAAAACCCTGCAGTGTAAGAGAAAGAACTGTGCTTTGGTTACAGCCGGAACACAAGCCGACTTTCTCCAGTAAGTTTGGGGTCTTAAGGTATGACTCTGTAGAAGGAATGCGAAGCAGTTTTGGTTTCTCAGTGCCGCTCAGCCTAGGGCAATGAGGCAGATTTGCATGAAACGTAGGAGAAAGAGAACAGACTTCCTGGAGCTGTTGGAGTGCTGAGGAAACCTAGGTCTCCCAAGGAAGAGTGCAGTGTGTTGCCCTACACTCAGCATACAGAGAGTGACTCGGAAATGTTTCCGGGCCTGGATGTTTCGTAGGAGCCTAGGGGAGCCTGCCGGTACTCGGTGTTCTTGCAGGGAATAGGGTGCCCTCGCGAGGTCCTGGTGACCTGAAAGCTTACTAACGCTAAAAGAAAGCAGACCTAAAGTTAGGCCTCACGGACTCTGCTCCAAGCTTCCTAGTGGAGCCTGCTGGTACTGGGTGTTCTTGCAAGGAATAGGGGGCCCACGCAAGGTCCTCGGTGTCCTGAAAGCTTCCTAACCTTAAAAGAAAACAGCTCTAAAGCTAATGCTTCAAGGACTCTGCTCCAAGCTTCCGCTTCGGCAGGCTATTCAGGGCTTTACCTTGAGGAAAGGACTCACGTCAAGTTTCCTTTTAGATCTAGAGCGTCTCAGGAGGAGCTCCCACCCAGGCTATGAAAGCACCCTGTTGATATAGAGAACACTCGTTCCCTTCCCAGAGCCCTGCCTACAGTGACTAGAGACCCGTCCTAAAACTGTTATTTAGGGAATTTCAAGGCAGCATGAATGGAGCATTCAAAATGGGTAAGCAAGGCCTGTGCCATCAGTCCCCGTTTCCAGCGAACACGTGGCCTACCTCCTTGTGATTTCTTCCAAGTAAATATACACTCTAGCTACACACTGGTCCCTTCCTTGAATAACGTTTTCGTGGCACGGACTTCGCCGAGTAGCAAACGGCCTCTCCCAAGGAACGGTCTAGGTAAGCTATCGCGACCTTGCTTCTTGTAAACCCTGCAGTGTTAGAGGAAAACTGTGCTTTGTTTACAGCTGGAACGCAAGATGACTTTCTCCAGTAAGTATGGGGTCTTAAGGTAAGACTCTGTAGAAGGAGTGCGAAGCAGTTTTGCTTTCTCAGTGCCGCTCAGCCTAGGGCAATGAGGCAGATTTGCATGATATGTAGGATATAAGAGAACAGATTTCCTGGAGCTGTTGGAGTGCTGAGGAAACCTAGGTCTCCCAAGGAAGAGTGCAGTGTGTTGCCCTACACTCAGCATACACAGAGTGACTCGGAAAGGTTTCCGGGCCTGGATGTTTCTTAGGAGCCCAGGGGAGCCTGCCGGTACTCGATGTTCTTGCAGGGAATAGGGTGCCCTCGCGAGGTCCTGGTGACCTGAAAGCTTACTAACGCTAAAAGAAAGCAGACCTAAAGTTAGGCCTCACGGACTCTGCTCCAAGCTTCCTAGTGGAGCCTGCTGGTACTAGGTGTTCTTGCAAGGAATAGGGGGCCCACGCGAGGTCCTCGGTGTCCTGAAAGCTTCCTAACCTTAAAAGAAAACAGACCTAAAGCTAATGCTTCAAGGACTCTGCTCCAAGCTTCCGCTTCGGCAGGCTATTCAAGGCTTTACCTTGAGGAAAGGACTCACGTCAAGTTTCCTTTTAGCTCTAGAGCGTCTCAGGAGGAGCTTCTACCCAGGCTATGAAAGCACCCTGTTGATATAGAGCACACTCGTTCCCTTCCCAGAGCCCTGCCTACAGTGACTAGAGACCAGTCCTAAAACTGTTATTTAGGGAATTTCAAGGCAGCATGAATGGAGCATTCAAAATGGGAAAGAAAGGCCTGTGCCATCAGTCCCCGTTTCCAGCGAACAAGCGGCCTACCTCCTTGTGATTTCTTCCAAGTAAATATACACTCTAGCTACACACTGGTCCCTTCCTTGAATAACGTTTTCTTGGCACGGAGTTCGCCGTGTAGCAAACGGCCTCTCCCAAGGAACGCTCTAGGTAAGCTATCGGGGCTTAGCTTCTTCTAAAACCCTGGAGTGTAAGAGAAAGAACTGTGCTTTGGTTACAGCCGGAACACAAGCCGACTTTCTCCAGTAAGTTTGGGGTCTTAAGGTATGACTCTGTAGAAGGAATGCGAAGCAGTTTTGGTTTCTCAGTGCCGCTCAGCCTAGGGCAATGAGGCAGATTTGCATGAAACGTAGGAGAAAGAGAACAGACTTCCTGGAGCTGTTGGAGTGCTGAGGAAACCTAGGTCTCCCAAGGAAGAGTGCAGTGTGTTGCCCTACACTCAGTATACAGAGAGTGACTCGGAAAGGTTTCCGGGCCTGGATGTTTCGTAGGAGCCTAGGGGAGCCTGCCGGTACTCGGTGTTCTTGCAGGGAATAGGGTGCCCTCGCGAGGTCCTGGTGACCTGAAAGCTTACTAACGCTAAAAGAAAGCAGACCTAAAGTTAGGCCTCACGGACTCTGCTCCAAGCTTCCTAGTGGAGCCTGCTGGTACTAGGTGTTCTTGCAAGGAATAGGGGGCCCACGCGAGGTCCTCGGTGTCCTGAAAGCTTCCTAACCTTAAAAGAAAACAGCTCTAAAGCTAATGCTTCAAGGACTCTGCTCCAAGCTTCCGCTTCGGCAGGCTATTCAGGGCTTTACCTTGAGGAAAGGACTCACGTCAAGTTTCCTTTTAGATCTAGAGCGTCTCAGGAGGAGCTCCCACCCAGGCTATGAAAGCACCCTGTTGATATAGAGAACACTCGTTCCCTTCCCAGAGCCCTGCCTACAGTGACTAGAGACCCGTCCTAAAACTGTTATTTAGGGAATTTCAAGGCAGCATGAATGGAGCATTCAAAATGGGAAAGCAAGGCCTGTGCCATCAGTCCCCGTTTCCAGCGAACACGTGGCCTACCTCCTTGTGATTTCTTCCAAGTAAATATACACTCTAGCTACACACTGGTCCCTTCCTTGAATAACGTTTTCGTGGCACGGACTTCGCCGAGTAGCAAACGGCCTCTCCCAAGGAACGGTCTAGGTAAGCTATCGGGGCTTTGCTTCTTGTAAAACCCTGCAGTGTAAGAGGAAGAACTGTGCATTGTTTACAGCAGGAACGCAAGATGACTTTCTCCAGTAAGTATGGGGTCTTAAGGTATGACTCCGTAGAAGGAGTGCGAAGCAGTTTTGGTTTCTCAGTGCCGCTCAGCCTAGGGCAATGAGGCAGATTTGCATGACATGTAGGATGTAAGAGAACAGATTTCCTGGAGCTGTTGGAGTGCTGAGGAAACCTAGGTCTCCCAAGGAAGAGTGCAGTGTGTTGCCCTACACTCAGCATACAGAGAGTGACTGGGAAAGGTTTCCGGGCCTGGATGTTTCTTTGCAGCCTACTGGAGCCTGCTGGAACTCGGTGTTCTTGCAGGGAATAGGGTGCCCACGCCAGGTCCTGGTGACCTGAAAGCTTACTAACGTTAAAAGAAAGCAGACCTAAAGTAGGCCTCAAGAACTCTGCTCCAAGCTTCCGATTCGGCAGGCTATTCAAGGCTTTACCTTAAGGAAAGGACTCACGTCAAGTTTCCTTTTAGCTCTAGAGCGTCTCAGGTGGAGCTCCTACCCAGGCTATGAAAGCACCCTGTTGATATAGACAACACTCGTTCCCTTCCCAGAGCCCTGCCTACAGTGACTAGAGACCCGTCCTAAAACTGTTATTTAGGGAATTTCAAGGCAGCATGAATGGAGCATTTAAATTGGGAAAGCAAGGCCTGTGCCATCAGGCCCCGTTTCCAGCGAACACGCGGCCTACCTCCTTGTGATTTCTTCCAAGTAAATATACACTCTAGCTACACACTGGTCCCTTCCCTGAATAACGTTTTCTTGGCACGGAGTTCGCCGTGTAGCAAACAGCCTCTCCCAAGGAACGCTCTAGGTAAGCTATCGGGGCTTAGCTTCTTCTAAAACCCTGCAGTGTAAGAGGAAGAACTGTGCTTTGGTTACAGCCGGAACGCAAGCTGACTTTCTCCTGTAAGTATGGGGTCTTAAGGTAAGACTCTGTAGAAGGAGTGCGAAGCAGTTTTGGTTTCTCAGTACCGCTCAGCCTAGGACAATGAGGCAGATTTGAATGACATGTAGGATGTAAGAGAACAGATTTCCTGGAGCTGTTGGAGTGCTGAGGAAACCTAGGTCTCCCAAGGAAGAGAGCAGTGTGTTGCCCTACACTCAGCATACACAGAGTGACTCGGAAAGGTTTCCGGGCCTGGATGTTTCTTAGGAGCCCAGGGGAGCCTGCCGGTACTCGATGTTCTTGCAGGGAATAGGGTGCCCTCGCGAGGTCCTGGTGACCTGAAAGCTTACTAACGCTAAAAGAAAGCAGACCTAAAGTTAGGCCTCACGGACTCTGCTCCAAGCTTCCTAGTGGAGCCTGCTGGTACTAGGTGTTCTTGCAAGGAATAGGGGGCCCACGCGAGGTCCTCGGTGTCCTGAAAGCCTCCTAACCTTAAAAGAAAACAGACCTAAAGCTAATGCTTCAAGGACTCTGCTCCAAGCTTCCGCTTCGGCAGGCTATTCAAGGCTTTACCTTGAGGAAAGGACTCACGTCAAGTTTCCTTTTAGCTCTAGAGCGTCTCAGGTGGAGCTCCTACCCAGGCTATGAAAGCACCCTGTTGATATAGAGCACACTCGTTCCCTTCCCAGAGCCCTGCCTACAGTGACTAGAGACCAGTCCTAAAACTGTTATTTAGGGAATTTCAAGGCAGCATGAATGGAGCATTCAAAATGGGAAAGAAAGGCCTGTGCCATCAGTCCCCGTTTCCAGCGAACAAGCGGCCTACCTCCTTGTGATTTCTTCCAAGTAAATATACACTCTAGCTACACACTGGTCCCTTCCTTGAATAACGTTTTCTTGGCACGGAGTTCGCCGTGTAGCAAACGGCCTCTCCCAAGGAACGCTCTAGGTAAGCTATCGGGGCTTAGCTTCTTCTAAAACCCTGGAGTGTAAGAGAAAGAACTGTGCTTTGGTTACAGCCGGAACACAAGCCGACTTTCTCCAGTAAGTTTGGGGTCTTAAGGTATGACTCTGTAGAAGGAATGCGAAGCAGTTTTGGTTTCTCAGTGCCGCTCAGCCTAGGGCAATGAGGCAGATTTGCATGAAACGTAGGAGAAAGAGAACAGACTTCCTGAAGCTGTTGGAGTGCTGAGGAAACCGAGGTCTCCCAAGGAAGAGTGCAGTGTGTTGCCCTACACTCAGCATACAGAGAGTGACTCGGAAAGGTTTCCGGGCCTGGATGTTTCTTAGGAGCCCAGGGGAGCCTGCCGGTACTCGATGTTCTTGCAGGGAATAGGGTGCCCTCGCGAGGTCCTGGTGACCTGAAAGCTTACTAACGCTAAAAGAAAGCAGACCTAAAGTTAGGCCTCACGGACTCTGCTCCAAGCTTCCTAGTGTAGCCTGCTGGTACTAGGTGTTCTTGCAAGGAATAGGGGGCCCACGCGAGGTCCTCGGTGTCCTGAAAGCTTCCTAACCTTAAAAGAAAACAGACCTAAAGCTAATGCTTCAAGGACTCTGCTCCAAGCTTCCGCTTCGGCAGGCTATTCAAGGCTTTACCTTGAGGAAAGGACTCACGTCAAGTTTCCTTTTAGCTCTAGAGCGTCTCAGGTGGAGCTCCTACCCAGGCTATGAAAGCACCCTGTTGATATAGAGCACACTCGTTCCCTTCCCAGAGCCCTGCCTACAGTGACTAGAGACCAGTCCTAAAACTGTTATTTAGGGAATTTCAAGGCAGCATGAATGGAGCATTCAAAATGGGAAAGAAAGGCCTGTGCCATCAGTCCCCGTTTCCAGCGAACAAGCGGCCTACCTCCTTGTGATTTCTTCCAAGTAAATATACACTCTAGCTACACACTGGTCCCTTCCTTGAATAACGTTTTCTTGGCACGGAGTTCGCCGTGTAGCAAACGGCCTCTCCCAAGGAACGCTCTAGGTAAGCTATCGGGGCTTAGCTTCTTCTAAAACCCTGGAGTGTAAGAGAAAGAACTGTGCTTTGGTTACAGCCGGAACACAAGCCGACTTTCTCCAGTAAGTTTGGGGTCTTAAGGTATGACTCTGTAGAAGGAATGCGAAGCAGTTTTGGTTTCTCAGTGCCGCTCAGCCTAGGGCAATGAGGCAGATTTGCATGAAACGTAGGAGAAAGAGAACAGACTTCCTGGAGCTGTTGGAGTGCTGAGGAAACCTAGGTCTCCCAAGGAAGAGTGCAGTGTGTTGCCCTACACTCAGCATACAGAGAGTGACTCGGAAAGGTTTCCGGGCCTGGATGTTTCGTAGGAGCCTAGGGGAGCCTGCCGGTACTCGGTGTTCTTGCAGGGAATAGGGTGCCCTCGCGAGGTCCTGGTGACCTGAAAGCTTACTAACGCTAAAAGAAAGCAGACCTAAAGTTAGGCCTCACGGACTCTGCTCCAAGCTTCCTAGTGGAGCCTGCTGGTACTAGGTGTTCTTGCAAGGAATAGGGGGCCCACGCGAGGTCCTCGGTGTCCTGAAAGCTTCCTAACCTTAAAAGAAAACAGCTCTAAAGCTAATGCTTCAAGGACTCTGCTCCAAGCTTCCGCTTCGGCAGGCTATTCAGGGCTTTACCTTGAGGAAAGGACTCACGTCAAGTTTCCTTTTAGATCTAGAGCGTCTCAGGAGGAGCTCCCACCCAGGCTATGAAAGCACCCTGTTGATATAGAGAACACTCGTTCCCTTCCCAGAGCCCTGCCTACAGTGACTAGAGACCCGTCCTAAAACTGTTATTTAGGGAATTTCAAGGCAGCATGAATGGAGCATTCAAAATGGGAAAGCAAGGCCTGTGCCATCAGTCCCCGTTTCCAGCGAACACGTGGCCTACCTCCTTGTGATTTCTTCCAAGTAAATATACACTCTAGCTACACACTGGTCCCTTCCTTGAATAACGTTTTCGTGGCACGGACTTCGCCGAGTAGCAAACGGCCTCTCCCAAGGAACGGTCTAGGTAAGCTATCGGGGCTTTGCTTCTTGTAAAACCCTGCAGTGTAAGAGGAAGAACTGTGCATTGTTTACAGCAGGAACGCAAGATGACTTTCTCCAGTAAGTATGGGGTCTTAAGGTATGACTCCGTAGAAGGAGTGCGAAGCAGTTTTGGTTTCTCAGTGCCGCTCAGCCTAGGGCAATGAGGCAGATTTGCATGACATGTAGGATGTAAGAGAACAGATTTCCTGGAGCTGTTGGAGTGCTGAGGAAACCTAGGTCTCCCAAGGAAGAGTGCAGTGTGTTGCCCTACACTCAGCATACAGAGAGTGACTGGGAAAGGTTTCCGGGCCTGGATGTTTCTTTGCAGCCTACTGGAGCCTGCTGGAACTCGGTGTTCTTGCAGGGAATAGGGTGCCCACGCCAGGTCCTGGTGACCTGAAAGCTTACTAACGTTAAAAGAAAGCAGACCTAAAGTAGGCCTCAAGAACTCTGCTCCAAGCTTCCGATTCGGCAGGCTATTCAAGGCTTTACCTTAAGGAAAGGACTCACGTCAAGTTTCCTTTTAGCTCTAGAGCGTCTCAGGTGGAGCTCCTACCCAGGCTATGAAAGCACCCTGTTGATATAGACAACACTCGTTCCCTTCCCAGAGCCCTGCCTACAGTGACTAGAGACCCGTCCTAAAACTGTTATTTAGGGAATTTCAAGGCAGCATGAATGGAGCATTTAAATTGGGAAAGCAAGGCCTGTGCCATCAGGCCCCGTTTCCAGCGAACACGCGGCCTACCTCCTTGTGATTTCTTCCAAGTAAATATACACTCTAGCTACACACTGGTCCCTTCCCTGAATAACGTTTTCTTGGCACGGAGTTCGCCGTGTAGCAAACAGCCTCTCCCAAGGAACGCTCTAGGTAAGCTATCGGGGCTTAGCTTCTTCTAAAACCCTGCAGTGTAAGAGGAAGAACTGTGCTTTGGTTACAGCCGGAACGCAAGCTGACTTTCTCCTGTAAGTATGGGGTCTTAAGGTAAGACTCTGTAGAAGGAGTGCGAAGCAGTTTTGGTTTCTCAGTACCGCTCAGCCTAGGACAATGAGGCAGATTTGAATGACATGTAGGATGTAAGAGAACAGATTTCCTGGAGCTGTTGGAGTGCTGAGGAAACCTAGGTCTCCCAAGGAAGAGAGCAGTGTGTTGCCCTACACTCAGCATACACAGAGTGACTCGGAAAGGTTTCCGGGCCTGGATGTTTCTTAGGAGCCCAGGGGAGCCTGCCGGTACTCGATGTTCTTGCAGGGAATAGGGTGCCCTCGCGAGGTCCTGGTGACCTGAAAGCTTACTAACGCTAAAAGAAAGCAGACCTAAAGTTAGGCCTCACGGACTCTGCTCCAAGCTTCCTAGTGGAGCCTGCTGGTACTAGGTGTTCTTGCAAGGAATAGGGGGCCCACGCGAGGTCCTCGGTGTCCTGAAAGCCTCCTAACCTTAAAAGAAAACAGACCTAAAGCTAATGCTTCAAGGACTCTGCTCCAAGCTTCCGCTTCGGCAGGCTATTCAAGGCTTTACCTTGAGGAAAGGACTCACGTCAAGTTTCCTTTTAGCTCTAGAGCGTCTCAGGTGGAGCTCCTACCCAGGCTATGAAAGCACCCTGTTGATATAGAGCACACTCGTTCCCTTCCCAGAGCCCTGCCTACAGTGACTAGAGACCAGTCCTAAAACTGTTATTTAGGGAATTTCAAGGCAGCATGAATGGAGCATTCAAAATGGGAAAGAAAGGCCTGTGCCATCAGTCCCCGTTTCCAGCGAACAAGCGGCCTACCTCCTTGTGATTTCTTCCAAGTAAATATACACTCTAGCTACACACTGGTCCCTTCCTTGAATAACGTTTTCTTGGCACGGAGTTCGCCGTGTAGCAAACGGCCTCTCCCAAGGAACGCTCTAGGTAAGCTATCGGGGCTTAGCTTCTTCTAAAACCCTGCAGTGTAAGAGAAAGAACTGTGCTTTGGTTACAGCCGGAACACAAGCCGACTTTCTCCAGTAAGTTTGGGGTCTTAAGGTATGACTCTGTAGAAGGAATGCGAAGCAGTTTTGGTTTCTCAGTGCCGCTCAGCCTAGGGCAATGAGGCAGATTTGCATGAAACGTAGGAGAAAGAGAACAGACTTCCTGGAGCTGTTGGAGTGCTGAGGAAACCTAGGTCTCCCAAGGAAGAGTGCAGTGTGTTGCCCTACACTCAGCATACAGAGAGTGACTCGGAAATGTTTCCGGGCCTGGATGTTTCGTAGGAGCCTAGGGGAGCCTGCCGGTACTCGGTGTTCTTGCAGGGAATAGGGTGCCCTCGCGAGGTCCTGGTGACCTGAAAGCTTACTAACGCTAAAAGAAAGCAGACCTAAAGTTAGGCCTCACGGACTCTGCTCCAAGCTTCCTAGTGGAGCCTGCTGGTACTGGGTGTTCTTGCAAGGAATAGGGGGCCCACGCAAGGTCCTCGGTGTCCTGAAAGCTTCCTAACCTTAAAAGAAAACAGCTCTAAAGCTAATGCTTCAAGGACTCTGCTCCAAGCTTCCGCTTCGGCAGGCTATTCAGGGCTTTACCTTGAGGAAAGGACTCACGTCAAGTTTCCTTTTAGATCTAGAGCGTCTCAGGAGGAGCTCCCACCCAGGCTATGAAAGCACCCTGTTGATATAGAGAACACTCGTTCCCTTCCCAGAGCCCTGCCTACAGTGACTAGAGACCCGTCCTAAAACTGTTATTTAGGGAATTTCAAGGCAGCATGAATGGAGCATTCAAAATGGGTAAGCAAGGCCTGTGCCATCAGTCCCCGTTTCCAGCGAACACGTGGCCTACCTCCTTGTGATTTCTTCCAAGTAAATATACACTCTAGCTACACACTGGTCCCTTCCTTGAATAACGTTTTCGTGGCACGGACTTCGCCGAGTAGCAAACGGCCTCTCCCAAGGAACGGTCTAGGTAAGCTATCGCGACCTTGCTTCTTGTAAACCCTGCAGTGTTAGAGGAAAACTGTGCTTTGTTTACAGCTGGAACGCAAGATGACTTTCTCCAGTAAGTATGGGGTCTTAAGGTAAGACTCTGTAGAAGGAGTGCGAAGCAGTTTTGCTTTCTCAGTGCCGCTCAGCCTAGGGCAATGAGGCAGATTTGCATGATATGTAGGATATAAGAGAACAGATTTCCTGGAGCTGTTGGAGTGCTGAGGAAACCTAGGTCTCCCAAGGAAGAGTGCAGTGTGTTGCCCTACACTCAGCATACAGAGAGTGACTCGGAAAGGTTTCCGGGCCTGGATGTTTCTTAGGAGCCCAGGGGAGCCTGCCGGTACTCGATGTTCTTGCAGGGAATAGGGTGCCCTCGCGAGGTCCTGGTGACCTGAAAGCTTACTAACGCTAAAAGAAAGCAGACCTAAAGTTAGGCCTCACGGACTCTGCTCCAAGCTTCCTAGTGGAGCCTGCTGGTACTAGGTGTTCTTGCAAGGAATAGGGGGCCCACGCGAGGTCCTCGGTGTCCTGAAAGCTTCCTAACCTTAAAAGAAAACAGACCTAAAGCTAATGCTTCAAGGACTCTGCTCCAAGCTTCCGCTTCGGCAGGCTATTCAAGGCTTTACCTTGAGGAAAGGACTCACGTCAAGTTTCCTTTTAGCTCTAGAGCGTCTCAGGAGGAGCTTCTACCCAGGCTATGAAAGCACCCTGTTGATATAGAGCACACTCGTTCCCTTCCCAGAGCCCTGCCTACAGTGACTAGAGACCAGTCCTAAAACTGTTATTTAGGGAATTTCAAGGCAGCATGGATGGAGCATTCAAAATGGGAAAGAAAGGCCTGTGCCATCAGTCCCCGTTTCCAGCGAACAAGCGGCCTACCTCCTTGTGATTTCTTCCAAGTAAATATACACTCTAGCTACACACTGGTCCCTTCCTTGAATAACGTTTTCTTGGCACGGAGTTCGCCGTGTAGCAAACGGCCTCTCCCAAGGAACGCTCTAGGTAAGCTATCGGGGCTTAGCTTCTTCTAAAACCCTGGAGTGTAAGAGAAAGAACTGTGCTTTGGTTACAGCCGGAACACAAGCCGACTTTCTCCAGTAAGTTTGGGGTCTTAAGGTATGACTCTGTAGAAGGAATGCGAAGCAGTTTTGGTTTCTCAGTGCCGCTCAGCCTAGGGCAATGAGGCAGATTTGCATGAAACGTAGGAGAAAGAGAACAGACTTCCTGGAGCTGTTGGAGTGCTGAGGAAACCTAGGTCTCCCAAGGAAGAGTGCAGTGTGTTGCCCTACACTCAGTATACAGAGAGTGACTCGGAAAGGTTTCCGGGCCTGGATGTTTCGTAGGAGCCTAGGGGAGCCTGCCGGTACTCGGTGTTCTTGCAGGGAATAGGGTGCCCTCGCGAGGTCCTGGTGACCTGAAAGCTTACTAACGCTAAAAGAAAGCAGACCTAAAGTTAGGCCTCACGGACTCTGCTCCAAGCTTCCTAGTGGAGCCTGCTGGTACTAGGTGTTCTTGCAAGGAATAGGGGGCCCACGCGAGGTCCTCGGTGTCCTGAAAGCTTCCTAACCTTAAAAGAAAACAGCTCTAAAGCTAATGCTTCAAGGACTCTGCTCCAAGCTTCCGCTTCGGCAGGCTATTCAGGGCTTTACCTTGAGGAAAGGACTCACGTCAAGTTTCCTTTTAGATCTAGAGCGTCTCAGGAGGAGCTCCCACCCAGGCTATGAAAGCACCCTGTTGATATAGAGAACACTCGTTCCCTTCCCAGAGCCCTGCCTACAGTGACTAGAGACCCGTCCTAAAACTGTTATTTAGGGAATTTCAAGGCAGCATGAATGGAGCATTCAAAATGGGAAAGCAAGGCCTGTGCCATCAGTCCCCGTTTCCAGCGAACACGTGGCCTACCTCCTTGTGATTTCTTCCAAGTAAATATACACTCTAGCTACACACTGGTCCCTTCCTTGAATAACGTTTTCGTGGCACGGACTTCGCCGAGTAGCAAACGGCCTCTCCCAAGGAACGGTCTAGGTAAGCTATCGGGGCTTTGCTTCTTGTAAAACCCTGCAGTGTAAGAGGAAGAACTGTGCATTGTTTACAGCAGGAACGCAAGATGACTTTCTCCAGTAAGTATGGGGTCTTAAGGTATGACTCCGTAGAAGGAGTGCGAAGCAGTTTTGGTTTCTCAGTGCCGCTCAGCCTAGGGCAATGAGGCAGATTTGCATGACATGTAGGATGTAAGAGAACAGATTTCCTGGAGCTGTTGGAGTGCTGAGGAAACCTAGGTCTCCCAAGGAAGAGTGCAGTGTGTTGCCCTACACTCAGCATACAGAGAGTGACTGGGAAAGGTTTCCGGGCCTGGATGTTTCTTTGCAGCCTACTGGAGCCTGCTGGAACTCGGTGTTCTTGCAGGGAATAGGGTGCCCACGCCAGGTCCTGGTGACCTGAAAGCTTACTAACGTTAAAAGAAAGCAGACCTAAAGTAGGCCTCAAGAACTCTGCTCCAAGCTTCCGATTCGGCAGGCTATTCAAGGCTTTACCTTAAGGAAAGGACTCACGTCAAGTTTCCTTTTAGCTCTAGAGCGTCTCAGGTGGAGCTCCTACCCAGGCTATGAAAGCACCCTGTTGATATAGACAACACTCGTTCCCTTCCCAGAGCCCTGCCTACAGTGACTAGAGACCCGTCCTAAAACTGTTATTTAGGGAATTTCAAGGCAGCATGAATGGAGCATTTAAATTGGGAAAGCAAGGCCTGTGCCATCAGGCCCCGTTTCCAGCGAACACGCGGCCTACCTCCTTGTGATTTCTTCCAAGTAAATATACACTCTAGCTACACACTGGTCCCTTCCCTGAATAACGTTTTCTTGGCACGGAGTTCGCCGTGTAGCAAACAGCCTCTCCCAAGGAACGCTCTAGGTAAGCTATCGGGGCTTAGCTTCTTCTAAAACCCTGCAGTGTAAGAGGAAGAACTGTGCTTTGGTTACAGCCGGAACGCAAGCTGACTTTCTCCTGTAAGTATGGGGTCTTAAGGTAAGACTCTGTAGAAGGAGTGCGAAGCAGTTTTGGTTTCTCAGTACCGCTCAGCCTAGGACAATGAGGCAGATTTGAATGACATGTAGGATGTAAGAGAACAGATTTCCTGGAGCTGTTGGAGTGCTGAGGAAACCTAGGTCTCCCAAGGAAGAGAGCAGTGTGTTGCCCTACACTCAGCATACACAGAGTGACTCGGAAAGGTTTCCGGGCCTGGATGTTTCTTAGGAGCCCAGGGGAGCCTGCCGGTACTCGATGTTCTTGCAGGGAATAGGGTGCCCTCGCGAGGTCCTGGTGACCTGAAAGCTTACTAACGCTAAAAGAAAGCAGACCTAAAGTTAGGCCTCACGGACTCTGCTCCAAGCTTCCTAGTGGAGCCTGCTGGTACTAGGTGTTCTTGCAAGGAATAGGGGGCCCACGCGAGGTCCTCGGTGTCCTGAAAGCCTCCTAACCTTAAAAGAAAACAGACCTAAAGCTAATGCTTCAAGGACTCTGCTCCAAGCTTCCGCTTCGGCAGGCTATTCAAGGCTTTACCTTGAGGAAAGGACTCACGTCAAGTTTCCTTTTAGCTCTAGAGCGTCTCAGGTGGAGCTCCTACCCAGGCTATGAAAGCACCCTGTTGATATAGAGCACACTCGTTCCCTTCCCAGAGCCCTGCCTACAGTGACTAGAGACCAGTCCTAAAACTGTTATTTAGGGAATTTCAAGGCAGCATGAATGGAGCATTCAAAATGGGAAAGAAAGGCCTGTGCCATCAGTCCCCGTTTCCAGCGAACAAGCGGCCTACCTCCTTGTGATTTCTTCCAAGTAAATATACACTCTAGCTACACACTGGTCCCTTCCTTGAATAACGTTTTCTTGGCACGGAGTTCGCCGTGTAGCAAACGGCCTCTCCCAAGGAACGCTCTAGGTAAGCTATCGGGGCTTAGCTTCTTCTAAAACCCTGGAGTGTAAGAGAAAGAACTGTGCTTTGGTTACAGCCGGAACACAAGCCGACTTTCTCCAGTAAGTTTGGGGTCTTAAGGTATGACTCTGTAGAAGGAATGCGAAGCAGTTTTGGTTTCTCAGTGCCGCTCAGCCTAGGGCAATGAGGCAGATTTGCATGAAACGTAGGAGAAAGAGAACAGACTTCCTGAAGCTGTTGGAGTGCTGAGGAAACCTAGGTCTCCCAAGGAAGAGTGCAGTGTGTTGCCCTACACTCAGCATACAGAGAGTGACTCGGAAAGGTTTCCGGGCCTGGATGTTTCTTAGGAGCCCAGGGGAGCCTGCCGGTACTCGATGTTCTTGCAGGGAATAGGGTGCCCTCGCGAGGTCCTGGTGACCTGAAAGCTTACTAACGCTAAAAGAAAGCAGACCTAAAGTTAGGCCTCACGGACTCTGCTCCAAGCTTCCTAGTGTAGCCTGCTGGTACTAGGTGTTCTTGCAAGGAATAGGGGGCCCACGCGAGGTCCTCGGTGTCCTGAAAGCTTCCTAACCTTAAAAGAAAACAGACCTAAAGCTAATGCTTCAAGGACTCTGCTCCAAGCTTCCGCTTCGGCAGGCTATTCAAGGCTTTACCTTGAGGAAAGGACTCACGTCAAGTTTCCTTTTAGCTCTAGAGCGTCTCAGGTGGAGCTCCTACCCAGGCTATGAAAGCACCCTGTTGATATAGAGCACACTCGTTCCCTTCCCAGAGCCCTGCCTACAGTGACTAGAGACCAGTCCTAAAACTGTTATTTAGGGAATTTCAAGGCAGCATGAATGGAGCATTCAAAATGGGAAAGAAAGGCCTGTGCCATCAGTCCCCGTTTCCAGCGAACAAGCGGCCTACCTCCTTGTGATTTCTTCCAAGTAAATATACACTCTAGCTACACACTGGTCCCTTCCTTGAATAACGTTTTCTTGGCACGGAGTTCGCCGTGTAGCAAACGGCCTCTCCCAAGGAACGCTCTAGGTAAGCTATCGGGGCTTAGCTTCTTCTAAAACCCTGGAGTGTAAGAGAAAGAACTGTGCTTTGGTTACAGCCGGAACACAAGCCGACTTTCTCCAGTAAGTTTGGGGTCTTAAGGTATGACTCTGTAGAAGGAATGCGAAGCAGTTTTGGTTTCTCAGTGCCGCTCAGCCTAGGGCAATGAGGCAGATTTGCATGAAACGTAGGAGAAAGAGAACAGACTTCCTGGAGCTGTTGGAGTGCTGAGGAAACCTAGGTCTCCCAAGGAAGAGTGCAGTGTGTTGCCCTACACTCAGCATACAGAGAGTGACTCGGAAAGGTTTCCGGGCCTGGATGTTTCGTAGGAGCCTAGGGGAGCCTGCCGGTACTCGGTGTTCTTGCAGGGAATAGGGTGCCCTCGCGAGGTCCTGGTGACCTGAAAGCTTACTAACGCTAAAAGAAAGCAGACCTAAAGTTAGGCCTCACGGACTCTGCTCCAAGCTTCCTAGTGGAGCCTGCTGGTACTAGGTGTTCTTGCAAGGAATAGGGGGCCCACGCGAGGTCCTCGGTGTCCTGAAAGCTTCCTAACCTTAAAAGAAAACAGCTCTAAAGCTAATGCTTCAAGGACTCTGCTCCAAGCTTCCGCTTCGGCAGGCTATTCAGGGCTTTACCTTGAGGAAAGGACTCACGTCAAGTTTCCTTTTAGATCTAGAGCGTCTCAGGAGGAGCTCCCACCCAGGCTATGAAAGCACCCTGTTGATATAGAGAACACTCGTTCCCTTCCCAGAGCCCTGCCTACAGTGACTAGAGACCCGTCCTAAAACTGTTATTTAGGGAATTTCAAGGCAGCATGAATGGAGCATTCAAAATGGGAAAGCAAGGCCTGTGCCATCAGTCCCCGTTTCCAGCGAACACGTGGCCTACCTCCTTGTGATTTCTTCCAAGTAAATATACACTCTAGCTACACACTGGTCCCTTCCTTGAATAACGTTTTCGTGGCACGGACTTCGCCGAGTAGCAAACGGCCTCTCCCAAGGAACGGTCTAGGTAAGCTATCGGGGCTTTGCTTCTTGTAAAACCCTGCAGTGTAAGAGGAAGAACTGTGCATTGTTTACAGCAGGAACGCAAGATGACTTTCTCCAGTAAGTATGGGGTCTTAAGGTATGACTCCGTAGAAGGAGTGCGAAGCAGTTTTGGTTTCTCAGTGCCGCTCAGCCTAGGGCAATGAGGCAGATTTGCATGACATGTAGGATGTAAGAGAACAGATTTCCTGGAGCTGTTGGAGTGCTGAGGAAACCTAGGTCTCCCAAGGAAGAGTGCAGTGTGTTGCCCTACACTCAGCATACAGAGAGTGACTGGGAAAGGTTTCCGGGCCTGGATGTTTCTTTGCAGCCTACTGGAGCCTGCTGGAACTCGGTGTTCTTGCAGGGAATAGGGTGCCCACGCCAGGTCCTGGTGACCTGAAAGCTTACTAACGTTAAAAGAAAGCAGACCTAAAGTAGGCCTCAAGAACTCTGCTCCAAGCTTCCGATTCGGCAGGCTATTCAAGGCTTTACCTTAAGGAAAGGACTCACGTCAAGTTTCCTTTTAGCTCTAGAGCGTCTCAGGTGGAGCTCCTACCCAGGCTATGAAAGCAACCTGTTGATATAGAGCACACTCGTTCCCTTCCCAGAGCCCTGCCTACAGTGACTAGAGACCAGTCCTAAAACTGTTATTTAGGGAATTTCAAGGCAGCATGAATGGAGCATTCAAAATGGGAAAGAAAGGCCTGTGCCATCAGTCCCCGTTTCCAGCGAACAAGCGGCCTACCTCCTTGTGATTTCTTCCAACTAAATATACACTCTAGCTACACACTGGTCCCTTCCCTGAATAACGTTTTCTTGGCACGGAGTTCGCCGTGTAGCAAACGGCCTCTCCCAAGGAACGCTCTAGGTAAGCTATCGGGGCTTAGCTCCTTCTAAAACCCTGCAGTGTAAGAGAAAGAACTGTGCTTTGGTTACAGCCGGAACACAAGCCGACTTTCTCCAGTAAGTTTGGGGTCTTAAGGTATGACTCTGTAGAAGGAATGCGAAGCAGTTTTGGTTTCTCAGTGCCGCTCAGCCTAGGGCAATGAGGCAGATTTGCATGAAACGTAGGAGAAAGAGAACAGACTTCCTGGAGCTGTTGGAGTGCTGAGGAAACCTAGGTCTCCCAAGGAAGAGTGCAGTGTGTTGCCCTACACTCAGCATACAGAGAGTGACTCGGAAATGTTTCCGGGCCTGGATGTTTCGTAGGAGCCTAGGGGAGCCTGCCGGTACTCGGTGTTCTTGCAGGGAATAGGGTGCCCTCGCGAGGTCCTGGTGACCTGAAAGCTTACTAACGCTAAAAGAAAGCAGACCTAAAGTTAGGCCTCACGGACTCTGCTCCAAGCTTCCTAGTGGAGCCTGCTGGTACTGGGTGTTCTTGCAAGGAATAGGGGGCCCACGCGAGGTCCTCGGTGTCCTGAAAGCTTCCTAACCTTAAAAGAAAACAGCTCTAAAGCTAATGCTTCAAGGACTCTGCTCCAAGCTTCCGCTTCGGCAGGCTATTCAGGGCTTTACCTTGAGGAAAGGACTCACGTCAAGTTTCCTTTTAGATCTAGAGCGTCTCAGGAGGAGCTCCCACCCAGGCTATGAAAGCACCCTGTTGATATAGAGAACACTCGTTCCCTTCCCAGAGCCCTGCCTACAGTGACTAGAGACCCGTCCTAAAACTGTTATTTAGGGAATTTCAAGGCAGCATGAATGGAGCATTCAAAATGGGTAAGCAAGGCCTGTGCCATCAGTCCCCGTTTCCAGCGAACACGTGGCCTACCTCCTTGTGATTTCTTCCAAGTAAATATACACTCTAGCTACACACTGGTCCCTTCCTTGAATAACGTTTTCGTGGCACGGACTTCGCCGAGTAGCAAACGGCCTCTCCCAAGGAACGGTCTAGGTAAGCTATCGCGGCCTTGCTTCTTGTAAACCCTGCAGTGTTAGAGGAAAACTGTGCTTTGTTTACAGCTGGAACGCAAGATGACTTTCTCCAGTAAGTATGGGGTCTTAAGGTAAGACTCTGTAGAAGGAGTGCGAAGCAGTTTTGCTTTCTCAGTGCCGCTCAGCCTAGGGCAATGAGGCAGATTTGCATGATATGTAGGATATAAGAGAACAGATTTCCTGGAGCTGTTGGAGTGCTGAGGAAACCTAGGTCTCCCAAGGAAGAGTGCAGTGTGTTGCCCTACACTCAGCATACAGAGAGTGACTCGGAAAGGTTTCCGGGCCTGGATGTTTCTTAGGAGCCCAGGGGAGCCTGCCGGTACTCGATGTTCTTGCAGGGAATAGGGTGCCCTCGCGAGGTCCTGGTGACCTGAAAGCTTACTAACGCTAAAAGAAAGCAGACCTAAAGTTAGGCCTCACGGACTCTGCTCCAAGCTTCCTAGTGGAGCCTGCTGGTACTAGGTGTTCTTGCAAGGAATAGGGGGCCCACGCGAGGTCCTCGGTGTCCTGAAAGCTTCCTAACCTTAAAAGAAAACAGACCTAAAGCTAATGCTTCAAGGACTCTGCTCCAAGCTTCCGCTTCGGCAGGCTATTCAAGGCTTTACCTTGAGGAAAGGACTCACGTCAAGTTTCCTTTTAGCTCTAGAGCGTCTCAGGAGGAGCTTCTACCCAGGCTATGAAAGCACCCTGTTGATATAGAGCACACTCGTTCCCTTCCCAGAGCCCTGCCTACAGTGACTAGAGACCAGTCCTAAAACTGTTATTTAGGGAATTTCAAGGCAGCATGAATGGAGCATTCAAAATGGGAAAGAAAGGCCTGTGCCATCAGTCCCCGTTTCCAGCGAACAAGCGGCCTACCTCCTTGTGATTTCTTCCAAGTAAATATACACTCTAGCTACACACTGGTCCCTTCCTTGAATAACGTTTTCTTGGCACGGAGTTCGCCGTGTAGCAAACGGCCTCTCCCAAGGAACGCTCTAGGTAAGCTATCGGGGCTTAGCTTCTTCTAAAACCCTGGAGTGTAAGAGAAAGAACTGTGCTTTGGTTACAGCCGGAACACAAGCCGACTTTCTCCAGTAAGTTTGGGGTCTTAAGGTATGACTCTGTAGAAGGAATGCGAAGCAGTTTTGGTTTCTCAGTGCCGCTCAGCCTAGGGCAATGAGGCAGATTTGCATGAAACGTAGGAGAAAGAGAACAGACTTCCTGGAGCTGTTGGAGTGCTGAGGAAACCTAGGTCTCCCAAGGAAGAGTGCAGTGTGTTGCCCTACACTCAGTATACAGAGAGTGACTCGGAAAGGTTTCCGGGCCTGGATGTTTCGTAGGAGCCTAGGGGAGCCTGCCGGTACTCGGTGTTCTTGCAGGGAATAGGGTGCCCTCGCGAGGTCCTGGTGACCTGAAAGCTTACTAACGCTAAAAGAAAGCAGACCTAAAGTTAGGCCTCACGGACTCTGCTCCAAGCTTCCTAGTGGAGCCTGCTGGTACTAGGTGTTCTTGCAAGGAATAGGGGGCCCACGCGAGGTCCTCGGTGTCCTGAAAGCTTCCTAACCTTAAAAGAAAACAGCTCTAAAGCTAATGCTTCAAGGACTCTGCTCCAAGCTTCCGCTTCGGCAGGCTATTCAGGGCTTTACCTTGAGGAAAGGACTCACGTCAAGTTTCCTTTTAGATCTAGAGCGTCTCAGGAGGAGCTCCCACCCAGGCTATGAAAGCACCCTGTTGATATAGAGAACACTCGTTCCCTTCCCAGAGCCCTGCCTACAGTGACTAGAGACCCGTCCTAAAACTGTTATTTAGGGAATTTCAAGGCAGCATGAATGGAGCATTCAAAATGGGAAAGCAAGGCCTGTGCCATCAGTCCCCGTTTCCAGCGAACACGTGGCCTACCTCCTTGTGATTTCTTCCAAGTAAATATACACTCTAGCTACACACTGGTCCCTTCCTTGAATAACGTTTTCGTGGCACGGACTTCGCCGAGTAGCAAACGGCCTCTCCCAAGGAACGGTCTAGGTAAGCTATCGGGGCTTTGCTTCTTGTAAAACCCTGCAGTGTAAGAGGAAGAACTGTGCATTGTTTACAGCAGGAACGCAAGATGACTTTCTCCAGTAAGTATGGGGTCTTAAGGTATGACTCCGTAGAAGGAGTGCGAAGCAGTTTTGGTTTCTCAGTGCCGCTCAGCCTAGGGCAATGAGGCAGATTTGCATGACATGTAGGATGTAAGAGAACAGATTTCCTGGAGCTGTTGGAGTGCTGAGGAAACCTAGGTCTCCCAAGGAAGAGTGCAGTGTGTTGCCCTACACTCAGCATACAGAGAGTGACTGGGAAAGGTTTCCGGGCCTGGATGTTTCTTTGCAGCCTACTGGAGCCTGCTGGAACTCGGTGTTCTTGCAGGGAATAGGGTGCCCACGCCAGGTCCTGGTGACCTGAAAGCTTACTAACGTTAAAAGAAAGCAGACCTAAAGTAGGCCTCAAGAACTCTGCTCCAAGCTTCCGATTCGGCAGGCTATTCAAGGCTTTACCTTAAGGAAAGGACTCACGTCAAGTTTCCTTTTAGCTCTAGAGCGTCTCAGGTGGAGCTCCTACCCAGGCTATGAAAGCACCCTGTTGATATAGACAACACTCGTTCCCTTCCCAGAGCCCTGCCTACAGTGACTAGAGACCCGTCCTAAAACTGTTATTTAGGGAATTTCAAGGCAGCATGAATGGAGCATTTAAATTGGGAAAGCAAGGCCTGTGCCATCAGGCCCCGTTTCCTGCGAACACGCGGCCTACCTCCTTGTGATTTCTTCCAAGTAAATATACACTCTAGCTACACACTGGTCCCTTCCCTGAATAACGTTTTCTTGGCACGGAGTTCGCCGTGTAGCAAACAGCCTCTCCCAAGGAACGCTCTAGGTAAGCTATCGGGGCTTAGCTTCTTCTAAAACCCTGCAGTGTAAGAGGAAGAACTGTGCTTTGGTTACAGCCGGAACGCAAGCTGACTTTCTCCTGTAAGTATGGGGTCTTAAGGTAAGACTCTGTAGAAGGAGTGCGAAGCAGTTTTGGTTTCTCAGTACCGCTCAGCCTAGGACAATGAGGCAGATTTGAATGACATGTAGGATGTAAGAGAACAGATTTCCTGGAGCTGTTGGAGTGCTGAGGAAACCTAGGTCTCCCAAGGAAGAGAGCAGTGTGTTGCCCTACACTCAGCATACACAGAGTGACTCGGAAAGGTTTCCGGGCCTGGATGTTTCTTAGGAGCCCAGGGGAGCCTGCCGGTACTCGATGTTCTTGCAGGGAATAGGGTGCCCTCGCGAGGTCCTGGTGACCTGAAAGCTTACTAACGCTAAAAGAAAGCAGACCTAAAGTTAGGCCTCACGGACTCTGCTCCAAGCTTCCTAGTGGAGCCTGCTGGTACTAGGTGTTCTTGCAAGGAATAGGGGGCCCACGCGAGGTCCTCGGTGTCCTGAAAGCCTCCTAACCTTAAAAGAAAACAGACCTAAAGCTAATGCTTCAAGGACTCTGCTCCAAGCTTCCGCTTCGGCAGGCTATTCAAGGCTTTACCTTGAGGAAAGGACTCACGTCAAGTTTCCTTTTAGCTCTAGAGCGTCTCAGGTGGAGCTCCTACCCAGGCTATGAAAGCACCCTGTTGATATAGAGCACACTCGTTCCCTTCCCAGAGCCCTGCCTACAGTGACTAGAGACCAGTCCTAAAACTGTTATTTAGGGAATTTCAAGGCAGCATGAATGGAGCATTCAAAATGGGAAAGAAAGGCCTGTGCCATCAGTCCCCGTTTCCAGCGAACAAGCGGCCTACCTCCTTGTGATTTCTTCCAACTAAATATACACTCTAGCTACACACTGGTCCCTTCCCTGAATAACGTTTTCTTGGCACGGAGTTCGCCGTGTAGCAAACGGCCTCTCCCAAGGAACGCTCTAGGTAAGCTATCGGGGCTTAGCTTCTTCTAAAACCCTGCAGTGTAAGAGAAAGAACTGTGCTTTGGTTACAGCCGGAACACAAGCCGACTTTCTCCAGTAAGTTTGGGGTCTTAAGGTATGACTCTGTAGAAGGAATGCGAAGCAGTTTTGGTTTCTCAGTGCCGCTCAGCCTAGGGCAATGAGGCAGATTTGCATGAAACGTAGGAGAAAGAGAACAGACTTCCTGGAGCTGTTGGAGTGCTGAGGAAACCTAGGTCTCCCAAGGAAGAGTGCAGTGTGTTGCCCTACACTCAGCATACAGAGAGTGACTCGGAAATGTTTCCGGGCCTGGATGTTTCGTAGGAGCCTAGGGGAGCCTGCCGGTACTCGGTGTTCTTGCAGGGAATAGGGTGCCCTCGCGAGGTCCTGGTGACCTGAAAGCTTACTAACGCTAAAAGAAAGCAGACCTAAAGTTAGGCCTCACGGACTCTGCTCCAAGCTTCCTAGTGGAGCCTGCTGGTACTGGGTGTTCTTGCAAGGAATAGGGGGCCCACGCAAGGTCCTCGGTGTCCTGAAAGCTTCCTAACCTTAAAAGAAAACAGCTCTAAAGCTAATGCTTCAAGGACTCTGCTCCAAGCTTCCGCTTCGGCAGGCTATTCAGGGCTTTACCTTGAGGAAAGGACTCACGTCAAGTTTCCTTTTAGATCTAGAGCGTCTCAGGAGGAGCTCCCACCCAGGCTATGAAAGCACCCTGTTGATATAGAGAACACTCGTTCCCTTCCCAGAGCCCTGCCTACAGTGACTAGAGACCCGTCCTAAAACTGTTATTTAGGGAATTTCAAGGCAGCATGAATGGAGCATTCAAAATGGGTAAGCAAGGCCTGTGCCATCAGTCCCCGTTTCCAGCGAACACGTGGCCTACCTCCTTGTGATTTCTTCCAAGTAAATATACACTCTAGCTACACACTGGTCCCTTCCTTGAATAACGTTTTCGTGGCACGGACTTCGCCGAGTAGCAAACGGCCTCTCCCAAGGAACGGTCTAGGTAAGCTATCGCGGCCTTGCTTCTTGTAAACCCTGCAGTGTTAGAGGAAAACTGTGCTTTGTTTACAGCTGGAACGCAAGATGACTTTCTCCAGTAAGTATGGGGTCTTAAGGTAAGACTCTGTAGAAGGAGTGCGAAGCAGTTTTGCTTTCTCAGTGCCGCTCAGCCTAGGGCAATGAGGCAGATTTGCATGATATGTAGGATATAAGAGAACAGATTTCCTGGAGCTGTTGGAGTGCTGAGGAAACCTAGGTCTCCCAAGGAAGAGTGCAGTGTGTTGCCCTACACTCAGCATACAGAGAGTGACTCGGAAAGGTTTCCGGGCCTGGATGTTTCTTAGGAGCCCAGGGGAGCCTGCCGGTACTCGATGTTCTTGCAGGGAATAGGGTGCCCTCGCGAGGTCCTGGTGACCTGAAAGCTTACTAACGCTAAAAGAAAGCAGACCTAAAGTTAGGCCTCACGGACTCTGCTCCAAGCTTCCTAGTGGAGCCTGCTGGTACTAGGTGTTCTTGCAAGGAATAGGGGGCCCACGCGAGGTCCTCGGTGTCCTGAAAGCTTCCTAACCTTAAAAGAAAACAGACCTAAAGCTAATGCTTCAAGGACTCTGCTCCAAGCTTCCGCTTCGGCAGGCTATTCAAGGCTTTACCTTGAGGAAAGGACTCACGTCAAGTTTCCTTTTAGCTCTAGAGCGTCTCAGGAGGAGCTTCTACCCAGGCTATGAAAGCACCCTGTTGATATAGAGCACACTCGTTCCCTTCCCAGAGCCCTGCCTACAGTGACTAGAGACCAGTCCTAAAACTGTTATTTAGGGAATTTCAAGGCAGCATGAATGGAGCATTCAAAATGGGAAAGAAAGGCCTGTGCCATCAGTCCCCGTTTCCAGCGAACAAGCGGCCTACCTCCTTGTGATTTCTTCCAAGTAAATATACACTCTAGCTACACACTGGTCCCTTCCTTGAATAACGTTTTCTTGGCACGGAGTTCGCCGTGTAGCAAACGGCCTCTCCCAAGGAACGCTCTAGGTAAGCTATCGGGGCTTAGCTTCTTCTAAAACCCTGGAGTGTAAGAGAAAGAACTGTGCTTTGGTTACAGCCGGAACACAAGCCGACTTTCTCCAGTAAGTTTGGGGTCTTAAGGTATGACTCTGTAGAAGGAATGCGAAGCAGTTTTGGTTTCTCAGTGCCGCTCAGCCTAGGGCAATGAGGCAGATTTGCATGAAACGTAGGAGAAAGAGAACAGACTTCCTGGAGCTGTTGGAGTGCTGAGGAAACCTAGGTCTCCCAAGGAAGAGTGCAGTGTGTTGCCCTACACTCAGCATACAGAGAGTGACTCGGAAAGGTTTCCGGGCCTGGATGTTTCTTAGGAGCCCAGGGGAGCCTGCCGGTACTCGATGTTCTTGCAGGGAATAGGGTGCCCTCGCGAGGTCCTGGTGACCTGAAAGCTTACTAACGCTAAAAGAAAGCAGACCTAAAGTTAGGCCTCACGGACTCTGCTCCAAGCTTCCTAGTGGAGCCTGCTGGTACTAGGTGTTCTTGCAAGGAATAGGGGGCCCACGCGAGGTCCTCGGTGTCCTGAAAGCTTCCTAACCTTAAAAGAAAACAGACCTAAAGCTAATGCTTCAAGGACTCTGCTCCAAGCTTCCGCTTCGGCAGGCTATTCAAGGCTTTACCTTGAGGAAAGGACTCACGTCAAGTTTCCTTTTAGCTCTAGAGCGTCTCAGGTGGAGCTCCTACCCAGGCTATGAAAGCACCCTGTTGATATAGAGCACACTCGTTCCCTTCCCAGAGCCCTGCCTACAGTGACTAGAGACCAGTCCTAAAACTGTTATTTAGGGAATTTCAAGGCAGCATGAATGGAGCATTCAAAATGGGAAAGAAAGGCCTGTGCCATCAGTCCCCGTTTCCAGCGAACAAGCGGCCTACCTCCTTGTGATTTCTTCCAAGTAAATATACACTCTAGCTACACACTGGTCCCTTCCTTGAATAACGTTTTCTTGGCACGGAGTTCGCCGTGTAGCAAACGGCCTCTCCCAAGGAACGCTCTAGGTAAGCTATCGGGGCTTAGCTTCTTCTAAAACCCTGGAGTGTAAGAGAAAGAACTGTGCTTTGGTTACAGCCGGAACACAAGCCGACTTTCTCCAGTAAGTTTGGGGTCTTAAGGTATGACTCTGTAGAAGGAATGCGAAGCAGTTTTGGTTTCTCAGTGCCGCTCAGCCTAGGGCAATGAGGCAGATTTGCATGAAACGTAGGAGAAAGAGAACAGACTTCCTGGAGCTGTTGGAGTGCTGAGGAAACCTAGGTCTCCCAAGGAAGAGTGCAGTGTGTTGCCCTACACTCAGTATACAGAGAGTGACTCGGAAAGGTTTCCGGGCCTGGATGTTTCGTAGGAGCCTAGGGGAGCCTGCCGGTACTCGGTGTTCTTGCAGGGAATAGGGTGCCCTCGCGAGGTCCTGGTGACCTGAAAGCTTACTAACGCTAAAAGAAAGCAGACCTAAAGTTAGGCCTCACGGACTCTGCTCCAAGCTTCCTAGTGGAGCCTGCTGGTACTAGGTGTTCTTGCAAGGAATAGGGGGCCCACGCGAGGTCCTCGGTGTCCTGAAAGCTTCCTAACCTTAAAAGAAAACAGCTCTAAAGCTAATGCTTCAAGGACTCTGCTCCAAGCTTCCGCTTCGGCAGGCTATTCAGGGCTTTACCTTGAGGAAAGGACTCACGTCAAGTTTCCTTTTAGATCTAGAGCGTCTCAGGAGGAGCTCCCACCCAGGCTATGAAAGCACCCTGTTGATATAGAGAACACTCGTTCCCTTCCCAGAGCCCTGCCTACAGTGACTAGAGACCCGTCCTAAAACTGTTATTTAGGGAATTTCAAGGCAGCATGAATGGAGCATTCAAAATGGGAAAGCAAGGCCTGTGCCATCAGTCCCCGTTTCCAGCGAACACGTGGCCTACCTCCTTGTGATTTCTTCCAAGTAAATATACACTCTAGCTACACACTGGTCCCTTCCTTGAATAACGTTTTCGTGGCACGGACTTCGCCGAGTAGCAAACGGCCTCTCCCAAGGAACGGTCTAGGTAAGCTATCGGGGCTTTGCTTCTTGTAAAACCCTGCAGTGTAAGAGGAAGAACTGTGCATTGTTTACAGCAGGAACGCAAGATGACTTTCTCCAGTAAGTATGGGGTCTTAAGGTATGACTCCGTAGAAGGAGTGCGAAGCAGTTTTGGTTTCTCAGTGCCGCTCAGCCTAGGGCAATGAGGCAGATTTGCATGACATGTAGGATGTAAGAGAACAGATTTCCTGGAGCTGTTGGAGTGCTGAGGAAACCTAGGTCTCCCAAGGAAGAGTGCAGTGTGTTGCCCTACACTCAGCATACAGAGAGTGACTGGGAAAGGTTTCCGGGCCTGGATGTTTCTTTGCAGCCTACTGGAGCCTGCTGGAACTCGGTGTTCTTGCAGGGAATAGGGTGCCCACGCCAGGTCCTGGTGACCTGAAAGCTTACTAACGTTAAAAGAAAGCAGACCTAAAGTAGGCCTCAAGAACTCTGCTCCAAGCTTCCGATTCGGCAGGCTATTCAAGGCTTTACCTTAAGGAAAGGACTCACGTCAAGTTTCCTTTTAGCTCTAGAGCGTCTCAGGTGGAGCTCCTACCCAGGCTATGAAAGCACCCTGTTGATATAGACAACACTCGTTCCCTTCCCAGAGCCCTGCCTACAGTGACTAGAGACCCGTCCTAAAACTGTTATTTAGGGAATTTCAAGGCAGCATGAATGGAGCATTTAAATTGGGAAAGCAAGGCCTGTGCCATCAGGCCCCGTTTCCAGCGAACACGCGGCCTACCTCCTTGTGATTTCTTCCAAGTAAATATACACTCTAGCTACACACTGGTCCCTTCCCTGAATAACGTTTTCTTGGCACGGAGTTCGCCGTGTAGCAAACAGCCTCTCCCAAGGAACGCTCTAGGTAAGCTATCGGGGCTTAGCTTCTTCTAAAACCCTGCAGTGTAAGAGGAAGAACTGTGCTTTGGTTACAGCCGGAACGCAAGCTGACTTTCTCCTGTAAGTATGGGGTCTTAAGGTAAGACTCTGTAGAAGGAGTGCGAAGCAGTTTTGGTTTCTCAGTACCGCTCAGCCTAGGACAATGAGGCAGATTTGAATGACATGTAGGATGTAAGAGAACAGATTTCCTGGAGCTGTTGGAGTGCTGAGGAAACCTAGGTCTCCCAAGGAAGAGAGCAGTGTGTTGCCCTACACTCAGCATACACAGAGTGACTCGGAAAGGTTTCCGGGCCTGGATGTTTCTTAGGAGCCCAGGGGAGCCTGCCGGTACTCGATGTTCTTGCAGGGAATAGGGTGCCCTCGCGAGGTCCTGGTGACCTGAAAGCTTACTAACGCTAAAAGAAAGCAGACCTAAAGTTAGGCCTCACGGACTCTGCTCCAAGCTTCCTAGTGGAGCCTGCTGGTACTAGGTGTTCTTGCAAGGAATAGGGGGCCCACGCGAGGTCCTCGGTGTCCTGAAAGCCTCCTAACCTTAAAAGAAAACAGACCTAAAGCTAATGCTTCAAGGACTCTGCTCCAAGCTTCCGCTTCGGCAGGCTATTCAAGGCTTTACCTTGAGGAAAGGACTCACGTCAAGTTTCCTTTTAGCTCTAGAGCGTCTCAGGTGGAGCTCCTACCCAGGCTATGAAAGCACCCTGTTGATATAGAGCACACTCGTTCCCTTCCCAGAGCCCTGCCTACAGTGACTAGAGACCAGTCCTAAAACTGTTATTTAGGGAATTTCAAGGCAGCATGAATGGAGCATTCAAAATGGGAAAGAAAGGCCTGTGCCATCAGTCCCCGTTTCCAGCGAACAAGCGGCCTACCTCCTTGTGATTTCTTCCAAGTAAATATACACTCTAGCTACACACTGGTCCCTTCCTTGAATAACGTTTTCTTGGCACGGAGTTCGCCGTGTAGCAAACGGCCTCTCCCAAGGAACGCTCTAGGTAAGCTATCGGGGCTTAGCTTCTTCTAAAACCCTGCAGTGTAAGAGAAAGAACTGTGCTTTGGTTACAGCCGGAACACAAGCCGACTTTCCCCAGTAAGTTTGGGGTCTTAAGGTATGACTCTGTAGAAGGAATGCGAAGCAGTTTTGGTTTCTCAGTGCCTCTCAGCCTAGGGCAATGAGGCAGATTTGCATGAAACGTAGGAGAAAGAGAACAGACTTCCTGGAGCTGTTGGAGTGCTGAGGAAACCTAGGTCTCCCAAGGAAGAGTGCAGTGTGTTGCCCTACACTCAGCATACACAGAGTGACTCGGAACGGTTTCCGGGCCTGGATGTTTCTTAGGAGCCCAGGGGAGCCTGCCGGTACTCGATGTTCTTGCAGGGAATAGGGTGCCCTCGCGAGGTCCTGGTGACCTGAAAGCTTACTAACGCTAAAAGAAAGCAGACCTAAAGTTAGGCCTCACGGACTCTGCTCCAAGCTTCCTAGTGTAGCCTGCTGGTACTAGGTGTTCTTGCAAGGAATAGGGGGCCCACGCGAGGTCCTCGGTGTCCTGAAAGCTTCCTAACCTTAAAAGAAAACAGACCTAAAGCTAATGCTTCAAGGACTCTGCTCCAAGCTTCCGCTTCGGCAGGCTATTCAAGGCTTTACCTTGAGGAAAGGACTCACGTCAAGTTTCCTTTTAGCTCTAGAGCGTCTCAGGTGGAGCTCCTACCCAGGCTATGAAAGCACCCTGTTGATATAGAGCACACTCGTTCCCTTCCCAGAGCCCTGCCTACAGTGACTAGAGACCAGTCCTAAAACTGTTATTTAGGGAATTTCAAGGCAGCATGAATGGAGCATTCAAAATGGGAAAGAAAGGCCTGTGCCATCAGTCCCCGTTTCCAGCGAACAAGCGGCCTACCTCCTTGTGATTTCTTCCAAGTAAATATACACTCTAGCTACACACTGGTCCCTTCCTTGAATAACGTTTTCTTGGCACGGAGTTCGCCGTGTAGCAAACGGCCTCTCCCAAGGAACGCTCTAGGTAAGCTATCGGGGCTTAGCTTCTTCTAAAACCCTGGAGTGTAAGAGAAAGAACTGTGCTTTGGTTACAGCCGGAACACAAGCCGACTTTCTCCAGTAAGTTTGGGGTCTTAAGGTATGACTCTGTAGAAGGAATGCGAAGCAGTTTTGGTTTCTCAGTGCCGCTCAGCCTAGGGCAATGAGGCAGATTTGCATGAAACGTAGGAGAAAGAGAACAGACTTCCTGGAGCTGTTGGAGTGCTGAGGAAACCTAGGTCTCCCAAGGAAGAGTGCAGTGTGTTGCCCTACACTCAGTATACAGAGAGTGACTCGGAAAGGTTTCCGGGCCTGGATGTTTCGTAGGAGCCTAGGGGAGCCTGCCGGTACTCGGTGTTCTTGCAGGGAATAGGGTGCCCTCGCGAGGTCCTGGTGACCTGAAAGCTTACTAACGCTAAAAGAAAGCAGACCTAAAGTTAGGCCTCACGGACTCTGCTCCAAGCTTCCTAGTGGAGCCTGCTGGTACTAGGTGTTCTTGCAAGGAATAGGGGGCCCACGCGAGGTCCTCGGTGTCCTGAAAGCTTCCTAACCTTAAAAGAAAACAGCTCTAAAGCTAATGCTTCAAGGACTCTGCTCCAAGCTTCCGCTTCGGCAGGCTATTCAGGGCTTTACCTTGAGGAAAGGACTCACGTCAAGTTTCCTTTTAGATCTAGAGCGTCTCAGGAGGAGCTCCCACCCAGGCTATGAAAGCACCCTGTTGATATAGAGAACACTCGTTCCCTTCCCAGAGCCCTGCCTACAGTGACTAGAGACCCGTCCTAAAACTGTTATTTAGGGAATTTCAAGGCAGCATGAATGGAGCATTCAAAATGGGAAAGCAAGGCCTGTGCCATCAGTCCCCGTTTCCAGCGAACACGTGGCCTACCTCCTTGTGATTTCTTCCAAGTAAATATACACTCTAGCTACACACTGGTCCCTTCCTTGAATAACGTTTTCGTGGCACGGACTTCGCCGAGTAGCAAACGGCCTCTCCCAAGGAACGGTCTAGGTAAGCTATCGGGGCTTTGCTTCTTGTAAAACCCTGCAGTGTAAGAGGAAGAACTGTGCATTGTTTACAGCAGGAACGCAAGATGACTTTCTCCAGTAAGTATGGGGTCTTAAGGTATGACTCCGTAGAAGGAGTGCGAAGCAGTTTTGGTTTCTCAGTGCCGCTCAGCCTAGGGCAATGAGGCAGATTTGCATGACATGTAGGATGTAAGAGAACAGATTTCCTGGAGCTGTTGGAGTGCTGAGGAAACCTAGGTCTCCCAAGGAAGAGTGCAGTGTGTTGCCCTACACTCAGCATACAGAGAGTGACTGGGAAAGGTTTCCGGGCCTGGATGTTTCTTTGCAGCCTACTGGAGCCTGCTGGAACTCGGTGTTCTTGCAGGGAATAGGGTGCCCACGCCAGGTCCTGGTGACCTGAAAGCTTACTAACGTTAAAAGAAAGCAGACCTAAAGTAGGCCTCAAGAACTCTGCTCCAAGCTTCCGATTCGGCAGGCTATTCAAGGCTTTACCTTAAGGAAAGGACTCACGTCAAGTTTCCTTTTAGCTCTAGAGCGTCTCAGGTGGAGCTCCTACCCAGGCTATGAAAGCACCCTGTTGATATAGACAACACTCGTTCCCTTCCCAGAGCCCTGCCTACAGTGACTAGAGACCCGTCCTAAAACTGTTATTTAGGGAATTTCAAGGCAGCATGAATGGAGCATTTAAATTGGGAAAGCAAGGCCTGTGCCATCAGGCCCCGTTTCCAGCGAACACGCGGCCTACCTCCTTGTGATTTCTTCCAAGTAAATATACACTCTAGCTACACACTGGTCCCTTCCCTGAATAACGTTTTCTTGGCACGGAGTTCGCCGTGTAGCAAACAGCCTCTCCCAAGGAACGCTCTAGGTAAGCTATCGGGGCTTAGCTTCTTCTAAAACCCTGCAGTGTAAGAGGAAGAACTGTGCTTTGGTTACAGCCGGAACGCAAGCTGACTTTCTCCTGTAAGTATGGGGTCTTAAGGTAAGACTCTGTAGAAGGAGTGCGAAGCAGTTTTGGTTTCTCAGTACCGCTCAGCCTAGGACAATGAGGCAGATTTGAATGACATGTAGGATGTAAGAGAACAGATTTCCTGGAGCTGTTGGAGTGCTGAGGAAACCTAGGTCTCCCAAGGAAGAGAGCAGTGTGTTGCCCTACACTCAGCATACACAGAGTGACTCGGAAAGGTTTCCGGGCCTGGATGTTTCTTAGGAGCCCAGGGGAGCCTGCCGGTACTCGATGTTCTTGCAGGGAATAGGGTGCCCTCGCGAGGTCCTGGTGACCTGAAAGCTTACTAACGCTAAAAGAAAGCAGACCTAAAGTTAGGCCTCACGGACTCTGCTCCAAGCTTCCTAGTGGAGCCTGCTGGTACTAGGTGTTCTTGCAAGGAATAGGGGGCCCACGCGAGGTCCTCGGTGTCCTGAAAGCCTCCTAACCTTAAAAGAAAACAGACCTAAAGCTAATGCTTCAAGGACTCTGCTCCAAGCTTCCGCTTCGGCAGGCTATTCAAGGCTTTACCTTGAGGAAAGGACTCACGTCAAGTTTCCTTTTAGCTCTAGAGCGTCTCAGGTGGAGCTCCTACCCAGGCTATGAAAGCACCCTGTTGATATAGAGCACACTCGTTCCCTTCCCAGAGCCCTGCCTACAGTGACTAGAGACCAGTCCTAAAACTGTTATTTAGGGAATTTCAAGGCAGCATGAATGGAGCATTCAAAATGGGAAAGAAAGGCCTGTGCCATCAGTCCCCGTTTCCAGCGAACAAGCGGCCTACCTCCTTGTGATTTCTTCCAAGTAAATATACACTCTAGCTACACACTGGTCCCTTCCTTGAATAACGTTTTCTTGGCACGGAGTTCGCCGTGTAGCAAACGGCCTCTCCCAAGGAACGCTCTAGGTAAGCTATCGGGGCTTAGCTTCTTCTAAAACCCTGCAGTGTAAGAGAAAGAACTGTGCTTTGGTTACAGCCGGAACACAAGCCGACTTTCCCCAGTAAGTTTGGGGTCTTAAGGTATGACTCTGTAGAAGGAATGCGAAGCAGTTTTGGTTTCTCAGTGCCTCTCAGCCTAGGGCAATGAGGCAGATTTGCATGAAACGTAGGAGAAAGAGAACAGACTTCCTGGAGCTGTTGGAGTGCTGAGGAAACCTAGGTCTCCCAAGGAAGAGTGCAGTGTGTTGCCCTACACTCAGCATACACAGAGTGACTCGGAACGGTTTCCGGGCCTGGATGTTTCTTAGGAGCCCAGGGGAGCCTGCCGGTACTCGATGTTCTTGCAGGGAATAGGGTGCCCTCGCGAGGTCCTGGTGACCTGAAAGCTTACTAACGCTAAAAGAAAGCAGACCTAAAGTTAGGCCTCACGGACTCTGCTCCAAGCTTCCTAGTGTAGCCTGCTGGTACTAGGTGTTCTTGCAAGGAATAGGGGGCCCACGCGAGGTCCTCGGTGTCCTGAAAGCTTCCTAACCTTAAAAGAAAACAGACCTAAAGCTAATGCTTCAAGGACTCTGCTCCAAGCTTCCGCTTCGGCAGGCTATTCAAGGCTTTACCTTGAGGAAAGGACTCACGTCAAGTTTCCTTTTAGCTCTAGAGCGTCTCAGGTGGAGCTCCTACCCAGGCTATGAAAGCACCCTGTTGATATAGAGCACACTCGTTCCCTTCCCAGAGCCCTGCCTACAGTGACTAGAGACCAGTCCTAAAACTGTTATTTAGGGAATTTCAAGGCAGCATGAATGGAGCATTCAAAATGGGAAAGAAAGGCCTGTGCCATCAGTCCCCGTTTCCAGCGAACAAGCGGCCTACCTCCTTGTGATTTCTTCCAAGTAAATATACACTCTAGCTACACACTGGTCCCTTCCTTGAATAACGTTTTCTTGGCACGGAGTTCGCCGTGTAGCAAACGGCCTCTCCCAAGGAACGCTCTAGGTAAGCTATCGGGGCTTAGCTTCTTCTAAAACCCTGGAGTGTAAGAGAAAGAACTGTGCTTTGGTTACAGCCGGAACACAAGCCGACTTTCTCCAGTAAGTTTGGGGTCTTAAGGTATGACTCTGTAGAAGGAATGCGAAGCAGTTTTGGTTTCTCAGTGCCGCTCAGCCTAGGGCAATGAGGCAGATTTGCATGAAACGTAGGAGAAAGAGAACAGACTTCCTGGAGCTGTTGGAGTGCTGAGGAAACCTAGGTCTCCCAAGGAAGAGTGCAGTGTGTTGCCCTACACTCAGCATACAGAGAGTGACTCGGAAAGGTTTCCGGGCCTGGATGTTTCGTAGGAGCCTAGGGGAGCCTGCCGGTACTCGGTGTTCTTGCAGGGAATAGGGTGCCCTCGCGAGGTCCTGGTGACCTGAAAGCTTACTAACGCTAAAAGAAAGCAGACCTAAAGTTAGGCCTCACGGACTCTGCTCCAAGCTTCCTAGTGGAGCCTGCTGGTACTAGGTGTTCTTGCAAGGAATAGGGGGCCCACGCGAGGTCCTCGGTGTCCTGAAAGCTTCCTAACCTTAAAAGAAAACAGCTCTAAAGCTAATGCTTCAAGGACTCTGCTCCAAGCTTCCGCTTCGGCAGGCTATTCAGGGCTTTACCTTGAGGAAAGGACTCACGTCAAGTTTCCTTTTAGATCTAGAGCGTCTCAGGAGGAGCTCCCACCCAGGCTATGAAAGCACCCTGTTGATATAGAGAACACTCGTTCCCTTCCCAGAGCCCTGCCTACAGTGACTAGAGACCCGTCCTAAAACTGTTATTTAGGGAATTTCAAGGCAGCATGAATGGAGCATTCAAAATGGGAAAGCAAGGCCTGTGCCATCAGTCCCCGTTTCCAGCGAACACGTGGCCTACCTCCTTGTGATTTCTTCCAAGTAAATATACACTCTAGCTACACACTGGTCCCTTCCTTGAATAACGTTTTCGTGGCACGGACTTCGCCGAGTAGCAAACGGCCTCTCCCAAGGAACGGTCTAGGTAAGCTATCGGGGCTTTGCTTCTTGTAAAACCCTGCAGTGTAAGAGGAAGAACTGTGCATTGTTTACAGCAGGAACGCAAGATGACTTTCTCCAGTAAGTATGGGGTCTTAAGGTATGACTCCGTAGAAGGAGTGCGAAGCAGTTTTGGTTTCTCAGTGCCGCTCAGCCTAGGGCAATGAGGCAGATTTGCATGACATGTAGGATGTAAGAGAACAGATTTCCTGGAGCTGTTGGAGTGCTGAGGAAACCTAGGTCTCCCAAGGAAGAGTGCAGTGTGTTGCCCTACACTCAGCATACAGAGAGTGACTGGGAAAGGTTTCCGGGCCTGGATGTTTCTTTGCAGCCTACTGGAGCCTGCTGGAACTCGGTGTTCTTGCAGGGAATAGGGTGCCCACGCCAGGTCCTGGTGACCTGAAAGCTTACTAACGTTAAAAGAAAGCAGACCTAAAGTAGGCCTCAAGAACTCTGCTCCAAGCTTCCGATTCGGCAGGCTATTCAAGGCTTTACCTTAAGGAAAGGACTCACGTCAAGTTTCCTTTTAGCTCTAGAGCGTCTCAGGTGGAGCTCCTACCCAGGCTATGAAAGCACCCTGTTGATATAGACAACACTCGTTCCCTTCCCAGAGCCCTGCCTACAGTGACTAGAGACCCGTCCTAAAACTGTTATTTAGGGAATTTCAAGGCAGCATGAATGGAGCATTTAAATTGGGAAAGCAAGGCCTGTGCCATCAGGCCCCGTTTCCAGCGAACACGCGGCCTACCTCCTTGTGATTTCTTCCAAGTAAATATACACTCTAGCTACACACTGGTCCCTTCCCTGAATAACGTTTTCTTGGCACGGAGTTCGCCGTGTAGCAAACAGCCTCTCCCAAGGAACGCTCTAGGTAAGCTATCGGGGCTTAGCTTCTTCTAAAACCCTGCAGTGTAAGAGGAAGAACTGTGCTTTGGTTACAGCCGGAACGCAAGCTGACTTTCTCCTGTAAGTATGGGGTCTTAAGGTAAGACTCTGTAGAAGGAGTGCGAAGCAGTTTTGGTTTCTCAGTACCGCTCAGCCTAGGCCAATGAGGCAGATTTGAATGACATGTAGGATGTAAGAGAACAGATTTCCTGGAGCTGTTGGAGTGCTGAGGAAACCTAGGTCTCCCAAGGAAGAGAGCAGTGTGTTGCCCTACACTCAGCATACACAGAGTGACTCGGAAAGGTTTCCGGGCCTGGATGTTTCTTAGGAGCCCAGGGGAGCCTGCCGGTACTCGATGTTCTTGCAGGGAATAGGGTGCCCTCGCGAGGTCCTGGTGACCTGAAAGCTTACTAACGCTAAAAGAAAGCAGACCTAAAGTTAGGCCTCACGGACTCTGCTCCAAGCTTCCTAGTGGAGCCTGCTGGTACTAGGTGTTCTTGCAAGGAATAGGGGGCCCACGCGAGGTCCTCGGTGTCCTGAAAGCCTCCTAACCTTAAAAGAAAACAGACCTAAAGCTAATGCTTCAAGGACTCTGCTCCAAGCTTCCGCTTCGGCAGGCTATTCAAGGCTTTACCTTGAGGAAAGGACTCACGTCAAGTTTCCTTTTAGCTCTAGAGCGTCTCAGGTGGAGCTCCTACCCAGGCTATGAAAGCACCCTGTTGATATAGAGCACACTCGTTCCCTTCCCAGAGCCCTGCCTACAGTGACTAGAGACCAGTCCTAAAACTGTTATTTAGGGAATTTCAAGGCAGCATGAATGGAGCATTCAAAATGGGAAAGAAAGGCCTGTGCCATCAGTCCCCGTTTCCAGCGAACAAGCGGCCTACCTCCTTGTGATTTCTTCCAAGTAAATATACACTCTAGCTACACACTGGTCCCTTCCTTGAATAACGTTTTCTTGGCACGGAGTTCGCCGTGTAGCAAACGGCCTCTCCCAAGGAACGCTCTAGGTAAGCTATCGGGGCTTAGCTTCTTCTAAAACCCTGGAGTGTAAGAGAAAGAACTGTGCTTTGGTTACAGCCGGAACACAAGCCGACTTTCTCCAGTAAGTTTGGGGTCTTAAGGTATGACTCTGTAGAAGGAATGCGAAGCAGTTTTGGTTTCTCAGTGCCGCTCAGCCTAGGGCAATGAGGCAGATTTGCATGAAACGTAGGAGAAAGAGAACAGACTTCCTGAAGCTGTTGGAGTGCTGAGGAAACCTAGGTCTCCCAAGGAAGAGTGCAGTGTGTTGCCCTACACTCAGCATACAGAGAGTGACTCGGAAAGGTTTCCGGGCCTGGATGTTTCTTAGGAGCCCAGGGGAGCCTGCCGGTACTCGATGTTCTTGCAGGGAATAGGGTGCCCTCGCGAGGTCCTGGTGACCTGAAAGCTTACTAACGCTAAAAGAAAGCAGACCTAAAGTTAGGCCTCACGGACTCTGCTCCAAGCTTCCTAGTGTAGCCTGCTGGTACTAGGTGTTCTTGCAAGGAATAGGGGGCCCACGCGAGGTCCTCGGTGTCCTGAAAGCTTCCTAACCTTAAAAGAAAACAGACCTAAAGCTAATGCTTCAAGGACTCTGCTCCAAGCTTCCGCTTCGGCAGGCTATTCAAGGCTTTACCTTGAGGAAAGGACTCACGTCAAGTTTCCTTTTAGCTCTAGAGCGTCTCAGGTGGAGCTCCTACCCAGGCTATGAAAGCACCCTGTTGATATAGAGCACACTCGTTCCCTTCCCAGAGCCCTGCCTACAGTGACTAGAGACCAGTCCTAAAACTGTTATTTAGGGAATTTCAAGGCAGCATGAATGGAGCATTCAAAATGGGAAAGAAAGGCCTGTGCCATCAGTCCCCGTTTCCAGCGAACAAGCGGCCTACCTCCTTGTGATTTCTTCCAAGTAAATATACACTCTAGCTACACACTGGTCCCTTCCTTGAATAACGTTTTCTTGGCACGGAGTTCGCCGTGTAGCAAACGGCCTCTCCCAAGGAACGCTCTAGGTAAGCTATCGGGGCTTAGCTTCTTCTAAAACCCTGGAGTGTAAGAGAAAGAACTGTGCTTTGGTTACAGCCGGAACACAAGCCGACTTTCTCCAGTAAGTTTGGGGTCTTAAGGTATGACTCTGTAGAAGGAATGCGAAGCAGTTTTGGTTTCTCAGTGCCGCTCAGCCTAGGGCAATGAGGCAGATTTGCATGAAACGTAGGAGAAAGAGAACAGACTTCCTGGAGCTGTTGGAGTGCTGAGGAAACCTAGGTCTCCCAAGGAAGAGTGCAGTGTGTTGCCCTACACTCAGCATACAGAGAGTGACTCGGAAAGGTTTCCGGGCCTGGATGTTTCTTAGGAGCCCAGGGGAGCCTGCCGGTACTCGATGTTCTTGCAGGGAATAGGGTGCCCTCGCGAGGTCCTGGTGACCTGAAAGCTTACTAACGCTAAAAGAAAGCAGACCTAAAGTTAGGCCTCACGGACTCTGCTCCAAGCTTCCTAGTGTAGCCTGCTGGTACTAGGTGTTCTTGCAAGGAATAGGGGGCCCACGCGAGGTCCTCGGTGTCCTGAAAGCTTCCTAACCTTAAAAGAAAACAGACCTAAAGCTAATGCTTCAAGGACTCTGCTCCAAGCTTCCGCTTCGGCAGGCTATTCAAGGCTTTACCTTGAGGAAAGGACTCACGTCAAGTTTCCTTTTAGCTCTAGAGCGTCTCAGGTGGAGCTCCTACCCAGGCTATGAAAGCACCCTGTTGATATAGAGCACACTCGTTCCCTTCCCAGAGCCCTGCCTACAGTGACTAGAGACCAGTCCTAAAACTGTTATTTAGGGAATTTCAAGGCAGCATGAATGGAGCATTCAAAATGGGAAAGAAAGGCCTGTGCCATCAGTCCCCGTTTCCAGCGAACAAGCGGCCTACCTCCTTGTGATTTCTTCCAAGTAAATATACACTCTAGCTACACACTGGTCCCTTCCTTGAATAACGTTTTCTTGGCACGGAGTTCGCCGTGTAGCAAACGGCCTCTCCCAAGGAACGCTCTAGGTAAGCTATCGGGGCTTAGCTTCTTCTAAAACCCTGCAGTGTAAGAGAAAGAACTGTGCTTTGGTTACAGCCGGAACACAAGCCGACTTTCCCCAGTAAGTTTGGGGTCTTAAGGTATGACTCTGTAGAAGGAATGCGAAGCAGTTTTGGTTTCTCAGTGCCTCTCAGCCTAGGGCAATGAGGCAGATTTGCATGAAACGTAGGAGAAAGAGAACAGACTTCCTGGAGCTGTTGGAGTGCTGAGGAAACCTAGGTCTCCCAAGGAAGAGTGCAGTGTGTTGCCCTACACTCAGCATACACAGAGTGACTCGGAACGGTTTCCGGGCCTGGATGTTTCTTAGGAGCCCAGGGGAGCCTGCCGGTACTCGATGTTCTTGCAGGGAATAGGGTGCCCTCGCGAGGTCCTGGTGACCTGAAAGCTTACTAACGCTAAAAGAAAGCAGACCTAAAGTTAGGCCTCACGGACTCTGCTCCAAGCTTCCTAGTGTAGCCTGCTGGTACTAGGTGTTCTTGCAAGGAATAGGGGGCCCACGCGAGGTCCTCGGTGTCCTGAAATCTTCCTAACCTTAAAAGAAAACAGACCTAAAGCTAATGCTTCAAGGACTCTGCTCCAAGCTTCCGCTTCGGCAGGCTATTCAAGGCTTTACCTTGAGGAAAGGACTCACGTCAAGTTTCCTTTTAGCTCTAGAGCGTCTCAGGTGGAGCTCCTACCCAGGCTATGAAAGCACCCTGTTGATATAGAGCACACTCGTTCCCTTCCCAGAGCCCTGCCTACAGTGACTAGAGACCAGTCCTAAAACTGTTATTTAGGGAATTTCAAGGCAGCATGAATGGAGCATTCAAAATGGGAAAGAAAGGCCTGTGCCATCAGTCCCCGTTTCCAGCGAACAAGCGGCCTACCTCCTTGTGATTTCTTCCAAGTAAATATACACTCTAGCTACACACTGGTCCCTTCCTTGAATAACGTTTTCTTGGCACGGAGTTCGCCGTGTAGCAAACGGCCTCTCCCAAGGAACGCTCTAGGTAAGCTATCGGGGCTTAGCTTCTTCTAAAACCCTGGAGTGTAAGAGAAAGAACTGTGCTTTGGTTACAGCCGGAACACAAGCCGACTTTCTCCAGTAAGTTTGGGGTCTTAAGGTATGACTCTGTAGAAGGAATGCGAAGCAGTTTTGGTTTCTCAGTGCCGCTCAGCCTAGGGCAATGAGGCAGATTTGCATGAAACGTAGGAGAAAGAGAACAGACTTCCTGGAGCTGTTGGAGTGCTGAGGAAACCTAGGTCTCCCAAGGAAGAGTGCAGTGTGTTGCCCTACACTCAGTATACAGAGAGTGACTCGGAAAGGTTTCCGGGCCTGGATGTTTCGTAGGAGCCTAGGGGAGCCTGCCGGTACTCGGTGTTCTTGCAGGGAATAGGGTGCCCTCGCGAGGTCCTGGTGACCTGAAAGCTTACTAACGCTAAAAGAAAGCAGACCTAAAGTTAGGCCTCACGGACTCTGCTCCAAGCTTCCTAGTGGAGCCTGCTGGTACTAGGTGTTCTTGCAAGGAATAGGGGGCCCACGCGAGGTCCTCGGTGTCCTGAAAGCTTCCTAACCTTAAAAGAAAACAGCTCTAAAGCTAATGCTTCAAGGACTCTGCTCCAAGCTTCCGCTTCGGCAGGCTATTCAGGGCTTTACCTTGAGGAAAGGACTCACGTCAAGTTTCCTTTTAGATCTAGAGCGTCTCAGGAGGAGCTCCCACCCAGGCTATGAAAGCACCCTGTTGATATAGAGAACACTCGTTCCCTTCCCAGAGCCCTGCCTACAGTGACTAGAGACCCGTCCTAAAACTGTTATTTAGGGAATTTCAAGGCAGCATGAATGGAGCATTCAAAATGGGAAAGCAAGGCCTGTGCCATCAGTCCCCGTTTCCAGCGAACACGTGGCCTACCTCCTTGTGATTTCTTCCAAGTAAATATACACTCTAGCTACACACTGGTCCCTTCCTTGAATAACGTTTTCGTGGCACGGACTTCGCCGAGTAGCAAACGGCCTCTCCCAAGGAACGGTCTAGGTAAGCTATCGGGGCTTTGCTTCTTGTAAAACCCTGCAGTGTAAGAGGAAGAACTGTGCATTGTTTACAGCAGGAACGCAAGATGACTTTCTCCAGTAAGTATGGGGTCTTAAGGTATGACTCCGTAGAAGGAGTGCGAAGCAGTTTTGGTTTCTCAGTGCCGCTCAGCCTAGGGCAATGAGGCAGATTTGCATGACATGTAGGATGTAAGAGAACAGATTTCCTGGAGCTGTTGGAGTGCTGAGGAAACCTAGGTCTCCCAAGGAAGAGTGCAGTGTGTTGCCCTACACTCAGCATACAGAGAGTGACTGGGAAAGGTTTCCGGGCCTGGATGTTTCTTTGCAGCCTACTGGAGCCTGCTGGAACTCGGTGTTCTTGCAGGGAATAGGGTGCCCACGCCAGGTCCTGGTGACCTGAAAGCTTACTAACGTTAAAAGAAAGCAGACCTAAAGTAGGCCTCAAGAACTCTGCTCCAAGCTTCCGATTCGGCAGGCTATTCAAGGCTTTACCTTAAGGAAAGGACTCACGTCAAGTTTCCTTTTAGCTCTAGAGCGTCTCAGGTGGAGCTCCTACCCAGGCTATGAAAGCACCCTGTTGATATAGACAACACTCGTTCCCTTCCCAGAGCCCTGCCTACAGTGACTAGAGACCCGTCCTAAAACTGTTATTTAGGGAATTTCAAGGCAGCATGAATGGAGCATTTAAATTGGGAAAGCAAGGCCTGTGCCATCAGGCCCCGTTTCCAGCGAACACGCGGCCTACCTCCTTGTGATTTCTTCCAAGTAAATATACACTCTAGCTACACACTGGTCCCTTCCCTGAATAACGTTTTCTTGGCACGGAGTTCGCCGTGTAGCAAACAGCCTCTCCCAAGGAACGCTCTAGGTAAGCTATCGGGGCTTAGCTTCTTCTAAAACCCTGCAGTGTAAGAGGAAGAACTGTGCTTTGGTTACAGCCGGAACGCAAGCTGACTTTCTCCTGTAAGTATGGGGTCTTAAGGTAAGACTCTGTAGAAGGAGTGCGAAGCAGTTTTGGTTTCTCAGTACCGCTCAGCCTAGGACAATGAGGCAGATTTGAATGACATGTAGGATGTAAGAGAACAGATTTCCTGGAGCTGTTGGAGTGCTGAGGAAACCTAGGTCTCCCAAGGAAGAGAGCAGTGTGTTGCCCTACACTCAGCATACACAGAGTGACTCGGAAAGGTTTCCGGGCCTGGATGTTTCTTAGGAGCCCAGGGGAGCCTGCCGGTACTCGATGTTCTTGCAGGGAATAGGGTGCCCTCGCGAGGTCCTGGTGACCTGAAAGCTTACTAACGCTAAAAGAAAGCAGACCTAAAGTTAGGCCTCACGGACTCTGCTCCAAGCTTCCTAGTGGAGCCTGCTGGTACTAGGTGTTCTTGCAAGGAATAGGGGGCCCACGCGAGGTCCTCGGTGTCCTGAAAGCCTCCTAACCTTAAAAGAAAACAGACCTAAAGCTAATGCTTCAAGGACTCTGCTCCAAGCTTCCGCTTCGGCAGGCTATTCAAGGCTTTACCTTGAGGAAAGGACTCACGTCAAGTTTCCTTTTAGCTCTAGAGCGTCTCAGGTGGAGCTCCTACCCAGGCTATGAAAGCACCCTGTTGATATAGAGCACACTCGTTCCCTTCCCAGAGCCCTGCCTACAGTGACTAGAGACCAGTCCTAAAACTGTTATTTAGGGAATTTCAAGGCAGCATGAATGGAGCATTCAAAATGGGAAAGAAAGGCCTGTGCCATCAGTCCCCGTTTCCAGCGAACAAGCGGCCTACCTCCTTGTGATTTCTTCCAAGTAAATATACACTCTAGCTACACACTGGTCCCTTCCTTGAATAACGTTTTCTTGGCACGGAGTTCGCCGTGTAGCAAACGGCCTCTCCCAAGGAACGCTCTAGGTAAGCTATCGGGGCTTAGCTTCTTCTAAAACCCTGCAGTGTAAGAGAAAGAACTGTGCTTTGGTTACAGCCGGAACACAAGCCGACTTTCCCCAGTAAGTTTGGGGTCTTAAGGTATGACTCTGTAGAAGGAATGCGAAGCAGTTTTGGTTTCTCAGTGCCTCTCAGCCTAGGGCAATGAGGCAGATTTGCATGAAACGTAGGAGAAAGAGAACAGACTTCCTGGAGCTGTTGGAGTGCTGAGGAAACCTAGGTCTCCCAAGGAAGAGTGCAGTGTGTTGCCCTACACTCAGCATACACAGAGTGACTCGGAACGGTTTCCGGGCCTGGATGTTTCTTAGGAGCCCAGGGGAGCCTGCCGGTACTCGATGTTCTTGCAGGGAATAGGGTGCCCTCGCGAGGTCCTGGTGACCTGAAAGCTTACTAACGCTAAAAGAAAGCAGACCTAAAGTTAGGCCTCACGGACTCTGCTCCAAGCTTCCTAGTGTAGCCTGCTGGTACTAGGTGTTCTTGCAAGGAATAGGGGGCCCACGCGAGGTCCTCGGTGTCCTGAAAGCTTCCTAACCTTAAAAGAAAACAGACCTAAAGCTAATGCTTCAAGGACTCTGCTCCAAGCTTCCGCTTCGGCAGGCTATTCAAGGCTTTACCTTGAGGAAAGGACTCACGTCAAGTTTCCTTTTAGCTCTAGAGCGTCTCAGGTGGAGCTCCTACCCAGGCTATGAAAGCACCCTGTTGATATAGAGCACACTCGTTCCCTTCCCAGAGCCCTGCCTACAGTGACTAGAGACCAGTCCTAAAACTGTTATTTAGGGAATTTCAAGGCAGCATGAATGGAGCATTCAAAATGGGAAAGAAAGGCCTGTGCCATCAGTCCCCGTTTCCAGCGAACAAGCGGCCTACCTCCTTGTGATTTCTTCCAAGTAAATATACACTCTAGCTACACACTGGTCCCTTCCTTGAATAACGTTTTCTTGGCACGGAGTTCGCCGTGTAGCAAACGGCCTCTCCCAAGGAACGCTCTAGGTAAGCTATCGGGGCTTAGCTTCTTCTAAAACCCTGGAGTGTAAGAGAAAGAACTGTGCTTTGGTTACAGCCGGAACACAAGCCGACTTTCTCCAGTAAGTTTGGGGTCTTAAGGTATGACTCTGTAGAAGGAATGCGAAGCAGTTTTGGTTTCTCAGTGCCGCTCAGCCTAGGGCAATGAGGCAGATTTGCATGAAACGTAGGAGAAAGAGAACAGACTTCCTGGAGCTGTTGGAGTGCTGAGGAAACCTAGGTCTCCCAAGGAAGAGTGCAGTGTGTTGCCCTACACTCAGCATACAGAGAGTGACTCGGAAAGGTTTCCGGGCCTGGATGTTTCGTAGGAGCCTAGGGGAGCCTGCCGGTACTCGGTGTTCTTGCAGGGAATAGGGTGCCCTCGCGAGGTCCTGGTGACCTGAAAGCTTACTAACGCTAAAAGAAAGCAGACCTAAAGTTAGGCCTCACGGACTCTGCTCCAAGCTTCCTAGTGGAGCCTGCTGGTACTAGGTGTTCTTGCAAGGAATAGGGGGCCCACGCGAGGTCCTCGGTGTCCTGAAAGCTTCCTAACCTTAAAAGAAAACAGCTCTAAAGCTAATGCTTCAAGGACTCTGCTCCAAGCTTCCGCTTCGGCAGGCTATTCAGGGCTTTACCTTGAGGAAAGGACTCACGTCAAGTTTCCTTTTAGATCTAGAGCGTCTCAGGAGGAGCTCCCACCCAGGCTATGAAAGCACCCTGTTGATATAGAGAACACTCGTTCCCTTCCCAGAGCCCTGCCTACAGTGACTAGAGACCCGTCCTAAAACTGTTATTTAGGGAATTTCAAGGCAGCATGAATGGAGCATTCAAAATGGGAAAGCAAGGCCTGTGCCATCAGTCCCCGTTTCCAGCGAACACGTGGCCTACCTCCTTGTGATTTCTTCCAAGTAAATATACACTCTAGCTACACACTGGTCCCTTCCTTGAATAACGTTTTCGTGGCACGGACTTCGCCGAGTAGCAAACGGCCTCTCCCAAGGAACGGTCTAGGTAAGCTATCGGGGCTTTGCTTCTTGTAAAACCCTGCAGTGTAAGAGGAAGAACTGTGCATTGTTTACAGCAGGAACGCAAGATGACTTTCTCCAGTAAGTATGGGGTCTTAAGGTATGACTCCGTAGAAGGAGTGCGAAGCAGTTTTGGTTTCTCAGTGCCGCTCAGCCTAGGGCAATGAGGCAGATTTGCATGACATGTAGGATGTAAGAGAACAGATTTCCTGGAGCTGTTGGAGTGCTGAGGAAACCTAGGTCTCCCAAGGAAGAGTGCAGTGTGTTGCCCTACACTCAGCATACAGAGAGTGACTGGGAAAGGTTTCCGGGCCTGGATGTTTCTTTGCAGCCTACTGGAGCCTGCTGGAACTCGGTGTTCTTGCAGGGAATAGGGTGCCCACGCCAGGTCCTGGTGACCTGAAAGCTTACTAACGTTAAAAGAAAGCAGACCTAAAGTAGGCCTCAAGAACTCTGCTCCAAGCTTCCGATTCGGCAGGCTATTCAAGGCTTTACCTTAAGGAAAGGACTCACGTCAAGTTTCCTTTTAGCTCTAGAGCGTCTCAGGTGGAGCTCCTACCCAGGCTATGAAAGCACCCTGTTGATATAGACAACACTCGTTCCCTTCCCAGAGCCCTGCCTACAGTGACTAGAGACCCGTCCTAAAACTGTTATTTAGGGAATTTCAAGGCAGCATGAATGGAGCATTTAAATTGGGAAAGCAAGGCCTGTGCCATCAGGCCCCGTTTCCAGCGAACACGCGGCCTACCTCCTTGTGATTTCTTCCAAGTAAATATACACTCTAGCTACACACTGGTCCCTTCCCTGAATAACGTTTTCTTGGCACGGAGTTCGCCGTGTAGCAAACAGCCTCTCCCAAGGAACGCTCTAGGTAAGCTATCGGGGCTTAGCTTCTTCTAAAACCCTGCAGTGTAAGAGGAAGAACTGTGCTTTGGTTACAGCCGGAACGCAAGCTGACTTTCTCCTGTAAGTATGGGGTCTTAAGGTAAGACTCTGTAGAAGGAGTGCGAAGCAGTTTTGGTTTCTCAGTACCGCTCAGCCTAGGCCAATGAGGCAGATTTGAATGACATGTAGGATGTAAGAGAACAGATTTCCTGGAGCTGTTGGAGTGCTGAGGAAACCTAGGTCTCCCAAGGAAGAGAGCAGTGTGTTGCCCTACACTCAGCATACACAGAGTGACTCGGAAAGGTTTCCGGGCCTGGATGTTTCTTAGGAGCCCAGGGGAGCCTGCCGGTACTCGATGTTCTTGCAGGGAATAGGGTGCCCTCGCGAGGTCCTGGTGACCTGAAAGCTTACTAACGCTAAAAGAAAGCAGACCTAAAGTTAGGCCTCACGGACTCTGCTCCAAGCTTCCTAGTGGAGCCTGCTGGTACTAGGTGTTCTTGCAAGGAATAGGGGGCCCACGCGAGGTCCTCGGTGTCCTGAAAGCCTCCTAACCTTAAAAGAAAACAGACCTAAAGCTAATGCTTCAAGGACTCTGCTCCAAGCTTCCGCTTCGGCAGGCTATTCAAGGCTTTACCTTGAGGAAAGGACTCACGTCAAGTTTCCTTTTAGCTCTAGAGCGTCTCAGGTGGAGCTCCTACCCAGGCTATGAAAGCACCCTGTTGATATAGAGCACACTCGTTCCCTTCCCAGAGCCCTGCCTACAGTGACTAGAGACCAGTCCTAAAACTGTTATTTAGGGAATTTCAAGGCAGCATGAATGGAGCATTCAAAATGGGAAAGAAAGGCCTGTGCCATCAGTCCCCGTTTCCAGCGAACAAGCGGCCTACCTCCTTGTGATTTCTTCCAAGTAAATATACACTCTAGCTACACACTGGTCCCTTCCTTGAATAACGTTTTCTTGGCACGGAGTTCGCCGTGTAGCAAACGGCCTCTCCCAAGGAACGCTCTAGGTAAGCTATCGGGGCTTAGCTTCTTCTAAAACCCTGGAGTGTAAGAGAAAGAACTGTGCTTTGGTTACAGCCGGAACACAAGCCGACTTTCTCCAGTAAGTTTGGGGTCTTAAGGTATGACTCTGTAGAAGGAATGCGAAGCAGTTTTGGTTTCTCAGTGCCGCTCAGCCTAGGGCAATGAGGCAGATTTGCATGAAACGTAGGAGAAAGAGAACAGACTTCCTGAAGCTGTTGGAGTGCTGAGGAAACCTAGGTCTCCCAAGGAAGAGTGCAGTGTGTTGCCCTACACTCAGCATACAGAGAGTGACTCGGAAAGGTTTCCGGGCCTGGATGTTTCTTAGGAGCCCAGGGGAGCCTGCCGGTACTCGATGTTCTTGCAGGGAATAGGGTGCCCTCGCGAGGTCCTGGTGACCTGAAAGCTTACTAACGCTAAAAGAAAGCAGACCTAAAGTTAGGCCTCACGGACTCTGCTCCAAGCTTCCTAGTGTAGCCTGCTGGTACTAGGTGTTCTTGCAAGGAATAGGGGGCCCACGCGAGGTCCTCGGTGTCCTGAAAGCTTCCTAACCTTAAAAGAAAACAGACCTAAAGCTAATGCTTCAAGGACTCTGCTCCAAGCTTCCGCTTCGGCAGGCTATTCAAGGCTTTACCTTGAGGAAAGGACTCACGTCAAGTTTCCTTTTAGCTCTAGAGCGTCTCAGGTGGAGCTCCTACCCAGGCTATGAAAGCACCCTGTTGATATAGAGCACACTCGTTCCCTTCCCAGAGCCCTGCCTACAGTGACTAGAGACCAGTCCTAAAACTGTTATTTAGGGAATTTCAAGGCAGCATGAATGGAGCATTCAAAATGGGAAAGAAAGGCCTGTGCCATCAGTCCCCGTTTCCAGCGAACAAGCGGCCTACCTCCTTGTGATTTCTTCCAAGTAAATATACACTCTAGCTACACACTGGTCCCTTCCTTGAATAACGTTTTCTTGGCACGGAGTTCGCCGTGTAGCAAACGGCCTCTCCCAAGGAACGCTCTAGGTAAGCTATCGGGGCTTAGCTTCTTCTAAAACCCTGGAGTGTAAGAGAAAGAACTGTGCTTTGGTTACAGCCGGAACACAAGCCGACTTTCTCCAGTAAGTTTGGGGTCTTAAGGTATGACTCTGTAGAAGGAATGCGAAGCAGTTTTGGTTTCTCAGTGCCGCTCAGCCTAGGGCAATGAGGCAGATTTGCATGAAACGTAGGAGAAAGAGAACAGACTTCCTGGAGCTGTTGGAGTGCTGAGGAAACCTAGGTCTCCCAAGGAAGAGTGCAGTGTGTTGCCCTACACTCAGCATACAGAGAGTGACTCGGAAAGGTTTCCGGGCCTGGATGTTTCTTAGGAGCCCAGGGGAGCCTGCCGGTACTCGATGTTCTTGCAGGGAATAGGGTGCCCTCGCGAGGTCCTGGTGACCTGAAAGCTTACTAACGCTAAAAGAAAGCAGACCTAAAGTTAGGCCTCACGGACTCTGCTCCAAGCTTCCTAGTGTAGCCTGCTGGTACTAGGTGTTCTTGCAAGGAATAGGGGGCCCACGCGAGGTCCTCGGTGTCCTGAAAGCTTCCTAACCTTAAAAGAAAACAGACCTAAAGCTAATGCTTCAAGGACTCTGCTCCAAGCTTCCGCTTCGGCAGGCTATTCAAGGCTTTACCTTGAGGAAAGGACTCACGTCAAGTTTCCTTTTAGCTCTAGAGCGTCTCAGGTGGAGCTCCTACCCAGGCTATGAAAGCACCCTGTTGATATAGAGCACACTCGTTCCCTTCCCAGAGCCCTGCCTACAGTGACTAGAGACCAGTCCTAAAACTGTTATTTAGGGAATTTCAAGGCAGCATGAATGGAGCATTCAAAATGGGAAAGAAAGGCCTGTGCCATCAGTCCCCGTTTCCAGCGAACAAGCGGCCTACCTCCTTGTGATTTCTTCCAAGTAAATATACACTCTAGCTACACACTGGTCCCTTCCTTGAATAACGTTTTCTTGGCACGGAGTTCGCCGTGTAGCAAACGGCCTCTCCCAAGGAACGCTCTAGGTAAGCTATCGGGGCTTAGCTTCTTCTAAAACCCTGGAGTGTAAGAGAAAGAACTGTGCTTTGGTTACAGCCGGAACACAAGCCGACTTTCTCCAGTAAGTTTGGGGTCTTAAGGTATGACTCTGTAGAAGGAATGCGAAGCAGTTTTGGTTTCTCAGTGCCGCTCAGCCTAGGGCAATGAGGCAGATTTGCATGAAACGTAGGAGAAAGAGAACAGACTTCCTGGAGCTGTTGGAGTGCTGAGGAAACCTAGGTCTCCCAAGGAAGAGTGCAGTGTGTTGCCCTACACTCAGTATACAGAGAGTGACTCGGAAAGGTTTCCGGGCCTGGATGTTTCGTAGGAGCCTAGGGGAGCCTGCCGGTACTCGGTGTTCTTGCAGGGAATAGGGTGCCCTCGCGAGGTCCTGGTGACCTGAAAGCTTACTAACGCTAAAAGAAAGCAGACCTAAAGTTAGGCCTCACGGACTCTGCTCCAAGCTTCCTAGTGGAGCCTGCTGGTACTAGGTGTTCTTGCAAGGAATAGGGGGCCCACGCGAGGTCCTCGGTGTCCTGAAAGCTTCCTAACCTTAAAAGAAAACAGCTCTAAAGCTAATGCTTCAAGGACTCTGCTCCAAGCTTCCGCTTCGGCAGGCTATTCAGGGCTTTACCTTGAGGAAAGGACTCACGTCAAGTTTCCTTTTAGATCTAGAGCGTCTCAGGAGGAGCTCCCACCCAGGCTATGAAAGCACCCTGTTGATATAGAGAACACTCGTTCCCTTCCCAGAGCCCTGCCTACAGTGACTAGAGACCCGTCCTAAAACTGTTATTTAGGGAATTTCAAGGCAGCATGAATGGAGCATTCAAAATGGGAAAGCAAGGCCTGTGCCATCAGTCCCCGTTTCCAGCGAACACGTGGCCTACCTCCTTGTGATTTCTTCCAAGTAAATATACACTCTAGCTACACACTGGTCCCTTCCTTGAATAACGTTTTCGTGGCACGGACTTCGCCGAGTAGCAAACGGCCTCTCCCAAGGAACGGTCTAGGTAAGCTATCGGGGCTTTGCTTCTTGTAAAACCCTGCAGTGTAAGAGGAAGAACTGTGCATTGTTTACAGCAGGAACGCAAGATGACTTTCTCCAGTAAGTATGGGGTCTTAAGGTATGACTCCGTAGAAGGAGTGCGAAGCAGTTTTGGTTTCTCAGTGCCGCTCAGCCTAGGGCAATGAGGCAGATTTGCATGACATGTAGGATGTAAGAGAACAGATTTCCTGGAGCTGTTGGAGTGCTGAGGAAACCTAGGTCTCCCAAGGAAGAGTGCAGTGTGTTGCCCTACACTCAGCATACAGAGAGTGACTGGGAAAGGTTTCCGGGCCTGGATGTTTCTTTGCAGCCTACTGGAGCCTGCTGGAACTCGGTGTTCTTGCAGGGAATAGGGTGCCCACGCCAGGTCCTGGTGACCTGAAAGCTTACTAACGTTAAAAGAAAGCAGACCTAAAGTAGGCCTCAAGAACTCTGCTCCAAGCTTCCGATTCGGCAGGCTATTCAAGGCTTTACCTTAAGGAAAGGACTCACGTCAAGTTTCCTTTTAGCTCTAGAGCGTCTCAGGTGGAGCTCCTACCCAGGCTATGAAAGCACCCTGTTGATATAGACAACACTCGTTCCCTTCCCAGAGCCCTGCCTACAGTGACTAGAGACCCGTCCTAAAACTGTTATTTAGGGAATTTCAAGGCAGCATGAATGGAGCATTTAAATTGGGAAAGCAAGGCCTGTGCCATCAGGCCCCGTTTCCAGCGAACACGCGGCCTACCTCCTTGTGATTTCTTCCAAGTAAATATACACTCTAGCTACACACTGGTCCCTTCCCTGAATAACGTTTTCTTGGCACGGAGTTCGCCGTGTAGCAAACAGCCTCTCCCAAGGAACGCTCTAGGTAAGCTATCGGGGCTTAGCTTCTTCTAAAACCCTGCAGTGTAAGAGGAAGAACTGTGCTTTGGTTACAGCCGGAACGCAAGCTGACTTTCTCCTGTAAGTATGGGGTCTTAAGGTAAGACTCTGTAGAAGGAGTGCGAAGCAGTTTTGGTTTCTCAGTACCGCTCAGCCTAGGACAATGAGGCAGATTTGAATGACATGTAGGATGTAAGAGAACAGATTTCCTGGAGCTGTTGGAGTGCTGAGGAAACCTAGGTCTCCCAAGGAAGAGAGCAGTGTGTTGCCCTACACTCAGCATACACAGAGTGACTCGGAAAGGTTTCCGGGCCTGGATGTTTCTTAGGAGCCCAGGGGAGCCTGCCGGTACTCGATGTTCTTGCAGGGAATAGGGTGCCCTCGCGAGGTCCTGGTGACCTGAAAGCTTACTAACGCTAAAAGAAAGCAGACCTAAAGTTAGGCCTCACGGACTCTGCTCCAAGCTTCCTAGTGGAGCCTGCTGGTACTAGGTGTTCTTGCAAGGAATAGGGGGCCCACGCGAGGTCCTCGGTGTCCTGAAAGCCTCCTAACCTTAAAAGAAAACAGACCTAAAGCTAATGCTTCAAGGACTCTGCTCCAAGCTTCCGCTTCGGCAGGCTATTCAAGGCTTTACCTTGAGGAAAGGACTCACGTCAAGTTTCCTTTTAGCTCTAGAGCGTCTCAGGTGGAGCTCCTACCCAGGCTATGAAAGCACCCTGTTGATATAGAGCACACTCGTTCCCTTCCCAGAGCCCTGCCTACAGTGACTAGAGACCAGTCCTAAAACTGTTATTTAGGGAATTTCAAGGCAGCATGAATGGAGCATTCAAAATGGGAAAGAAAGGCCTGTGCCATCAGTCCCCGTTTCCAGCGAACAAGCGGCCTACCTCCTTGTGATTTCTTCCAAGTAAATATACACTCTAGCTACACACTGGTCCCTTCCTTGAATAACGTTTTCTTGGCACGGAGTTCGCCGTGTAGCAAACGGCCTCTCCCAAGGAACGCTCTAGGTAAGCTATCGGGGCTTAGCTTCTTCTAAAACCCTGGAGTGTAAGAGAAAGAACTGTGCTTTGGTTACAGCCGGAACACAAGCCGACTTTCTCCAGTAAGTTTGGGGTCTTAAGGTATGACTCTGTAGAAGGAATGCGAAGCAGTTTTGGTTTCTCAGTGCCGCTCAGCCTAGGGCAATGAGGCAGATTTGCATGAAACGTAGGAGAAAGAGAACAGACTTCCTGAAGCTGTTGGAGTGCTGAGGAAACCTAGGTCTCCCAAGGAAGAGTGCAGTGTGTTGCCCTACACTCAGCATACAGAGAGTGACTCGGAAAGGTTTCCGGGCCTGGATGTTTCTTAGGAGCCCAGGGGAGCCTGCCGGTACTCGATGTTCTTGCAGGGAATAGGGTGCCCTCGCGAGGTCCTGGTGACCTGAAAGCTTACTAACGCTAAAAGAAAGCAGACCTAAAGTTAGGCCTCACGGACTCTGCTCCAAGCTTCCTAGTGTAGCCTGCTGGTACTAGGTGTTCTTGCAAGGAATAGGGGGCCCACGCGAGGTCCTCGGTGTCCTGAAAGCTTCCTAACCTTAAAAGAAAACAGACCTAAAGCTAATGCTTCAAGGACTCTGCTCCAAGCTTCCGCTTCGGCAGGCTATTCAAGGCTTTACCTTGAGGAAAGGACTCACGTCAAGTTTCCTTTTAGCTCTAGAGCGTCTCAGGTGGAGCTCCTACCCAGGCTATGAAAGCACCCTGTTGATATAGAGCACACTCGTTCCCTTCCCAGAGCCCTGCCTACAGTGACTAGAGACCAGTCCTAAAACTGTTATTTAGGGAATTTCAAGGCAGCATGAATGGAGCATTCAAAATGGGAAAGAAAGGCCTGTGCCATCAGTCCCCGTTTCCAGCGAACAAGCGGCCTACCTCCTTGTGATTTCTTCCAACTAAATATACACTCTAGCTACACACTGGTCCCTTCCCTGAATAACGTTTTCTTGGCACGGAGTTCGCCGTGTAGCAAACGGCCTCTCCCAAGGAACGCTCTAGGTAAGCTATCGGGGCTTAGCTTCTTCTAAAACCCTGCAGTGTAAGAGAAAGAACTGTGCTTTGGTTACAGCCGGAACACAAGCCGACTTTCTCCAGTAAGTTTGGGGTCTTAAGGTATGACTCTGTAGAAGGAATGCGAAGCAGTTTTGGTTTCTCAGTGCCGCTCAGCCTAGGGCAATGAGGCAGATTTGCATGAAACGTAGGAGAAAGAGAACAGACTTCCTGGAGCTGTTGGAGTGCTGAGGAAACCTAGGTCTCCCAAGGAAGAGTGCAGTGTGTTGCCCTACACTCAGCATACAGAGAGTGACTCGGAAAGGTTTCCGGGCCTGGATGTTTCGTAGGAGCCTAGGGGAGCCTGCCGGTACTCGGTGTTCTTGCAGGGAATAGGGTGCCCTCGCGAGGTCCTGGTGACCTGAAAGCTTACTAACGCTAAAAGAAAGCAGACCTAAAGTTAGGCCTCACGGACTCTGCTCCAAGCTTCCTAGTGGAGCCTGCTGGTACTAGGTGTTCTTGCAAGGAATAGGGGGCCCACGCGAGGTCCTCGGTGTCCTGAAAGCTTCCTAACCTTAAAAGAAAACAGCTCTAAAGCTAATGCTTCAAGGACTCTGCTCCAAGCTTCCGCTTCGGCAGGCTATTCAGGGCTTTACCTTGAGGAAAGGACTCACGTCAAGTTTCCTTTTAGATCTAGAGCGTCTCAGGAGGAGCTCCCACCCAGGCTATGAAAGCACCCTGTTGATATAGAGAACACTCGTTCCCTTCCCAGAGCCCTGCCTACAGTGACTAGAGACCCGTCCTAAAACTGTTATTTAGGGAATTTCAAGGCAGCATGAATGGAGCATTCAAAATGGGAAAGCAAGGCCTGTGCCATCAGTCCCCGTTTCCAGCGAACACGTGGCCTACCTCCTTGTGATTTCTTCCAAGTAAATATACACTCTAGCTACACACTGGTCCCTTCCTTGAATAACGTTTTCGTGGCACGGACTTCGCCGAGTAGCAAACGGCCTCTCCCAAGGAACGGTCTAGGTAAGCTATCGGGGCTTTGCTTCTTGTAAAACCCTGCAGTGTAAGAGGAAGAACTGTGCATTGTTTACAGCAGGAACGCAAGATGACTTTCTCCAGTAAGTATGGGGTCTTAAGGTATGACTCCGTAGAAGGAGTGCGAAGCAGTTTTGGTTTCTCAGTGCCGCTCAGCCTAGGGCAATGAGGCAGATTTGCATGACATGTAGGATGTAAGAGAACAGATTTCCTGGAGCTGTTGGAGTGCTGAGGAAACCTAGGTCTCCCAAGGAAGAGTGCAGTGTGTTGCCCTACACTCAGCATACAGAGAGTGACTGGGAAAGGTTTCCGGGCCTGGATGTTTCTTTGCAGCCTACTGGAGCCTGCTGGAACTCGGTGTTCTTGCAGGGAATAGGGTGCCCACGCCAGGTCCTGGTGACCTGAAAGCTTACTAACGTTAAAAGAAAGCAGACCTAAAGTAGGCCTCAAGAACTCTGCTCCAAGCTTCCGATTCGGCAGGATATTCAAGGCTTTACCTTAAGGAAAGGACTCACGTCAAGTTTCCTTTTAGCTCTAGAGCGTCTCAGGTGGAGCTCCTACCCAGGCTATGAAAGCACCCTGTTGATATAGAGCACACTCGTTCCCTTCCCAGAGCCCTGCCTACAGTGACTAGAGACCAGTCCTAAAACTGTTATTTAGGGAATTTCAAGGCAGCATGAATGGAGCATTCAAAATGGGAAAGAAAGGCCTGTGCCATCAGTCCCCGTTTCCAGCGAACAAGCGGCCTACCTCCTTGTGATTTCTTCCAACTAAATATACACTCTAGCTACACACTGGTCCCTTCCCTGAATAACGTTTTCTTGGCACGGAGTTCGCCGTGTAGCAAACGGCCTCTCCCAAGGAACGCTCTAGGTAAGCTATCGGGGCTTAGCTTCTTCTAAAACCCTGCAGTGTAAGAGAAAGAACTGTGCTTTGGTTACAGCCGGAACACAAGCCGACTTTCTCCAGTAAGTTTGGGGTCTTAAGGTATGACTCTGTAGAAGGAATGCGAAGCAGTTTTGGTTTCTCAGTGCCGCTCAGCCTAGGGCAATGAGGCAGATTTGCATGAAACGTAGGAGAAAGAGAACAGACTTCCTGGAGCTGTTGGAGTGCTGAGGAAACCTAGGTCTCCCAAGGAAGAGTGCAGTGTGTTGCCCTACACTCAGCATACAGAGAGTGACTCGGAAATGTTTCCGGGCCTGGATGTTTCGTAGGAGCCTAGGGGAGCCTGCCGGTACTCGGTGTTCTTGCAGGGAATAGGGTGCCCTCGCGAGGTCCTGGTGACCTGAAAGCTTACTAACGCTAAAAGAAAGCAGACCTAAAGTTAGGCCTCACGGACTCTGCTCCAAGCTTCCTAGTGGAGCCTGCTGGTACTGGGTGTTCTTGCAAGGAATAGGGGGCCCACGCAAGGTCCTCGGTGTCCTGAAAGCTTCCTAACCTTAAAAGAAAACAGCTCTAAAGCTAATGCTTCAAGGACTCTGCTCCAAGCTTCCGCTTCGGCAGGCTATTCAGGGCTTTACCTTGAGGAAAGGACTCACGTCAAGTTTCCTTTTAGATCTAGAGCGTCTCAGGAGGAGCTCCCACCCAGGCTATGAAAGCACCCTGTTGATATAGAGAACACTCGTTCCCTTCCCAGAGCCCTGCCTACAGTGACTAGAGACCCGTCCTAAAACTGTTATTTAGGGAATTTCAAGGCAGCATGAATGGAGCATTCAAAATGGGTAAGCAAGGCCTGTGCCATCAGTCCCCGTTTCCAGCGAACACGTGGCCTACCTCCTTGTGATTTCTTCCAAGTAAATATACACTCTAGCTACACACTGGTCCCTTCCTTGAATAACGTTTTCGTGGCACGGACTTCGCCGAGTAGCAAACGGCCTCTCCCAAGGAACGGTCTAGGTAAGCTATCGCGGCCTTGCTTCTTGTAAACCCTGCAGTGTTAGAGGAAAACTGTGCTTTGTTTACAGCTGGAACGCAAGATGACTTTCTCCAGTAAGTATGGGGTCTTAAGGTAAGACTCTGTAGAAGGAGTGCGAAGCAGTTTTGCTTTCTCAGTGCCGCTCAGCCTAGGGCAATGAGGCAGATTTGCATGATATGTAGGATATAAGAGAACAGATTTCCTGGAGCTGTTGGAGTGCTGAGGAAACCTAGGTCTCCCAAGGAAGAGTGCAGTGTGTTGCCCTACACTCAGCATACAGAGAGTGACTCGGAAAGGTTTCCGGGCCTGGATGTTTCTTAGGAGCCCAGGGGAGCCTGCCGGTACTCGATGTTCTTGCAGGGAATAGGGTGCCCTCGCGAGGTCCTGGTGACCTGAAAGCTTACTAACGCTAAAAGAAAGCAGACCTAAAGTTAGGCCTCACGGACTCTGCTCCAAGCTTCCTAGTGGAGCCTGCTGGTACTAGGTGTTCTTGCAAGGAATAGGGGGCCCACGCGAGGTCCTCGGTGTCCTGAAAGCTTCCTAACCTTAAAAGAAAACAGACCTAAAGCTAATGCTTCAAGGACTCTGCTCCAAGCTTCCGCTTCGGCAGGCTATTCAAGGCTTTACCTTGAGGAAAGGACTCACGTCAAGTTTCCTTTTAGCTCTAGAGCGTCTCAGGAGGAGCTTCTACCCAGGCTATGAAAGCACCCTGTTGATATAGAGCACACTCGTTCCCTTCCCAGAGCCCTGCCTACAGTGACTAGAGACCAGTCCTAAAACTGTTATTTAGGGAATTTCAAGGCAGCATGAATGGAGCATTCAAAATGGGAAAGAAAGGCCTGTGCCATCAGTCCCCGTTTCCAGCGAACAAGCGGCCTACCTCCTTGTGATTTCTTCCAAGTAAATATACACTCTAGCTACACACTGGTCCCTTCCTTGAATAACGTTTTCTTGGCACGGAGTTCGCCGTGTAGCAAACGGCCTCTCCCAAGGAACGCTCTAGGTAAGCTATCGGGGCTTAGCTTCTTCTAAAACCCTGGAGTGTAAGAGAAAGAACTGTGCTTTGGTTACAGCCGGAACACAAGCCGACTTTCTCCAGTAAGTTTGGGGTCTTAAGGTATGACTCTGTAGAAGGAATGCGAAGCAGTTTTGGTTTCTCAGTGCCGCTCAGCCTAGGGCAATGAGGCAGATTTGCATGAAACGTAGGAGAAAGAGAACAGACTTCCTGAAGCTGTTGGAGTGCTGAGGAAACCTAGGTCTCCCAAGGAAGAGTGCAGTGTGTTGCCCTACACTCAGCATACAGAGAGTGACTCGGAAAGGTTTCCGGGCCTGGATGTTTCTTAGGAGCCCAGGGGAGCCTGCCGGTACTCGATGTTCTTGCAGGGAATAGGGTGCCCTCGCGAGGTCCTGGTGACCTGAAAGCTTACTAACGCTAAAAGAAAGCAGACCTAAAGTTAGGCCTCACGGACTCTGCTCCAAGCTTCCTAGTGTAGCCTGCTGGTACTAGGTGTTCTTGCAAGGAATAGGGGGCCCACGCGAGGTCCTCGGTGTCCTGAAAGCTTCCTAACCTTAAAAGAAAACAGACCTAAAGCTAATGCTTCAAGGACTCTGCTCCAAGCTTCCGCTTCGGCAGGCTATTCAAGGCTTTACCTTGAGGAAAGGACTCACGTCAAGTTTCCTTTTAGCTCTAGAGCGTCTCAGGTGGAGCTCCTACCCAGGCTATGAAAGCACCCTGTTGATATAGAGCACACTCGTTCCCTTCCCAGAGCCCTGCCTACAGTGACTAGAGACCAGTCCTAAAACTGTTATTTAGGGAATTTCAAGGCAGCATGAATGGAGCATTCAAAATGGGAAAGAAAGGCCTGTGCCATCAGTCCCCGTTTCCAGCGAACAAGCGGCCTACCTCCTTGTGATTTCTTCCAAGTAAATATACACTCTAGCTACACACTGGTCCCTTCCTTGAATAACGTTTTCTTGGCACGGAGTTCGCCGTGTAGCAAACGGCCTCTCCCAAGGAACGCTCTAGGTAAGCTATCGGGGCTTAGCTTCTTCTAAAACCCTGCAGTGTAAGAGAAAGAACTGTGCTTTGGTTACAGCCGGAACACAAGCCGACTTTCTCCAGTAAGTTTGGGGTCTTAAGGTATGACTCTGTAGAAGGAATGCGAAGCAGTTTTGGTTTCTCAGTGCCGCTCAGCCTAGGGCAATGAGGCAGATTTGCATGAAACGTAGGAGAAAGAGAACAGACTTCCTGGAGCTGTTGGAGTGCTGAGGAAACCTAGGTCTCCCAAGGAAGAGTGCAGTGTGTTGCCCTACACTCAGCATACACAGAGTGACTCGGAACGGTTTCCGGGCCTGGATGTTTCTTAGGAGCCCAGGGGAGCCTGCCGGTACTCGATGTTCTTGCAGGGAATAGGGTGCCCTCGCGAGGTCCTGGTGACCTGAAAGCTTACTAACGCTAAAAGAAAGCAGACCTAAAGTTAGGCCTCACGGACTCTGCTCCAAGCTTCCTAGTGTAGCCTGCTGGTACTAGGTGTTCTTGCAAGGAATAGGGGGCCCACGCGAGGTCCTCGGTGTCCTGAAAGCTTCCTAACCTTAAAAGAAAACAGACCTAAAGCTAATGCTTCAAGGACTCTGCTCCAAGCTTCCGCTTCGGCAGGCTATTCAAGGCTTTACCTTGAGGAAAGGACTCACGTCAAGTTTCCTTTTAGCTCTAGAGCGTCTCAGGTGGAGCTCCTACCCAGGCTATGAAAGCACCCTGTTGATATAGAGCACACTCGTTCCCTTCCCAGAGCCCTGCCTACAGTGACTAGAGACCAGTCCTAAAACTGTTATTTAGGGAATTTCAAGGCAGCATGAATGGAGCATTCAAAATGGGAAAGAAAGGCCTGTGCCATCAGTCCCCGTTTCCAGCGAACAAGCGGCCTACCTCCTTGTGATTTCTTCCAAGTAAATATACACTCTAGCTACACACTGGTCCCTTCCTTGAATAACGTTTTCTTGGCACGGAGTTCGCCGTGTAGCAAACGGCCTCTCCCAAGGAACGCTCTAGGTAAGCTATCGGGGCTTAGCTTCTTCTAAAACCCTGGAGTGTAAGAGAAAGAACTGTGCTTTGGTTACAGCCGGAACACAAGCCGACTTTCTCCAGTAAGTTTGGGGTCTTAAGGTATGACTCTGTAGAAGGAATGCGAAGCAGTTTTGGTTTCTCAGTGCCGCTCAGCCTAGGGCAATGAGGCAGATTTGCATGAAACGTAGGAGAAAGAGAACAGACTTCCTGGAGCTGTTGGAGTGCTGAGGAAACCTAGGTCTCCCAAGGAAGAGTGCAGTGTGTTGCCCTACACTCAGCATACAGAGAGTGACTCGGAAAGGTTTCCGGGCCTGGATGTTTCGTAGGAGCCTAGGGGAGCCTGCCGGTACTCGGTGTTCTTGCAGGGAATAGGGTGCCCTCGCGAGGTCCTGGTGACCTGAAAGCTTACTAACGCTAAAAGAAAGCAGACCTAAAGTTAGGCCTCACGGACTCTGCTCCAAGCTTCCTAGTGGAGCCTGCTGGTACTAGGTGTTCTTGCAAGGAATAGGGGGCCCACGCGAGGTCCTCGGTGTCCTGAAAGCTTCCTAACCTTAAAAGAAAACAGCTCTAAAGCTAATGCTTCAAGGACTCTGCTCCAAGCTTCCGCTTCGGCAGGCTATTCAGGGCTTTACCTTGAGGAAAGGACTCACGTCAAGTTTCCTTTTAGATCTAGAGCGTCTCAGGAGGAGCTCCCACCCAGGCTATGAAAGCACCCTGTTGATATAGAGAACACTCGTTCCCTTCCCAGAGCCCTGCCTACAGTGACTAGAGACCCGTCCTAAAACTGTTATTTAGGGAATTTCAAGGCAGCATGAATGGAGCATTCAAAATGGGAAAGCAAGGCCTGTGCCATCAGTCCCCGTTTCCAGCGAACACGTGGCCTACCTCCTTGTGATTTCTTCCAAGTAAATATACACTCTAGCTACACACTGGTCCCTTCCTTGAATAACGTTTTCGTGGCACGGACTTCGCCGAGTAGCAAACGGCCTCTCCCAAGGAACGGTCTAGGTAAGCTATCGGGGCTTTGCTTCTTGTAAAACCCTGCAGTGTAAGAGGAAGAACTGTGCATTGTTTACAGCAGGAACGCAAGATGACTTTCTCCAGTAAGTATGGGGTCTTAAGGTATGACTCCGTAGAAGGAGTGCGAAGCAGTTTTGGTTTCTCAGTGCCGCTCAGCCTAGGGCAATGAGGCAGATTTGCATGACATGTAGGATGTAAGAGAACAGATTTCCTGGAGCTGTTGGAGTGCTGAGGAAACCTAGGTCTCCCAAGGAAGAGTGCAGTGTGTTGCCCTACACTCAGCATACAGAGAGTGACTGGGAAAGGTTTCCGGGCCTGGATGTTTCTTTGCAGCCTACTGGAGCCTGCTGGAACTCGGTGTTCTTGCAGGGAATAGGGTGCCCACGCCAGGTCCTGGTGACCTGAAAGCTTACTAACGTTAAAAGAAAGCAGACCTAAAGTAGGCCTCAAGAACTCTGCTCCAAGCTTCCGATTCGGCAGGCTATTCAAGGCTTTACCTTAAGGAAAGGACTCACGTCAAGTTTCCTTTTAGCTCTAGAGCGTCTCAGGTGGAGCTCCTACCCCTGCTATGAAAGCACCCTGTTGATATAGAGCACACTCGTTCCCTTCCCAGAGCCCTGCCTACAGTGACTAGAGACCAGTCCTAAAACTGTTATTTAGGGAATTTCAAGGCAGCATGAATGGAGCATTCAAAATGGGAAAGAAAGGCCTGTGCCATCAGTCCCCGTTTCCAGCGAACAAGCGGCCTACCTCCTTGTGATTTCTTCCAACTAAATATACACTCTAGCTACACACTGGTCCCTTCCCTGAATAACGTTTTCTTGGCACGGAGTTCGCCGTGTAGCAAACAGCCTCTCCCAAGGAACGCTCTAGGTAAGCTATCGGGGCTTAGCTTCTTCTAAAACCCTGCAGTGTAAGAGAAAGAACTGTGCTTTGGTTACAGCCGGAACACAAGCCGACTTTCTCCAGTAAGTTTGGGGTCTTAAGGTATGACTCTGTAGAAGGAATGCGAAGCAGTTTTGGTTTCTCAGTGCCGCTCAGCCTAGGGCAATGAGGCAGATTTGCATGAAACGTAGGAGAAAGAGAACAGACTTCCTGGAGCTGTTGGAGTGCTGAGGAAACCTAGGTCTCCCAAGGAAGAGTGCAGTGTGTTGCCCTACACTCAGCATACAGAGAGTGACTCGGAAATGTTTCCGGGCCTGGATGTTTCGTAGGAGCCTAGGGGAGCCTGCCGGTACTCGGTGTTCTTGCAGGGAATAGGGTGCCCTCGCGAGGTCCTGGTGACCTGAAAGCTTACTAACGCTAAAAGAAAGCAGACCTAAAGTTAGGCCTCACGGACTCTGCTCCAAGCTTCCTAGTGGAGCCTGCTGGTACTGGGTGTTCTTGCAAGGAATAGGGGGCCCACGCAAGGTCCTCGGTGTCCTGAAAGCTTCCTAACCTTAAAAGAAAACAGCTCTAAAGCTAATGCTTCAAGGACTCTGCTCCAAGCTTCCGCTTCGGCAGGCTATTCAGGGCTTTACCTTGAGGAAAGGACTCACGTCAAGTTTCCTTTTAGATCTAGAGCGTCTCAGGAGGAGCTCCCACCCAGGCTATGAAAGCACCCTGTTGATATAGAGAACACTCGTTCCCTTCCCAGAGCCCTGCCTACAGTGACTAGAGACCCGTCCTAAAACTGTTATTTAGGGAATTTCAAGGCAGCATGAATGGAGCATTCAAAATGGGTAAGCAAGGCCTGTGCCATCAGTCCCCGTTTCCAGCGAACACGTGGCCTACCTCCTTGTGATTTCTTCCAAGTAAATATACACTCTAGCTACACACTGGTCCCTTCCTTGAATAACGTTTTCGTGGCACGGACTTCGCCGAGTAGCAAACGGCCTCTCCCAAGGAACGGTCTAGGTAAGCTATCGCGGCCTTGCTTCTTGTAAACCCTGCAGTGTTAGAGGAAAACTGTGCTTTGTTTACAGCTGGAACGCAAGATGACTTTCTCCAGTAAGTATGGGGTCTTAAGGTAAGACTCTGTAGAAGGAGTGCGAAGCAGTTTTGCTTTCTCAGTGCCGCTCAGCCTAGGGCAATGAGGCAGATTTGCATGATATGTAGGATATAAGAGAACAGATTTCCTGGAGCTGTTGGAGTGCTGAGGAAACCTAGGTCTCCCAAGGAAGAGTGCAGTGTGTTGCCCTACACTCAGCATACAGAGAGTGACTCGGAAAGGTTTCCGGGCCTGGATGTTTCTTAGGAGCCCAGGGGAGCCTGCCGGTACTCGATGTTCTTGCAGGGAATAGGGTGCCCTCGCGAGGTCCTGGTGACCTGAAAGCTTACTAACGCTAAAAGAAAGCAGACCTAAAGTTAGGCCTCACGGACTCTGCTCCAAGCTTCCTAGTGGAGCCTGCTGGTACTAGGTGTTCTTGCAAGGAATAGGGGGCCCACGCGAGGTCCTCGGTGTCCTGAAAGCTTCCTAACCTTAAAAGAAAACAGACCTAAAGCTAATGCTTCAAGGACTCTGCTCCAAGCTTCCGCTTCGGCAGGCTATTCAAGGCTTTACCTTGAGGAAAGGACTCACGTCAAGTTTCCTTTTAGCTCTAGAGCGTCTCAGGAGGAGCTTCTACCCAGGCTATGAAAGCACCCTGTTGATATAGAGCACACTCGTTCCCTTCCCAGAGCCCTGCCTACAGTGACTAGAGACCAGTCCTAAAACTGTTATTTAGGGAATTTCAAGGCAGCATGAATGGAGCATTCAAAATGGGAAAGAAAGGCCTGTGCCATCAGTCCCCGTTTCCAGCGAACAAGCGGCCTACCTCCTTGTGATTTCTTCCAAGTAAATATACACTCTAGCTACACACTGGTCCCTTCCTTGAATAACGTTTTCTTGGCACGGAGTTCGCCGTGTAGCAAACGGCCTCTCCCAAGGAACGCTCTAGGTAAGCTATCGGGGCTTAGCTTCTTCTAAAACCCTGGAGTGTAAGAGAAAGAACTGTGCTTTGGTTACAGCCGGAACACAAGCCGACTTTCTCCAGTAAGTTTGGGGTCTTAAGGTATGACTCTGTAGAAGGAATGCGAAGCAGTTTTGGTTTCTCAGTGCCGCTCAGCCTAGGGCAATGAGGCAGATTTGCATGAAACGTAGGAGAAAGAGAACAGACTTCCTGGAGCTGTTGGAGTGCTGAGGAAACCTAGGTCTCCCAAGGAAGAGTGCAGTGTGTTGCCCTACACTCAGCATACAGAGAGTGACTCGGAAAGGTTTCCGGGCCTGGATGTTTCTTAGGAGCCCAGGGGAGCCTGCCGGTACTCGATGTTCTTGCAGGGAATAGGGTGCCCTCGCGAGGTCCTGGTGACCTGAAAGCTTACTAACGCTAAAAGAAAGCAGACCTAAAGTTAGGCCTCACGGACTCTGCTCCAAGCTTCCTAGTGTAGCCTGCTGGTACTAGGTGTTCTTGCAAGGAATAGGGGGCCCACGCGAGGTCCTCGGTGTCCTGAAAGCTTCCTAACCTTAAAAGAAAACAGACCTAAAGCTAATGCTTCAAGGACTCTGCTCCAAGCTTCCGCTTCGGCAGGCTATTCAAGGCTTTACCTTGAGGAAAGGACTCACGTCAAGTTTCCTTTTAGCTCTAGAGCGTCTCAGGTGGAGCTCCTACCCAGGCTATGAAAGCACCCTGTTGATATAGAGCACACTCGTTCCCTTCCCAGAGCCCTGCCTACAGTGACTAGAGACCAGTCCTAAAACTGTTATTTAGGGAATTTCAAGGCAGCATGAATGGAGCATTCAAAATGGGAAAGAAAGGCCTGTGCCATCAGTCCCCGTTTCCAGCGAACAAGCGGCCTACCTCCTTGTGATTTCTTCCAAGTAAATATACACTCTAGCTACACACTGGTCCCTTCCTTGAATAACGTTTTCTTGGCACGGAGTTCGCCGTGTAGCAAACGGCCTCTCCCAAGGAACGCTCTAGGTAAGCTATCGGGGCTTAGCTTCTTCTAAAACCCTGGAGTGTAAGAGAAAGAACTGTGCTTTGGTTACAGCCGGAACACAAGCCGACTTTCTCCAGTAAGTTTGGGGTCTTAAGGTATGACTCTGTAGAAGGAATGCGAAGCAGTTTTGGTTTCTCAGTGCCGCTCAGCCTAGGGCAATGAGGCAGATTTGCATGAAACGTAGGAGAAAGAGAACAGACTTCCTGGAGCTGTTGGAGTGCTGAGGAAACCTAGGTCTCCCAAGGAAGAGTGCAGTGTGTTGCCCTACACTCAGTATACAGAGAGTGACTCGGAAAGGTTTCCGGGCCTGGATGTTTCGTAGGAGCCTAGGGGAGCCTGCCGGTACTCGGTGTTCTTGCAGGGAATAGGGTGCCCTCGCGAGGTCCTGGTGACCTGAAAGCTTACTAACGCTAAAAGAAAGCAGACCTAAAGTTAGGCCTCACGGACTCTGCTCCAAGCTTCCTAGTGGAGCCTGCTGGTACTAGGTGTTCTTGCAAGGAATAGGGGGCCCACGCGAGGTCCTCGGTGTCCTGAAAGCTTCCTAACCTTAAAAGAAAACAGCTCTAAAGCTAATGCTTCAAGGACTCTGCTCCAAGCTTCCGCTTCGGCAGGCTATTCAGGGCTTTACCTTGAGGAAAGGACTCACGTCAAGTTTCCTTTTAGATCTAGAGCGTCTCAGGAGGAGCTCCCACCCAGGCTATGAAAGCACCCTGTTGATATAGAGAACACTCGTTCCCTTCCCAGAGCCCTGCCTACAGTGACTAGAGACCCGTCCTAAAACTGTTATTTAGGGAATTTCAAGGCAGCATGAATGGAGCATTCAAAATGGGAAAGCAAGGCCTGTGCCATCAGTCCCCGTTTCCAGCGAACACGTGGCCTACCTCCTTGTGATTTCTTCCAAGTAAATATACACTCTAGCTACACACTGGTCCCTTCCTTGAATAACGTTTTCGTGGCACGGACTTCGCCGAGTAGCAAACGGCCTCTCCCAAGGAACGGTCTAGGTAAGCTATCGGGGCTTTGCTTCTTGTAAAACCCTGCAGTGTAAGAGGAAGAACTGTGCATTGTTTACAGCAGGAACGCAAGATGACTTTCTCCAGTAAGTATGGGGTCTTAAGGTATGACTCCGTAGAAGGAGTGCGAAGCAGTTTTGGTTTCTCAGTGCCGCTCAGCCTAGGGCAATGAGGCAGATTTGCATGACATGTAGGATGTAAGAGAACAGATTTCCTGGAGCTGTTGGAGTGCTGAGGAAACCTAGGTCTCCCAAGGAAGAGTGCAGTGTGTTGCCCTACACTCAGCATACAGAGAGTGACTGGGAAAGGTTTCCGGGCCTGGATGTTTCTTTGCAGCCTACTGGAGCCTGCTGGAACTCGGTGTTCTTGCAGGGAATAGGGTGCCCACGCCAGGTCCTGGTGACCTGAAAGCTTACTAACGTTAAAAGAAAGCAGACCTAAAGTAGGCCTCAAGAACTCTGCTCCAAGCTTCCGATTCGGCAGGCTATTCAAGGCTTTACCTTAAGGAAAGGACTCACGTCAAGTTTCCTTTTAGCTCTAGAGCGTCTCAGGTGGAGCTCCTACCCAGGCTATGAAAGCACCCTGTTGATATAGACAACACTCGTTCCCTTCCCAGAGCCCTGCCTACAGTGACTAGAGACCCGTCCTAAAACTGTTATTTAGGGAATTTCAAGGCAGCATGAATGGAGCATTTAAATTGGGAAAGCAAGGCCTGTGCCATCAGGCCCCGTTTCCAGCGAACACGCGGCCTACCTCCTTGTGATTTCTTCCAAGTAAATATACACTCTAGCTACACACTGGTCCCTTCCCTGAATAACGTTTTCTTGGCACGGAGTTCGCCGTGTAGCAAACAGCCTCTCCCAAGGAACGCTCTAGGTAAGCTATCGGGGCTTAGCTTCTTCTAAAACCCTGCAGTGTAAGAGGAAGAACTGTGCTTTGGTTACAGCCGGAACGCAAGCTGACTTTCTCCTGTAAGTATGGGGTCTTAAGGTAAGACTCTGTAGAAGGAGTGCGAAGCAGTTTTGGTTTCTCAGTACCGCTCAGCCTAGGACAATGAGGCAGATTTGAATGACATGTAGGATGTAAGAGAACAGATTTCCTGGAGCTGTTGGAGTGCTGAGGAAACCTAGGTCTCCCAAGGAAGAGAGCAGTGTGTTGCCCTACACTCAGCATACACAGAGTGACTCGGAAAGGTTTCCGGGCCTGGATGTTTCTTAGGAGCCCAGGGGAGCCTGCCGGTACTCGATGTTCTTGCAGGGAATAGGGTGCCCTCGCGAGGTCCTGGTGACCTGAAAGCTTACTAACGCTAAAAGAAAGCAGACCTAAAGTTAGGCCTCACGGACTCTGCTCCAAGCTTCCTAGTGGAGCCTGCTGGTACTAGGTGTTCTTGCAAGGAATAGGGGGCCCACGCGAGGTCCTCGGTGTCCTGAAAGCCTCCTAACCTTAAAAGAAAACAGACCTAAAGCTAATGCTTCAAGGACTCTGCTCCAAGCTTCCGCTTCGGCAGGCTATTCAAGGCTTTACCTTGAGGAAAGGACTCACGTCAAGTTTCCTTTTAGCTCTAGAGCGTCTCAGGTGGAGCTCCTACCCAGGCTATGAAAGCACCCTGTTGATATAGAGCACACTCGTTCCCTTCCCAGAGCCCTGCCTACAGTGACTAGAGACCAGTCCTAAAACTGTTATTTAGGGAATTTCAAGGCAGCATGAATGGAGCATTCAAAATGGGAAAGAAAGGCCTGTGCCATCAGTCCCCGTTTCCAGCGAACAAGCGGCCTACCTCCTTGTGATTTCTTCCAAGTAAATATACACTCTAGCTACACACTGGTCCCTTCCTTGAATAACGTTTTCTTGGCACGGAGTTCGCCGTGTAGCAAACGGCCTCTCCCAAGGAACGCTCTAGGTAAGCTATCGGGGCTTAGCTTCTTCTAAAACCCTGCAGTGTAAGAGAAAGAACTGTGCTTTGGTTACAGCCGGAACACAAGCCGACTTTCTCCAGTAAGTTTGGGGTCTTAAGGTATGACTCTGTAGAAGGAATGCGAAGCAGTTTTGGTTTCTCAGTGCCGCTCAGCCTAGGGCAATGAGGCAGATTTGCATGAAACGTAGGAGAAAGAGAACAGACTTCCTGAAGCTGTTGGAGTGCTGAGGAAACCTAGGTCTCCCAAGGAAGAGTGCAGTGTGTTGCCCTACACTCAGCATACACAGAGTGACTCGGAACGGTTTCCGGGCCTGGATGTTTCTTAGGAGCCCAGGGGAGCCTGCCGGTACTCGATGTTCTTGCAGGGAATAGGGTGCCCTCGCGAGGTCCTGGTGACCTGAAAGCTTACTAACGCTAAAAGAAAGCAGACCTAAAGTTAGGCCTCACGGACTCTGCTCCAAGCTTCCTAGTGTAGCCTGCTGGTACTAGGTGTTCTTGCAAGGAATAGGGGGCCCACGCGAGGTCCTCGGTGTCCTGAAAGCTTCCTAACCTTAAAAGAAAACAGACCTAAAGCTAATGCTTCAAGGACTCTGCTCCAAGCTTCCGCTTCGGCAGGCTATTCAAGGCTTTACCTTGAGGAAAGGACTCACGTCAAGTTTCCTTTTAGCTCTAGAGCGTCTCAGGTGGAGCTCCTACCCAGGCTATGAAAGCACCCTGTTGATATAGAGCACACTCGTTCCCTTCCCAGAGCCCTGCCTACAGTGACTAGAGACCAGTCCTAAAACTGTTATTTAGGGAATTTCAAGGCAGCATGAATGGAGCATTCAAAATGGGAAAGAAAGGCCTGTGCCATCAGTCCCCGTTTCCAGCGAACAAGCGGCCTACCTCCTTGTGATTTCTTCCAAGTAAATATACACTCTAGCTACACACTGGTCCCTTCCTTGAATAACGTTTTCTTGGCACGGAGTTCGCCGTGTAGCAAACGGCCTCTCCCAAGGAACGCTCTAGGTAAGCTATCGGGGCTTAGCTTCTTCTAAAACCCTGGAGTGTAAGAGAAAGAACTGTGCTTTGGTTACAGCCGGAACACAAGCCGACTTTCTCCAGTAAGTTTGGGGTCTTAAGGTATGACTCTGTAGAAGGAATGCGAAGCAGTTTTGGTTTCTCAGTGCCGCTCAGCCTAGGGCAATGAGGCAGATTTGCATGAAACGTAGGAGAAAGAGAACAGACTTCCTGGAGCTGTTGGAGTGCTGAGGAAACCTAGGTCTCCCAAGGAAGAGTGCAGTGTGTTGCCCTACACTCAGCATACAGAGAGTGACTCGGAAAGGTTTCCGGGCCTGGATGTTTCGTAGGAGCCTAGGGGAGCCTGCCGGTACTCGGTGTTCTTGCAGGGAATAGGGTGCCCTCGCGAGGTCCTGGTGACCTGAAAGCTTACTAACGCTAAAAGAAAGCAGACCTAAAGTTAGGCCTCACGGACTCTGCTCCAAGCTTCCTAGTGGAGCCTGCTGGTACTAGGTGTTCTTGCAAGGAATAGGGGGCCCACGCGAGGTCCTCGGTGTCCTGAAAGCTTCCTAACCTTAAAAGAAAACAGCTCTAAAGCTAATGCTTCAAGGACTCTGCTCCAAGCTTCCGCTTCGGCAGGCTATTCAGGGCTTTACCTTGAGGAAAGGACTCACGTCAAGTTTCCTTTTAGATCTAGAGCGTCTCAGGAGGAGCTCCCACCCAGGCTATGAAAGCACCCTGTTGATATAGAGAACACTCGTTCCCTTCCCAGAGCCCTGCCTACAGTGACTAGAGACCCGTCCTAAAACTGTTATTTAGGGAATTTCAAGGCAGCATGAATGGAGCATTCAAAATGGGAAAGCAAGGCCTGTGCCATCAGTCCCCGTTTCCAGCGAACACGTGGCCTACCTCCTTGTGATTTCTTCCAAGTAAATATACACTCTAGCTACACACTGGTCCCTTCCTTGAATAACGTTTTCGTGGCACGGACTTCGCCGAGTAGCAAACGGCCTCTCCCAAGGAACGGTCTAGGTAAGCTATCGGGGCTTTGCTTCTTGTAAAACCCTGCAGTGTAAGAGGAAGAACTGTGCATTGTTTACAGCAGGAACGCAAGATGACTTTCTCCAGTAAGTATGGGGTCTTAAGGTATGACTCCGTAGAAGGAGTGCGAAGCAGTTTTGGTTTCTCAGTGCCGCTCAGCCTAGGGCAATGAGGCAGATTTGCATGACATGTAGGATGTAAGAGAACAGATTTCCTGGAGCTGTTGGAGTGCTGAGGAAACCTAGGTCTCCCAAGGAAGAGTGCAGTGTGTTGCCCTACACTCAGCATACAGAGAGTGACTGGGAAAGGTTTCCGGGCCTGGATGTTTCTTTGCAGCCTACTGGAGCCTGCTGGAACTCGGTGTTCTTGCAGGGAATAGGGTGCCCACGCCAGGTCCTGGTGACCTGAAAGCTTACTAACGTTAAAAGAAAGCAGACCTAAAGTAGGCCTCAAGAACTCTGCTCCAAACTTCCGATTCGGCAGGCTATTCAAGGCTTTACCTTAAGGAAAGGACTCACGTCAAGTTTCCTTTTAGCTCTAGAGCGTCTCAGGTGGAGCTCCTACCCAGGCTATGAAAGCACCCTGTTGATATAGAGCACACTCGTTCCCTTCCCAGAGCCCTGCCTACAGTGACTAGAGACCAGTCCTAAAACTGTTATTTAGGGAATTTCAAGGCAGCATGAATGGAGCATTCAAAATGGGAAAGAAAGGCCTGTGCCATCAGTCCCCGTTTCCAGCGAACAAGCGGCCTACCTCCTTGTGATTTCTTCCAACTAAATATACACTCTAGCTACACACTGGTCCCTTCCCTGAATAACGTTTTCTTGGCACGGAGTTCGCCGTGTAGCAAACGGCCTCTCCCAAGGAACGCTCTAGGTAAGCTATCGGGGCTTAGCTTCTTCTAAAACCCTGCAGTGTAAGAGAAAGAACTGTGCTTTGGTTACAGCCGGAACACAAGCCGACTTTCTCCAGTAAGTTTGGGGTCTTAAGGTATGACTCTGTAGAAGGAATGCGAAGCAGTTTTGGTTTCTCAGTGCCGCTCAGCCTAGGGCAATGAGGCAGATTTGCATGAAACGTAGGAGAAAGAGAACAGACTTCCTGGAGCTGTTGGAGTGCTGAGGAAACCTAGGTCTCCCAAGGAAGAGTGCAGTGTGTTGCCCTACACTCAGCATACAGAGAGTGACTCGGAAATGTTTCCGGGCCTGGATGTTTCGTAGGAGCCTAGGGGAGCCTGCCGGTACTCGGTGTTCTTGCAGGGAATAGGGTGCCCTCGCGAGGTCCTGGTGACCTGAAAGCTTACTAACGCTAAAAGAAAGCAGACCTAAAGTTAGGCCTCACGGACTCTGCTCCAAGCTTCCTAGTGGAGCCTGCTGGTACTGGGTGTTCTTGCAAGGAATAGGGGGCCCACGCAAGGTCCTCGGTGTCCTGAAAGCTTCCTAACCTTAAAAGAAAACAGCTCTAAAGCTAATGCTTCAAGGACTCTGCTCCAAGCTTCCGCTTCGGCAGGCTATTCAGGGCTTTACCTTGAGGAAAGGACTCACGTCAAGTTTCCTTTTAGATCTAGAGCGTCTCAGGAGGAGCTCCCACCCAGGCTATGAAAGCACCCTGTTGATATAGAGAACACTCGTTCCCTTCCCAGAGCCCTGCCTACAGTGACTAGAGACCCGTCCTAAAACTGTTATTTAGGGAATTTCAAGGCAGCATGAATGGAGCATTCAAAATGGGAAAGCAAGGCCTGTGCCATCAGTCCCCGTTTCCAGCGAACACGTGGCCTACCTCCTTGTGATTTCTTCCAAGTAAATATACACTCTAGCTACACACTGGTCCCTTCCTTGAATAACGTTTTCGTGGCACGGACTTCGCCGAGTAGCAAACGGCCTCTCCCAAGGAACGGTCTAGGTAAGCTATCGGGGCTTTGCTTCTTGTAAAACCCTGCAGTGTAAGAGGAAGAACTGTGCATTGTTTACAGCAGGAACGCAAGATGACTTTCTCCAGTAAGTATGGGGTCTTAAGGTATGACTCCGTAGAAGGAGTGCGAAGCAGTTTTGGTTTCTCAGTGCCGCTCAGCCTAGGGCAATGAGGCAGATTTGCATGACATGTAGGATGTAAGAGAACAGATTTCCTGGAGCTGTTGGAGTGCTGAGGAAACCTAGGTCTCCCAAGGAAGAGTGCAGTGTGTTGCCCTACACTCAGCATACAGAGAGTGACTGGGAAAGGTTTCCGGGCCTGGATGTTTCTTTGCAGCCTACTGGAGCCTGCTGGAACTCGGTGTTCTTGCAGGGAATAGGGTGCCCACGCCAGGTCCTGGTGACCTGAAAGCTTACTAACGTTAAAAGAAAGCAGACCTAAAGTAGGCCTCAAGAACTCTGCTCCAAGCTTCCGATTCGGCAGGCTATTCAAGGCTTTACCTTAAGGAAAGGACTCACGTCAAGTTTCCTTTTAGCTCTAGAGCGTCTCAGGTGGAGCTCCTACCCAGGCTATGAAAGCACCCTGTTGATATAGACAACACTCGTTCCCTTCCCAGAGCCCTGCCTACAGTGACTAGAGACCCGTCCTAAAACTGTTATTTAGGGAATTTCAAGGCAGCATGAATGGAGCATTTAAATTGGGAAAGCAAGGCCTGTGCCATCAGGCCCCGTTTCCAGCGAACACGCGGCCTACCTCCTTGTGATTTCTTCCAAGTAAATATACACTCTAGCTACACACTGGTCCCTTCCCTGAATAACGTTTTCTTGGCACGGAGTTCGCCGTGTAGCAAACAGCCTCTCCCAAGGAACGCTCTAGGTAAGCTATCGGGGCTTAGCTTCTTCTAAAACCCTGCAGTGTAAGAGGAAGAACTGTGCTTTGGTTACAGCCGGAACGCAAGCTGACTTTCTCCTGTAAGTATGGGGTCTTAAGGTAAGACTCTGTAGAAGGAGTGCGAAGCAGTTTTGGTTTCTCAGTACCGCTCAGCCTAGGCCAATGAGGCAGATTTGAATGACATGTAGGATGTAAGAGAACAGATTTCCTGGAGCTGTTGGAGTGCTGAGGAAACCTAGGTCTCCCAAGGAAGAGAGCAGTGTGTTGCCCTACACTCAGCATACACAGAGTGACTCGGAAAGGTTTCCGGGCCTGGATGTTTCTTAGGAGCCCAGGGGAGCCTGCCGGTACTCGATGTTCTTGCAGGGAATAGGGTGCCCTCGCGAGGTCCTGGTGACCTGAAAGCTTACTAACGCTAAAAGAAAGCAGACCTAAAGTTAGGCCTCACGGACTCTGCTCCAAGCTTCCTAGTGGAGCCTGCTGGTACTAGGTGTTCTTGCAAGGAATAGGGGGCCCACGCGAGGTCCTCGGTGTCCTGAAAGCCTCCTAACCTTAAAAGAAAACAGACCTAAAGCTAATGCTTCAAGGACTCTGCTCCAAGCTTCCGCTTCGGCAGGCTATTCAAGGCTTTACCTTGAGGAAAGGACTCACGTCAAGTTTCCTTTTAGCTCTAGAGCGTCTCAGGTGGAGCTCCTACCCAGGCTATGAAAGCACCCTGTTGATATAGAGCACACTCGTTCCCTTCCCAGAGCCCTGCCTACAGTGACTAGAGACCAGTCCTAAAACTGTTATTTAGGGAATTTCAAGGCAGCATGAATGGAGCATTCAAAATGGGAAAGAAAGGCCTGTGCCATCAGTCCCCGTTTCCAGCGAACAAGCGGCCTACCTCCTTGTGATTTCTTCCAAGTAAATATACACTCTAGCTACACACTGGTCCCTTCCTTGAATAACGTTTTCTTGGCACGGAGTTCGCCGTGTAGCAAACGGCCTCTCCCAAGGAACGCTCTAGGTAAGCTATCGGGGCTTAGCTTCTTCTAAAACCCTGGAGTGTAAGAGAAAGAACTGTGCTTTGGTTACAGCCGGAACACAAGCCGACTTTCTCCAGTAAGTTTGGGGTCTTAAGGTATGACTCTGTAGAAGGAATGCGAAGCAGTTTTGGTTTCTCAGTGCCGCTCAGCCTAGGGCAATGAGGCAGATTTGCATGAAACGTAGGAGAAAGAGAACAGACTTCCTGAAGCTGTTGGAGTGCTGAGGAAACCTAGGTCTCCCAAGGAAGAGTGCAGTGTGTTGCCCTACACTCAGCATACAGAGAGTGACTCGGAACGGTTTCCGGGCCTGGATGTTTCTTAGGAGCCCAGGGGAGCCTGCCGGTACTCGATGTTCTTGCAGGGAATAGGGTGCCCTCGCGAGGTCCTGGTGACCTGAAAGCTTACTAACGCTAAAAGAAAGCAGACCTAAAGTTAGGCCTCACGGACTCTGCTCCAAGCTTCCTAGTGTAGCCTGCTGGTACTAGGTGTTCTTGCAAGGAATAGGGGGCCCACGCGAGGTCCTCGGTGTCCTGAAAGCTTCCTAACCTTAAAAGAAAACAGACCTAAAGCTAATGCTTCAAGGACTCTGCTCCAAGCTTCCGCTTCGGCAGGCTATTCAAGGCTTTACCTTGAGGAAAGGACTCACGTCAAGTTTCCTTTTAGCTCTAGAGCGTCTCAGGTGGAGCTCCTACCCAGGCTATGAAAGCACCCTGTTGATATAGAGCACACTCGTTCCCTTCCCAGAGCCCTGCCTACAGTGACTAGAGACCAGTCCTAAAACTGTTATTTAGGGAATTTCAAGGCAGCATGAATGGAGCATTCAAAATGGGAAAGAAAGGCCTGTGCCATCAGTCCCCGTTTCCAGCGAACAAGCGGCCTACCTCCTTGTGATTTCTTCCAAGTAAATATACACTCTAGCTACACACTGGTCCCTTCCTTGAATAACGTTTTCTTGGCACGGAGTTCGCCGTGTAGCAAACGGCCTCTCCCAAGGAACGCTCTAGGTAAGCTATCGGGGCTTAGCTTCTTCTAAAACCCTGGAGTGTAAGAGAAAGAACTGTGCTTTGGTTACAGCCGGAACACAAGCCGACTTTCTCCAGTAAGTTTGGGGTCTTAAGGTATGACTCTGTAGAAGGAATGCGAAGCAGTTTTGGTTTCTCAGTGCCGCTCAGCCTAGGGCAATGAGGCAGATTTGCATGAAACGTAGGAGAAAGAGAACAGACTTCCTGGAGCTGTTGGAGTGCTGAGGAAACCTAGGTCTCCCAAGGAAGAGTGCAGTGTGTTGCCCTACACTCAGCATACAGAGAGTGACTCGGAAAGGTTTCCGGGCCTGGATGTTTCTTAGGAGCCCAGGGGAGCCTGCCGGTACTCGATGTTCTTGCAGGGAATAGGGTGCCCTCGCGAGGTCCTGGTGACCTGAAAGCTTACTAACGCTAAAAGAAAGCAGACCTAAAGTTAGGCCTCACGGACTCTGCTCCAAGCTTCCTAGTGTAGCCTGCTGGTACTAGGTGTTCTTGCAAGGAATAGGGGGCCCACGCGAGGTCCTCGGTGTCCTGAAAGCTTCCTAACCTTAAAAGAAAACAGACCTAAAGCTAATGCTTCAAGGACTCTGCTCCAAGCTTCCGCTTCGGCAGGCTATTCAAGGCTTTACCTTGAGGAAAGGACTCACGTCAAGTTTCCTTTTAGCTCTAGAGCGTCTCAGGTGGAGCTCCTACCCAGGCTATGAAAGCACCCTGTTGATATAGAGCACACTCGTTCCCTTCCCAGAGCCCTGCCTACAGTGACTAGAGACCAGTCCTAAAACTGTTATTTAGGGAATTTCAAGGCAGCATGAATGGAGCATTCAAAATGGGAAAGAAAGGCCTGTGCCATCAGTCCCCGTTTCCAGCGAACAAGCGGCCTACCTCCTTGTGATTTCTTCCAAGTAAATATACACTCTAGCTACACACTGGTCCCTTCCTTGAATAACGTTTTCTTGGCACGGAGTTCGCCGTGTAGCAAACGGCCTCTCCCAAGGAACGCTCTAGGTAAGCTATCGGGGCTTAGCTTCTTCTAAAACCCTGGAGTGTAAGAGAAAGAACTGTGCTTTGGTTACAGCCGGAACACAAGCCGACTTTCTCCAGTAAGTTTGGGGTCTTAAGGTATGACTCTGTAGAAGGAATGCGAAGCAGTTTTGGTTTCTCAGTGCCGCTCAGCCTAGGGCAATGAGGCAGATTTGCATGAAACGTAGGAGAAAGAGAACAGACTTCCTGGAGCTGTTGGAGTGCTGAGGAAACCTAGGTCTCCCAAGGAAGAGTGCAGTGTGTTGCCCTACACTCAGTATACAGAGAGTGACTCGGAAAGGTTTCCGGGCCTGGATGTTTCGTAGGAGCCTAGGGGAGCCTGCCGGTACTCGGTGTTCTTGCAGGGAATAGGGTGCCCTCGCGAGGTCCTGGTGACCTGAAAGCTTACTAACGCTAAAAGAAAGCAGACCTAAAGTTAGGCCTCACGGACTCTGCTCCAAGCTTCCTAGTGGAGCCTGCTGGTACTAGGTGTTCTTGCAAGGAATAGGGGGCCCACGCGAGGTCCTCGGTGTCCTGAAAGCTTCCTAACCTTAAAAGAAAACAGCTCTAAAGCTAATGCTTCAAGGACTCTGCTCCAAGCTTCCGCTTCGGCAGGCTATTCAGGGCTTTACCTTGAGGAAAGGACTCACGTCAAGTTTCCTTTTAGATCTAGAGCGTCTCAGGAGGAGCTCCCACCCAGGCTATGAAAGCACCCTGTTGATATAGAGAACACTCGTTCCCTTCCCAGAGCCCTGCCTACAGTGACTAGAGACCCGTCCTAAAACTGTTATTTAGGGAATTTCAAGGCAGCATGAATGGAGCATTCAAAATGGGAAAGCAAGGCCTGTGCCATCAGTCCCCGTTTCCAGCGAACACGTGGCCTACCTCCTTGTGATTTCTTCCAAGTAAATATACACTCTAGCTACACACTGGTCCCTTCCTTGAATAACGTTTTCGTGGCACGGACTTCGCCGAGTAGCAAACGGCCTCTCCCAAGGAACGGTCTAGGTAAGCTATCGGGGCTTTGCTTCTTGTAAAACCCTGCAGTGTAAGAGGAAGAACTGTGCATTGTTTACAGCAGGAACGCAAGATGACTTTCTCCAGTAAGTATGGGGTCTTAAGGTATGACTCCGTAGAAGGAGTGCGAAGCAGTTTTGGTTTCTCAGTGCCGCTCAGCCTAGGGCAATGAGGCAGATTTGCATGACATGTAGGATGTAAGAGAACAGATTTCCTGGAGCTGTTGGAGTGCTGAGGAAACCTAGGTCTCCCAAGGAAGAGTGCAGTGTGTTGCCCTACACTCAGCATACAGAGAGTGACTGGGAAAGGTTTCCGGGCCTGGATGTTTCTTTGCAGCCTACTGGAGCCTGCTGGAACTCGGTGTTCTTGCAGGGAATAGGGTGCCCACGCCAGGTCCTGGTGACCTGAAAGCTTACTAACGTTAAAAGAAAGCAGACCTAAAGTAGGCCTCAAGAACTCTGCTCCAAGCTTCCGATTCGGCAGGCTATTCAAGGCTTTACCTTAAGGAAAGGACTCACGTCAAGTTTCCTTTTAGCTCTAGAGCGTCTCAGGTGGAGCTCCTACCCAGGCTATGAAAGCACCCTGTTGATATAGACAACACTCGTTCCCTTCCCAGAGCCCTGCCTACAGTGACTAGAGACCCGTCCTAAAACTGTTATTTAGGGAATTTCAAGGCAGCATGAATGGAGCATTTAAATTGGGAAAGCAAGGCCTGTGCCATCAGGCCCCGTTTCCAGCGAACACGCGGCCTACCTCCTTGTGATTTCTTCCAAGTAAATATACACTCTAGCTACACACTGGTCCCTTCCCTGAATAACGTTTTCTTGGCACGGAGTTCGCCGTGTAGCAAACAGCCTCTCCCAAGGAACGCTCTAGGTAAGCTATCGGGGCTTAGCTTCTTCTAAAACCCTGCAGTGTAAGAGGAAGAACTGTGCTTTGGTTACAGCCGGAACGCAAGCTGACTTTCTCCTGTAAGTATGGGGTCTTAAGGTAAGACTCTGTAGAAGGAGTGCGAAGCAGTTTTGGTTTCTCAGTACCGCTCAGCCTAGGCCAATGAGGCAGATTTGAATGACATGTAGGATGTAAGAGAACAGATTTCCTGGAGCTGTTGGAGTGCTGAGGAAACCTAGGTCTCCCAAGGAAGAGAGCAGTGTGTTGCCCTACACTCAGCATACACAGAGTGACTCGGAAAGGTTTCCGGGCCTGGATGTTTCTTAGGAGCCCAGGGGAGCCTGCCGGTACTCGATGTTCTTGCAGGGAATAGGGTGCCCTCGCGAGGTCCTGGTGACCTGAAAGCTTACTAACGCTAAAAGAAAGCAGACCTAAAGTTAGGCCTCACGGACTCTGCTCCAAGCTTCCTAGTGGAGCCTGCTGGTACTAGGTGTTCTTGCAAGGAATAGGGGGCCCACGCGAGGTCCTCGGTGTCCTGAAAGCCTCCTAACCTTAAAAGAAAACAGACCTAAAGCTAATGCTTCAAGGACTCTGCTCCAAGCTTCCGCTTCGGCAGGCTATTCAAGGCTTTACCTTGAGGAAAGGACTCACGTCAAGTTTCCTTTTAGCTCTAGAGCGTCTCAGGTGGAGCTCCTACCCAGGCTATGAAAGCACCCTGTTGATATAGAGCACACTCGTTCCCTTCCCAGAGCCCTGCCTACAGTGACTAGAGACCAGTCCTAAAACTGTTATTTAGGGAATTTCAAGGCAGCATGAATGGAGCATTCAAAATGGGAAAGAAAGGCCTGTGCCATCAGTCCCCGTTTCCAGCGAACAAGCGGCCTACCTCCTTGTGATTTCTTCCAAGTAAATATACACTCTAGCTACACACTGGTCCCTTCCTTGAATAACGTTTTCTTGGCACGGAGTTCGCCGTGTAGCAAACGGCCTCTCCCAAGGAACGCTCTAGGTAAGCTATCGGGGCTTAGCTTCTTCTAAAACCCTGGAGTGTAAGAGAAAGAACTGTGCTTTGGTTACAGCCGGAACACAAGCCGACTTTCTCCAGTAAGTTTGGGGTCTTAAGGTATGACTCTGTAGAAGGAATGCGAAGCAGTTTTGGTTTCTCAGTGCCGCTCAGCCTAGGGCAATGAGGCAGATTTGCATGAAACGTAGGAGAAAGAGAACAGACTTCCTGAAGCTGTTGGAGTGCTGAGGAAACCTAGGTCTCCCAAGGAAGAGTGCAGTGTGTTGCCCTACACTCAGCATACAGAGAGTGACTCGGAACGGTTTCCGGGCCTGGATGTTTCTTAGGAGCCCAGGGGAGCCTGCCGGTACTCGATGTTCTTGCAGGGAATAGGGTGCCCTCGCGAGGTCCTGGTGACCTGAAAGCTTACTAACGCTAAAAGAAAGCAGACCTAAAGTTAGGCCTCACGGACTCTGCTCCAAGCTTCCTAGTGTAGCCTGCTGGTACTAGGTGTTCTTGCAAGGAATAGGGGGCCCACGCGAGGTCCTCGGTGTCCTGAAAGCTTCCTAACCTTAAAAGAAAACAGACCTAAAGCTAATGCTTCAAGGACTCTGCTCCAAGCTTCCGCTTCGGCAGGCTATTCAAGGCTTTACCTTGAGGAAAGGACTCACGTCAAGTTTCCTTTTAGCTCTAGAGCGTCTCAGGTGGAGCTCCTACCCAGGCTATGAAAGCACCCTGTTGATATAGAGCACACTCGTTCCCTTCCCAGAGCCCTGCCTACAGTGACTAGAGACCAGTCCTAAAACTGTTATTTAGGGAATTTCAAGGCAGCATGAATGGAGCATTCAAAATGGGAAAGAAAGGCCTGTGCCATCAGTCCCCGTTTCCAGCGAACAAGCGGCCTACCTCCTTGTGATTTCTTCCAAGTAAATATACACTCTAGCTACACACTGGTCCCTTCCTTGAATAACGTTTTCTTGGCACGGAGTTCGCCGTGTAGCAAACGGCCTCTCCCAAGGAACGCTCTAGGTAAGCTATCGGGGCTTAGCTTCTTCTAAAACCCTGGAGTGTAAGAGAAAGAACTGTGCTTTGGTTACAGCCGGAACACAAGCCGACTTTCTCCAGTAAGTTTGGGGTCTTAAGGTATGACTCTGTAGAAGGAATGCGAAGCAGTTTTGGTTTCTCAGTGCCGCTCAGCCTAGGGCAATGAGGCAGATTTGCATGAAACGTAGGAGAAAGAGAACAGACTTCCTGGAGCTGTTGGAGTGCTGAGGAAACCTAGGTCTCCCAAGGAAGAGTGCAGTGTGTTGCCCTACACTCAGCATACAGAGAGTGACTCGGAAAGGTTTCCGGGCCTGGATGTTTCTTAGGAGCCCAGGGGAGCCTGCCGGTACTCGATGTTCTTGCAGGGAATAGGGTGCCCTCGCGAGGTCCTGGTGACCTGAAAGCTTACTAACGCTAAAAGAAAGCAGACCTAAAGTTAGGCCTCACGGACTCTGCTCCAAGCTTCCTAGTGTAGCCTGCTGGTACTAGGTGTTCTTGCAAGGAATAGGGGGCCCACGCGAGGTCCTCGGTGTCCTGAAAGCTTCCTAACCTTAAAAGAAAACAGACCTAAAGCTAATGCTTCAAGGACTCTGCTCCAAGCTTCCGCTTCGGCAGGCTATTCAAGGCTTTACCTTGAGGAAAGGACTCACGTCAAGTTTCCTTTTAGCTCTAGAGCGTCTCAGGTGGAGCTCCTACCCAGGCTATGAAAGCACCCTGTTGATATAGAGCACACTCGTTCCCTTCCCAGAGCCCTGCCTACAGTGACTAGAGACCAGTCCTAAAACTGTTATTTAGGGAATTTCAAGGCAGCATGAATGGAGCATTCAAAATGGGAAAGAAAGGCCTGTGCCATCAGTCCCCGTTTCCAGCGAACAAGCGGCCTACCTCCTTGTGATTTCTTCCAAGTAAATATACACTCTAGCTACACACTGGTCCCTTCCTTGAATAACGTTTTCTTGGCACGGAGTTCGCCGTGTAGCAAACGGCCTCTCCCAAGGAACGCTCTAGGTAAGCTATCGGGGCTTAGCTTCTTCTAAAACCCTGGAGTGTAAGAGAAAGAACTGTGCTTTGGTTACAGCCGGAACACAAGCCGACTTTCTCCAGTAAGTTTGGGGTCTTAAGGTATGACTCTGTAGAAGGAATGCGAAGCAGTTTTGGTTTCTCAGTGCCGCTCAGCCTAGGGCAATGAGGCAGATTTGCATGAAACGTAGGAGAAAGAGAACAGACTTCCTGGAGCTGTTGGAGTGCTGAGGAAACCTAGGTCTCCCAAGGAAGAGTGCAGTGTGTTGCCCTACACTCAGTATACAGAGAGTGACTCGGAAAGGTTTCCGGGCCTGGATGTTTCGTAGGAGCCTAGGGGAGCCTGCCGGTACTCGGTGTTCTTGCAGGGAATAGGGTGCCCTCGCGAGGTCCTGGTGACCTGAAAGCTTACTAACGCTAAAAGAAAGCAGACCTAAAGTTAGGCCTCACGGACTCTGCTCCAAGCTTCCTAGTGGAGCCTGCTGGTACTAGGTGTTCTTGCAAGGAATAGGGGGCCCACGCGAGGTCCTCGGTGTCCTGAAAGCTTCCTAACCTTAAAAGAAAACAGCTCTAAAGCTAATGCTTCAAGGACTCTGCTCCAAGCTTCCGCTTCGGCAGGCTATTCAGGGCTTTACCTTGAGGAAAGGACTCACGTCAAGTTTCCTTTTAGATCTAGAGCGTCTCAGGAGGAGCTCCCACCCAGGCTATGAAAGCACCCTGTTGATATAGAGAACACTCGTTCCCTTCCCAGAGCCCTGCCTACAGTGACTAGAGACCCGTCCTAAAACTGTTATTTAGGGAATTTCAAGGCAGCATGAATGGAGCATTCAAAATGGGAAAGCAAGGCCTGTGCCATCAGTCCCCGTTTCCAGCGAACACGTGGCCTACCTCCTTGTGATTTCTTCCAAGTAAATATACACTCTAGCTACACACTGGTCCCTTCCTTGAATAACGTTTTCGTGGCACGGACTTCGCCGAGTAGCAAACGGCCTCTCCCAAGGAACGGTCTAGGTAAGCTATCGGGGCTTTGCTTCTTGTAAAACCCTGCAGTGTAAGAGGAAGAACTGTGCATTGTTTACAGCAGGAACGCAAGATGACTTTCTCCAGTAAGTATGGGGTCTTAAGGTATGACTCCGTAGAAGGAGTGCGAAGCAGTTTTGGTTTCTCAGTGCCGCTCAGCCTAGGGCAATGAGGCAGATTTGCATGACATGTAGGATGTAAGAGAACAGATTTCCTGGAGCTGTTGGAGTGCTGAGGAAACCTAGGTCTCCCAAGGAAGAGTGCAGTGTGTTGCCCTACACTCAGCATACAGAGAGTGACTGGGAAAGGTTTCCGGGCCTGGATGTTTCTTTGCAGCCTACTGGAGCCTGCTGGAACTCGGTGTTCTTGCAGGGAATAGGGTGCCCACGCCAGGTCCTGGTGACCTGAAAGCTTACTAACGTTAAAAGAAAGCAGACCTAAAGTAGGCCTCAAGAACTCTGCTCCAAGCTTCCGATTCGGCAGGCTATTCAAGGCTTTACCTTAAGGAAAGGACTCACGTCAAGTTTCCTTTTAGCTCTAGAGCGTCTCAGGTGGAGCTCCTACCCAGGCTATGAAAGCACCCTGTTGATATAGACAACACTCGTTCCCTTCCCAGAGCCCTGCCTACAGTGACTAGAGACCCGTCCTAAAACTGTTATTTAGGGAATTTCAAGGCAGCATGAATGGAGCATTTAAATTGGGAAAGCAAGGCCTGTGCCATCAGGCCCCGTTTCCAGCGAACACGCGGCCTACCTCCTTGTGATTTCTTCCAAGTAAATATACACTCTAGCTACACACTGGTCCCTTCCCTGAATAACGTTTTCTTGGCACGGAGTTCGCCGTGTAGCAAACAGCCTCTCCCAAGGAACGCTCTAGGTAAGCTATCGGGGCTTAGCTTCTTCTAAAACCCTGCAGTGTAAGAGGAAGAACTGTGCTTTGGTTACAGCCGGAACGCAAGCTGACTTTCTCCTGTAAGTATGGGGTCTTAAGGTAAGACTCTGTAGAAGGAGTGCGAAGCAGTTTTGGTTTCTCAGTACCGCTCAGCCTAGGACAATGAGGCAGATTTGAATGACATGTAGGATGTAAGAGAACAGATTTCCTGGAGCTGTTGGAGTGCTGAGGAAACCTAGGTCTCCCAAGGAAGAGAGCAGTGTGTTGCCCTACACTCAGCATACACAGAGTGACTCGGAAAGGTTTCCGGGCCTGGATGTTTCTTAGGAGCCCAGGGGAGCCTGCCGGTACTCGATGTTCTTGCAGGGAATAGGGTGCCCTCGCGAGGTCCTGGTGACCTGAAAGCTTACTAACGCTAAAAGAAAGCAGACCTAAAGTTAGGCCTCACGGACTCTGCTCCAAGCTTCCTAGTGGAGCCTGCTGGTACTAGGTGTTCTTGCAAGGAATAGGGGGCCCACGCGAGGTCCTCGGTGTCCTGAAAGCCTCCTAACCTTAAAAGAAAACAGACCTAAAGCTAATGCTTCAAGGACTCTGCTCCAAGCTTCCGCTTCGGCAGGCTATTCAAGGCTTTACCTTGAGGAAAGGACTCACGTCAAGTTTCCTTTTAGCTCTAGAGCGTCTCAGGTGGAGCTCCTACCCAGGCTATGAAAGCACCCTGTTGATATAGAGCACACTCGTTCCCTTCCCAGAGCCCTGCCTACAGTGACTAGAGACCAGTCCTAAAACTGTTATTTAGGGAATTTCAAGGCAGCATGAATGGAGCATTCAAAATGGGAAAGAAAGGCCTGTGCCATCAGTCCCCGTTTCCAGCGAACAAGCGGCCTACCTCCTTGTGATTTCTTCCAAGTAAATATACACTCTAGCTACACACTGGTCCCTTCCTTGAATAACGTTTTCTTGGCACGGAGTTCGCCGTGTAGCAAACGGCCTCTCCCAAGGAACGCTCTAGGTAAGCTATCGGGGCTTAGCTTCTTCTAAAACCCTGGAGTGTAAGAGAAAGAACTGTGCTTTGGTTACAGCCGGAACACAAGCCGACTTTCTCCAGTAAGTTTGGGGTCTTAAGGTATGACTCTGTAGAAGGAATGCGAAGCAGTTTTGGTTTCTCAGTGCCGCTCAGCCTAGGGCAATGAGGCAGATTTGCATGAAACGTAGGAGAAAGAGAACAGACTTCCTGAAGCTGTTGGAGTGCTGAGGAAACCTAGGTCTCCCAAGGAAGAGTGCAGTGTGTTGCCCTACACTCAGCATACAGAGAGTGACTCGGAAAGGTTTCCGGGCCTGGATGTTTCTTAGGAGCCCAGGGGAGCCTGCCGGTACTCGATGTTCTTGCAGGGAATAGGGTGCCCTCGCGAGGTCCTGGTGACCTGAAAGCTTACTAACGCTAAAAGAAAGCAGACCTAAAGTTAGGCCTCACGGACTCTGCTCCAAGCTTCCTAGTGTAGCCTGCTGGTACTAGGTGTTCTTGCAAGGAATAGGGGGCCCACGCGAGGTCCTCGGTGTCCTGAAAGCTTCCTAACCTTAAAAGAAAACAGACCTAAAGCTAATGCTTCAAGGACTCTGCTCCAAGCTTCCGCTTCGGCAGGCTATTCAAGGCTTTACCTTGAGGAAAGGACTCACGTCAAGTTTCCTTTTAGCTCTAGAGCGTCTCAGGTGGAGCTCCTACCCAGGCTATGAAAGCACCCTGTTGATATAGAGCACACTCGTTCCCTTCCCAGAGCCCTGCCTACAGTGACTAGAGACCAGTCCTAAAACTGTTATTTAGGGAATTTCAAGGCAGCATGAATGGAGCATTCAAAATGGGAAAGAAAGGCCTGTGCCATCAGTCCCCGTTTCCAGCGAACAAGCGGCCTACCTCCTTGTGATTTCTTCCAAGTAAATATACACTCTAGCTACACACTGGTCCCTTCCTTGAATAACGTTTTCTTGGCACGGAGTTCGCCGTGTAGCAAACGGCCTCTCCCAAGGAACGCTCTAGGTAAGCTATCGGGGCTTAGCTTCTTCTAAAACCCTGGAGTGTAAGAGAAAGAACTGTGCTTTGGTTACAGCCGGAACACAAGCCGACTTTCTCCAGTAAGTTTGGGGTCTTAAGGTATGACTCTGTAGAAGGAATGCGAAGCAGTTTTGGTTTCTCAGTGCCGCTCAGCCTAGGGCAATGAGGCAGATTTGCATGAAACGTAGGAGAAAGAGAACAGACTTCCTGGAGCTGTTGGAGTGCTGAGGAAACCTAGGTCTCCCAAGGAAGAGTGCAGTGTGTTGCCCTACACTCAGCATACAGAGAGTGACTCGGAAAGGTTTCCGGGCCTGGATGTTTCGTAGGAGCCTAGGGGAGCCTGCCGGTACTCGGTGTTCTTGCAGGGAATAGGGTGCCCTCGCGAGGTCCTGGTGACCTGAAAGCTTACTAACGCTAAAAGAAAGCAGACCTAAAGTTAGGCCTCACGGACTCTGCTCCAAGCTTCCTAGTGGAGCCTGCTGGTACTAGGTGTTCTTGCAAGGAATAGGGGGCCCACGCGAGGTCCTCGGTGTCCTGAAAGCTTCCTAACCTTAAAAGAAAACAGCTCTAAAGCTAATGCTTCAAGGACTCTGCTCCAAGCTTCCGCTTCGGCAGGCTATTCAGGGCTTTACCTTGAGGAAAGGACTCACGTCAAGTTTCCTTTTAGATCTAGAGCGTCTCAGGAGGAGCTCCCACCCAGGCTATGAAAGCACCCTGTTGATATAGAGAACACTCGTTCCCTTCCCAGAGCCCTGCCTACAGTGACTAGAGACCCGTCCTAAAACTGTTATTTAGGGAATTTCAAGGCAGCATGAATGGAGCATTCAAAATGGGAAAGCAAGGCCTGTGCCATCAGTCCCCGTTTCCAGCGAACACGTGGCCTACCTCCTTGTGATTTCTTCCAAGTAAATATACACTCTAGCTACACACTGGTCCCTTCCTTGAATAACGTTTTCGTGGCACGGACTTCGCCGAGTAGCAAACGGCCTCTCCCAAGGAACGGTCTAGGTAAGCTATCGGGGCTTTGCTTCTTGTAAAACCCTGCAGTGTAAGAGGAAGAACTGTGCATTGTTTACAGCAGGAACGCAAGATGACTTTCTCCAGTAAGTATGGGGTCTTAAGGTATGACTCCGTAGAAGGAGTGCGAAGCAGTTTTGGTTTCTCAGTGCCGCTCAGCCTAGGGCAATGAGGCAGATTTGCATGACATGTAGGATGTAAGAGAACAGATTTCCTGGAGCTGTTGGAGTGCTGAGGAAACCTAGGTCTCCCAAGGAAGAGTGCAGTGTGTTGCCCTACACTCAGCATACAGAGAGTGACTGGGAAAGGTTTCCGGGCCTGGATGTTTCTTTGCAGCCTACTGGAGCCTGCTGGAACTCGGTGTTCTTGCAGGGAATAGGGTGCCCACGCCAGGTCCTGGTGACCTGAAAGCTTACTAACGTTAAAAGAAAGCAGACCTAAAGTAGGCCTCAAGAACTCTGCTCCAAGCTTCCGATTCGGCAGGCTATTCAAGGCTTTACCTTAAGGAAAGGACTCACGTCAAGTTTCCTTTTAGCTCTAGAGCGTCTCAGGTGGAGCTCCTACCCAGGCTATGAAAGCACCCTGTTGATATAGAGCACACTCGTTCCCTTCCCAGAGCCCTGCCTACAGTGACTAGAGACCAGTCCTAAAACTGTTATTTAGGGAATTTCAAGGCAGCATGAATGGAGCATTCAAAATGGGAAAGAAAGGCCTGTGCCATCAGTCCCCGTTTCCAGCGAACAAGCGGCCTACCTCCTTGTGATTTCTTCCAACTAAATATACACTCTAGCTACACACTGGTCCCTTCCCTGAATAACGTTTTCTTGGCACGGAGTTCGCCGTGTAGCAAACGGCCTCTCCCAAGGAACGCTCTAGGTAAGCTATCGGGGCTTAGCTTCTTCTAAAACCCTGCAGTGTAAGAGAAAGAACTGTGCTTTGGTTACAGCCGGAACACAAGCCGACTTTCTCCAGTAAGTTTGGGGTCTTAAGGTATGACTCTGTAGAAGGAATGCGAAGCAGTTTTGGTTTCTCAGTGCCGCTCAGCCTAGGGCAATGAGGCAGATTTGCATGAAACGTAGGAGAAAGAGAACAGACTTCCTGGAGCTGTTGGAGTGCTGAGGAAACCTAGGTCTCCCAAGGAAGAGTGCAGTGTGTTGCCCTACACTCAGCATACAGAGAGTGACTCGGAAATGTTTCCGGGCCTGGATGTTTCGTAGGAGCCTAGGGGAGCCTGCCGGTACTCGGTGTTCTTGCAGGGAATAGGGTGCCCTCGCGAGGTCCTGGTGACCTGAAAGCTTACTAACGCTAAAAGAAAGCAGACCTAAAGTTAGGCCTCACGGACTCTGCTCCAAGCTTCCTAGTGGAGCCTGCTGGTACTGGGTGTTCTTGCAAGGAATAGGGGGCCCACGCAAGGTCCTCGGTGTCCTGAAAGCTTCCTAACCTTAAAAGAAAACAGCTCTAAAGCTAATGCTTCAAGGACTCTGCTCCAAGCTTCCGCTTCGGCAGGCTATTCAGGGCTTTACCTTGAGGAAAGGACTCACGTCAAGTTTCCTTTTAGATCTAGAGCGTCTCAGGAGGAGCTCCCACCCAGGCTATGAAAGCACCCTGTTGATATAGAGAACACTCGTTCCCTTCCCAGAGCCCTGCCTACAGTGACTAGAGACCCGTCCTAAAACTGTTATTTAGGGAATTTCAAGGCAGCATGAATGGAGCATTCAAAATGGGTAAGCAAGGCCTGTGCCATCAGTCCCCGTTTCCAGCGAACACGTGGCCTACCTCCTTGTGATTTCTTCCAAGTAAATATACACTCTAGCTACACACTGGTCCCTTCCTTGAATAACGTTTTCGTGGCACGGACTTCGCCGAGTAGCAAACGGCCTCTCCCAAGGAACGGTCTAGGTAAGCTATCGCGGCCTTGCTTCTTGTAAACCCTGCAGTGTTAGAGGAAAACTGTGCTTTGTTTACAGCTGGAACGCAAGATGACTTTCTCCAGTAAGTATGGGGTCTTAAGGTATGACTCCGTAGAAGGAGTGCGAAGCAGTTTTGCTTTCTCAGTGCCGCTCAGCCTAGGGCAATGAGGCAGATTTGCATGATATGTAGGATATAAGAGAACAGATTTCCTGGAGCTGTTGGAGTGCTGAGGAAACCTAGGTCTCCCAAGGAAGAGTGCAGTGTGTTGCCCTACACTCAGCATACAGAGAGTGACTCGGAAAGGTTTCCGGGCCTGGATGTTTCTTAGGAGCCCAGGGGAGCCTGCCGGTACTCGATGTTCTTGCAGGGAATAGGGTGCCCTCGCGAGGTCCTGGTGACCTGAAAGCTTACTAACGCTAAAAGAAAGCAGACCTAAAGTTAGGCCTCACGGACTCTGCTCCAAGCTTCCTAGTGGAGCCTGCTGGTACTAGGTGTTCTTGCAAGGAATAGGGGGCCCACGCGAGGTCCTCGGTGTCCTGAAAGCTTCCTAACCTTAAAAGAAAACAGACCTAAAGCTAATGCTTCAAGGACTCTGCTCCAAGCTTCCGCTTCGGCAGGCTATTCAAGGCTTTACCTTGAGGAAAGGACTCACGTCAAGTTTCCTTTTAGCTCTAGAGCGTCTCAGGAGGAGCTTCTACCCAGGCTATGAAAGCACCCTGTTGATATAGAGCACACTCGTTCCCTTCCCAGAGCCCTGCCTACAGTGACTAGAGACCAGTCCTAAAACTGTTATTTAGGGAATTTCAAGGCAGCATGAATGGAGCATTCAAAATGGGAAAGAAAGGCCTGTGCCATCAGTCCCCGTTTCCAGCGAACAAGCGGCCTACCTCCTTGTGATTTCTTCCAAGTAAATATACACTCTAGCTACACACTGGTCCCTTCCTTGAATAACGTTTTCTTGGCACGGAGTTCGCCGTGTAGCAAACGGCCTCTCCCAAGGAACGCTCTAGGTAAGCTATCGGGGCTTAGCTTCTTCTAAAACCCTGGAGTGTAAGAGAAAGAACTGTGCTTTGGTTACAGCCGGAACACAAGCCGACTTTCTCCAGTAAGTTTGGGGTCTTAAGGTATGACTCTGTAGAAGGAATGCGAAGCAGTTTTGGTTTCTCAGTGCCGCTCAGCCTAGGGCAATGAGGCAGATTTGCATGAAACGTAGGAGAAAGAGAACAGACTTCCTGAAGCTGTTGGAGTGCTGAGGAAACCTAGGTCTCCCAAGGAAGAGTGCAGTGTGTTGCCCTACACTCAGCATACAGAGAGTGACTCGGAAAGGTTTCCGGGCCTGGATGTTTCTTAGGAGCCCAGGGGAGCCTGCCGGTACTCGATGTTCTTGCAGGGAATAGGGTGCCCTCGCGAGGTCCTGGTGACCTGAAAGCTTACTAACGCTAAAAGAAAGCAGACCTAAAGTTAGGCCTCACGGACTCTGCTCCAAGCTTCCTAGTGTAGCCTGCTGGTACTAGGTGTTCTTGCAAGGAATAGGGGGCCCACGCGAGGTCCTCGGTGTCCTGAAAGCTTCCTAACCTTAAAAGAAAACAGACCTAAAGCTAATGCTTCAAGGACTCTGCTCCAAGCTTCCGCTTCGGCAGGCTATTCAAGGCTTTACCTTGAGGAAAGGACTCACGTCAAGTTTCCTTTTAGCTCTAGAGCGTCTCAGGTGGAGCTCCTACCCAGGCTATGAAAGCACCCTGTTGATATAGAGCACACTCGTTCCCTTCCCAGAGCCCTGCCTACAGTGACTAGAGACCAGTCCTAAAACTGTTATTTAGGGAATTTCAAGGCAGCATGAATGGAGCATTCAAAATGGGAAAGAAAGGCCTGTGCCATCAGTCCCCGTTTCCAGCGAACAAGCGGCCTACCTCCTTGTGATTTCTTCCAAGTAAATATACACTCTAGCTACACACTGGTCCCTTCCTTGAATAACGTTTTCTTGGCACGGAGTTCGCCGTGTAGCAAACGGCCTCTCCCAAGGAACGCTCTAGGTAAGCTATCGGGGCTTAGCTTCTTCTAAAACCCTGGAGTGTAAGAGAAAGAACTGTGCTTTGGTTACAGCCGGAACACAAGCCGACTTTCTCCAGTAAGTTTGGGGTCTTAAGGTATGACTCTGTAGAAGGAATGCGAAGCAGTTTTGGTTTCTCAGTGCCGCTCAGCCTAGGGCAATGAGGCAGATTTGCATGAAACGTAGGAGAAAGAGAACAGACTTCCTGGAGCTGTTGGAGTGCTGAGGAAACCTAGGTCTCCCAAGGAAGAGTGCAGTGTGTTGCCCTACACTCAGCATACAGAGAGTGACTCGGAAATGTTTCCGGGCCTGGATGTTTCGTAGGAGCCTAGGGGAGCCTGCCGGTACTCGGTGTTCTTGCAGGGAATAGGGTGCCCTCGCGAGGTCCTGGTGACCTGAAAGCTTACTAACGCTAAAAGAAAGCAGACCTAAAGTTAGGCCTCACGGACTCTGCTCCAAGCTTCCTAGTGGAGCCTGCTGGTACTGGGTGTTCTTGCAAGGAATAGGGGGCCCACGCAAGGTCCTCGGTGTCCTGAAAGCTTCCTAACCTTAAAAGAAAACAGCTCTAAAGCTAATGCTTCAAGGACTCTGCTCCAAGCTTCCGCTTCGGCAGGCTATTCAGGGCTTTACCTTGAGGAAAGGACTCACGTCAAGTTTCCTTTTAGATCTAGAGCGTCTCAGGAGGAGCTCCCACCCAGGCTATGAAAGCACCCTGTTGATATAGAGAACACTCGTTCCCTTCCCAGAGCCCTGCCTACAGTGACTAGAGACCCGTCCTAAAACTGTTATTTAGGGAATTTCAAGGCAGCATGAATGGAGCATTCAAAATGGGAAAGCAAGGCCTGTGCCATCAGTCCCCGTTTCCAGCGAACACGTGGCCTACCTCCTTGTGATTTCTTCCAAGTAAATATACACTCTAGCTACACACTGGTCCCTTCCTTGAATAACGTTTTCGTGGCACGGACTTCGCCGAGTAGCAAACGGCCTCTCCCAAGGAACGGTCTAGGTAAGCTATCGCGGCCTTGCTTCTTGTAAACCCTGCAGTGTTAGAGGAAAACTGTGCTTTGTTTACAGCTGGAACGCAAGATGACTTTCTCCAGTAAGTATGGGGTCTTAAGGTAAGACTCTGTAGAAGGAGTGCGAAGCAGTTTTGCTTTCTCAGTGCCGCTCAGCCTAGGGCAATGAGGCAGATTTGCATGATATGTAGGATATAAGAGAACAGATTTCCTGGAGCTGTTGGAGTGCTGAGGAAACCTAGGTCTCCCAAGGAAGAGTGCAGTGTGTTGCCCTACACTCAGCATACAGAGAGTGACTCGGAAAGGTTTCCGGGCCTGGATGTTTCTTAGGAGCCCAGGGGAGCCTGCCGGTACTCGATGTTCTTGCAGGGAATAGGGTGCCCTCGCGAGGTCCTGGTGACCTGAAAGCTTACTAACGCTAAAAGAAAGCAGACCTAAAGTTAGGCCTCACGGACTCTGCTCCAAGCTTCCTAGTGGAGCCTGCTGGTACTAGGTGTTCTTGCAAGGAATAGGGGGCCCACGCGAGGTCCTCGGTGTCCTGAAAGCTTCCTAACCTTAAAAGAAAACAGACCTAAAGCTAATGCTTCAAGGACTCTGCTCCAAGCTTCCGCTTCGGCAGGCTATTCAAGGCTTTACCTTGAGGAAAGGACTCACGTCAAGTTTCCTTTTAGCTCTAGAGCGTCTCAGGAGGAGCTTCTACCCAGGCTATGAAAGCACCCTGTTGATATAGAGCACACTCGTTCCCTTCCCAGAGCCCTGCCTACAGTGACTAGAGACCAGTCCTAAAACTGTTATTTAGGGAATTTCAAGGCAGCATGAATGGAGCATTCAAAATGGGAAAGAAAGGCCTGTGCCATCAGTCCCCGTTTCCAGCGAACAAGCGGCCTACCTCCTTGTGATTTCTTCCAAGTAAATATACACTCTAGCTACACACTGGTCCCTTCCTTGAATAACGTTTTCTTGGCACGGAGTTCGCCGTGTAGCAAACGGCCTCTCCCAAGGAACGCTCTAGGTAAGCTATCGGGGCTTAGCTTCTTCTAAAACCCTGGAGTGTAAGAGAAAGAACTGTGCTTTGGTTACAGCCGGAACACAAGCCGACTTTCTCCAGTAAGTTTGGGGTCTTAAGGTATGACTCTGTAGAAGGAATGCGAAGCAGTTTTGGTTTCTCAGTGCCGCTCAGCCTAGGGCAATGAGGCAGATTTGCATGAAACGTAGGAGAAAGAGAACAGACTTCCTGAAGCTGTTGGAGTGCTGAGGAAACCTAGGTCTCCCAAGGAAGAGTGCAGTGTGTTGCCCTACACTCAGCATACACAGAGTGACTCGGAAAGGTTTCCGGGCCTGGATGTTTCTTAGGAGCCCAGGGGAGCCTGCCGGTACTCGATGTTCTTGCAGGGAATAGGGTGCCCTCGCGAGGTCCTGGTGACCTGAAAGCTTACTAACGCTAAAAGAAAGCAGACCTAAAGTTAGGCCTCACGGACTCTGCTCCAAGCTTCCTAGTGTAGCCTGCTGGTACTAGGTGTTCTTGCAAGGAATAGGGGGCCCACGCGAGGTCCTCGGTGTCCTGAAAGCTTCCTAACCTTAAAAGAAAACAGACCTAAAGCTAATGCTTCAAGGACTCTGCTCCAAGCTTCCGCTTCGGCAGGCTATTCAAGGCTTTACCTTGAGGAAAGGACTCACGTCAAGTTTCCTTTTAGCTCTAGAGCGTCTCAGGTGGAGCTCCTACCCAGGCTATGAAAGCACCCTGTTGATATAGAGCACACTCGTTCCCTTCCCAGAGCCCTGCCTACAGTGACTAGAGACCAGTCCTAAAACTGTTATTTAGGGAATTTCAAGGCAGCATGAATGGAGCATTCAAAATGGGAAAGAAAGGCCTGTGCCATCAGTCCCCGTTTCCAGCGAACAAGCGGCCTACCTCCTTGTGATTTCTTCCAAGTAAATATACACTCTAGCTACACACTGGTCCCTTCCTTGAATAACGTTTTCTTGGCACGGAGTTCGCCGTGTAGCAAACGGCCTCTCCCAAGGAACGCTCTAGGTAAGCTATCGGGGCTTAGCTTCTTCTAAAACCCTGGAGTGTAAGAGAAAGAACTGTGCTTTGGTTACAGCCGGAACACAAGCCGACTTTCTCCAGTAAGTTTGGGGTCTTAAGGTATGACTCTGTAGAAGGAATGCGAAGCAGTTTTGGTTTCTCAGTGCCGCTCAGCCTAGGGCAATGAGGCAGATTTGCATGAAACGTAGGAGAAAGAGAACAGACTTCCTGGAGCTGTTGGAGTGCTGAGGAAACCTAGGTCTCCCAAGGAAGAGTGCAGTGTGTTGCCCTACACTCAGCATACAGAGAGTGACTCGGAAAGGTTTCCGGGCCTGGATGTTTCGTAGGAGCCTAGGGGAGCCTGCCGGTACTCGGTGTTCTTGCAGGGAATAGGGTGCCCTCGCGAGGTCCTGGTGACCTGAAAGCTTACTAACGCTAAAAGAAAGCAGACCTAAAGTTAGGCCTCACGGACTCTGCTCCAAGCTTCCTAGTGGAGCCTGCTGGTACTAGGTGTTCTTGCAAGGAATAGGGGGCCCACGCGAGGTCCTCGGTGTCCTGAAAGCTTCCTAACCTTAAAAGAAAACAGCTCTAAAGCTAATGCTTCAAGGACTCTGCTCCAAGCTTCCGCTTCGGCAGGCTATTCAGGGCTTTACCTTGAGGAAAGGACTCACGTCAAGTTTCCTTTTAGATCTAGAGCGTCTCAGGAGGAGCTCCCACCCAGGCTATGAAAGCACCCTGTTGATATAGAGAACACTCGTTCCCTTCCCAGAGCCCTGCCTACAGTGACTAGAGACCCGTCCTAAAACTGTTATTTAGGGAATTTCAAGGCAGCATGAATGGAGCATTCAAAATGGGAAAGCAAGGCCTGTGCCATCAGTCCCCGTTTCCAGCGAACACGTGGCCTACCTCCTTGTGATTTCTTCCAAGTAAATATACACTCTAGCTACACACTGGTCCCTTCCTTGAATAACGTTTTCGTGGCACGGACTTCGCCGAGTAGCAAACGGCCTCTCCCAAGGAACGGTCTAGGTAAGCTATCGGGGCTTTGCTTCTTGTAAAACCCTGCAGTGTAAGAGGAAGAACTGTGCATTGTTTACAGCAGGAACGCAAGATGACTTTCTCCAGTAAGTATGGGGTCTTAAGGTATGACTCCGTAGAAGGAGTGCGAAGCAGTTTTGGTTTCTCAGTGCCGCTCAGCCTAGGGCAATGAGGCAGATTTGCATGACATGTAGGATGTAAGAGAACAGATTTCCTGGAGCTGTTGGAGTGCTGAGGAAACCTAGGTCTCCCAAGGAAGAGTGCAGTGTGTTGCCCTACACTCAGCATACAGAGAGTGACTGGGAAAGGTTTCCGGGCCTGGATGTTTCTTTGCAGCCTACTGGAGCCTGCTGGAACTCGGTGTTCTTGCAGGGAATAAGGTGCCCACGCCAGGTCCTGGTGACCTGAAAGCTTACTAACGTTAAAAGAAAGCAGACCTAAAGTAGGCCTCAAGAACTCTGCTCCAAGCTTCCGATTCGGCAGGCTATTCAAGGCTTTACCTTAAGGAAAGGACTCACGTCAAGTTTCCTTTTAGCTCTAGAGCGTCTCAGGTGGAGCTCCTACCCAGGCTATGAAAGCACCCTGTTGATATAGACAACACTCGTTCCCTTCCCAGAGCCCTGCCTACAGTGACTAGAGACCCGTCCTAAAACTGTTATTTAGGGAATTTCAAGGCAGCATGAATGGAGCATTTAAATTGGGAAAGCAAGGCCTGTGCCATCAGGCCCCGTTTCCAGCGAACACGCGGCCTACCTCCTTGTGATTTCTTCCAAGTAAATATACACTCTAGCTACACACTGGTCCCTTCCCTGAATAACGTTTTCTTGGCACGGAGTTCGCCGTGTAGCAAACGGCCTCTCCCAAGGAACGCTCTAGGTAAGCTATCGGGGCTTAGCTTCTTCTAAAACCCTGCAGTGTAAGAGGAAGAACTGTGCTTTGGTTACAGCCGGAACGCAAGCTGACTTTCTCCTGTAAGTATGGGGTCTTAAGGTAAGACTCTGTAGAAGGAGAGCGAAGCAGTTTTGGTTTCTCAGTACCGCTCAGCCTAGGACAATGAGGCAGATTTGAATGACATGTAGGATGTAAGAGAACAGATTTCCTGGAGCTGTTGGAGTGCTGAGGAAACCTAGGTCTCCCAAGGAAGAGTGCAGTGTGTTGCCCTACACTCAGCATACACAGAGTGACTCGGAAAGGTTTCCGGGCCTGGATGTTTCTTAGGAGCCCAGGGGAGCCTGCGGGTACTCGGTGTTCTTGCAGGGAATAGGGTGCCCTCGCGAGGTCCTGGTGACCTGAAAGCTTACTAACGCTAAAAGAAAGCAGACCTAAAGTTAGGCCTCACGGACTCTGCTCCAAGCTTCCTAGTGTAGCCTGCTGGTACTAGGTGTTCTTGCAAGGAATAGGGGGCCCACGCGAGGTCCTCGGTGTCCTGAAAGCCTCCTAACCTTAAAAGAAAACAGACCTAAAGCTAATGCTTCAAGGACTCTGCTCCAAGCTTCCGCTTCGGCAGGCTATTCAAGGCTTTACCTTGAGGAAAGGACTCACGTCAAGTTTCCTTTTAGCTCTAGAGCGTCTCAGGTGGAGCTCCTACCCAGGCTATGAAAGCACCCTGTTGATATAGAGCACACTCGTTCCCTTCCCAGAGCCCTGCCTACAGTGACTAGAGACCAGTCCTAAAACTGTTATTTAGGGAATTTCAAGGCAGCATGAATGGAGCATTCAAAATGGGAAAGAAAGGCCTGTGCCATCAGTCCCCGTTTCCAGCGAACAAGCGGCCTACCTCCTTGTGATTTCTTCCAAGTAAATATACACTCTAGCTACACACTGGTCCCTTCCTTGAATAACGTTTTCTTGGCACGGAGTTCGCCGTGTAGCAAACGGCCTCTCCCAAGGAACGCTCTAGGTAAGCTATCGGGGCTTAGCTTCTTCTAAAACCCTGCAGTGTAAGAGAAAGAACTGTGCTTTGGTTACAGCCGGAACACAAGCCGACTTTCCCCAGTAAGTTTGGGGTCTTAAGGTATGACTCTGTAGAAGGAATGCGAAGCAGTTTTGGTTTCTCAGTGCCGCTCAGCCTAGGGCAATGAGGCAGATTTGCATGAAACGTAGGAGAAAGAGAACAGACTTCCTGGAGCTGTTGGAGTGCTGAGGAAACCTAGGTCTCCCAAGGAAGAGTGCAGTGTGTTGCCCAACACTCAGCATACAGAGAGTGACTCGGAAAGGTTTCCGGGCCTGGATGTTTCTTAGGAGCCCAGGGGAGCCTGCCGGTACTCGATGTTCTTGCAGGGAATAGGGTGCCCTCGCGAGGTCCTGGTGACCTGAAAGCTTACTAACGCTAAAAGAAAGCAGACCTAAAGTTAGGCCTCACGGACTCTGCTCCAAGCTTCCTAGTGGAGCCTGCTGGTACTAGGTGTTCTTGCAAGGAATAGGGGGCCCACGCGAGGTCCTCGGTGTCCTGAAAGCTTCCTAACCTTAAAAGAAAACAGCTCTAAAGCTAATGCTTCAAGGACTCTGCTCCAAGCTTCCGCTTCGGCAGGCTATTCAGGGCTTTACCTTGAGGAAAGGACTCACGTCAAGTTTCCTTTTAGATCTAGAGCGTCTCAGGAGGAGCTCCCACCCAGGCTATGAAAGCACCCTGTTGATATAGAGAACACTCGTTCCCTTCCCAGAGCCCTGCCTACAGTGACTAGAGACCCGTCCTAAAACTGTTATTTAGGGAATTTCAAGGCAGCATGAATGGAGCATTCAAAATGGGAAAGCAAGGCCTGTGCCATCAGTCCCCGTTTCCAGCGAACACGTGGCCTACCTCCTTGTGATTTCTTCCAAGTAAATATACACTCTAGCTACACACTGGTCCCTTCCTTGAATAACGTTTTCGTGGCACGGACTTCGCCGAGTAGCAAACGGCCTCTCCCAAGGAACGGTCTAGGTAAGCTATCGCGGCTTTGCTTCTTGTAAAACCCTGCAGTGTAAGAGGAAGAACTGTGCATTGTTTACAGCAGGAACGCAAGATGACTTTCTCCAGTAAGTATGGGGTCTTAAGGTATGACTCCGTAGAAGGAGTGCGAAGCAGTTTTGGTTTCTCAGTGCCGCTCAGCCTAGGGCAATGAGGCAGATTTGCATGACATGTAGGATGTAAGAGAACAGATTTCCTGGAGCTGTTGGAGTGCTGAGGAAACCTAGGTCTCCCAAGGAAGAGTGCAGTGTGTTGCCCTACACTCAGCATACAGAGAGTGACTGGGAAAGGTTTCCGGGCCTGGATGTTTCTTTGCAGCCTACTGGAGCCTGCTGGAACTCGGTGTTCTTGCAGGGAATAGGGTGCCCACGCCAGGTCCTGGTGACCTGAAAGCTTACTAACGTTAAAAGAAAGCAGACCTAAAGTAGGCCTCAAGAACTCTGCTCCAAGCTTCCGATTCGGCAGGCTATTCAAGGCTTTACCTTAAGGAAAGGACTCACGTCAAGTTTCCTTTTAGCTCTAGAGCGTCTCAGGTGGAGCTCCTACCCAGGCTATGAAAGCACCCTGTTGATATAGAGCACACTCGTTCCCTTCCCAGAGCCCTGCCTACAGTGACTAGAGACCAGTCCTAAAACTGTTATTTAGGGAATTTCAAGGCAGCATGAATGGAGCATTCAAAATGGGAAAGAAAGGCCTGTGCCATCAGTCCCCGTTTCCAGCGAACAAGCGGCCTACCTCCTTGTGATTTCTTCCAACTAAATATACACTCTAGCTACACACTGGTCCCTTCCCTGAATAACGTTTTCTTGGCACGGAGTTCGCCGTGTAGCAAACGGCCTCTCCCAAGGAACGCTCTAGGTAAGCTATCGGGGCTTAGCTTCTTCTAAAACCCTGCAGTGTAAGAGAAAGAACTGTGCTTTGGTTACAGCCGGAACACAAGCCGACTTTCTCCAGTAAGTTTGGGGTCTTAAGGTATGACTCTGTAGAAGGAATGCGAAGCAGTTTTGGTTTCTCAGTGCCGCTCAGCCTAGGGCAATGAGGCAGATTTGCATGAAACGTAGGAGAAAGAGAACAGACTTCCTGGAGCTGTTGGAGTGCTGAGGAAACCTAGGTCTCCCAAGGAAGAGTGCAGTGTGTTGCCCTACACTCAGCATACAGAGAGTGACTCGGAAATGTTTCCGGGCCTGGATGTTTCGTAGGAGCCTAGGGGAGCCTGCCGGTACTCGGTGTTCTTGCAGGGAATAGGGTGCCCTCGCGAGGTCCTGGTGACCTGAAAGCTTACTAACGCTAAAAGAAAGCAGACCTAAAGTTAGGCCTCACGGACTCTGCTCCAAGCTTCCTAGTGGAGCCTGCTGGTACTGGGTGTTCTTGCAAGGAATAGGGGGCCCACGCAAGGTCCTCGGTGTCCTGAAAGCTTCCTAACCTTAAAAGAAAACAGCTCTAAAGCTAATGCTTCAAGGACTCTGCTCCAAGCTTCCGCTTCGGCAGGCTATTCAGGGCTTTACCTTGAGGAAAGGACTCACGTCAAGTTTCCTTTTAGATCTAGAGCGTCTCAGGAGGAGCTCCCACCCAGGCTATGAAAGCACCCTGTTGATATAGAGAACACTCGTTCCCTTCCCAGAGCCCTGCCTACAGTGACTAGAGACCCGTCCTAAAACTGTTATTTAGGGAATTTCAAGGCAGCATGAATGGAGCATTCAAAATGGGAAAGCAAGGCCTGTGCCATCAGTCCCCGTTTCCAGCGAACACGTGGCCTACCTCCTTGTGATTTCTTCCAAGTAAATATACACTCTAGCTACACACTGGTCCCTTCCTTGAATAACGTTTTCGTGGCACGGACTTCGCCGAGTAGCAAACGGCCTCTCCCAAGGAACGGTCTAGGTAAGCTATCGCGGCCTTGCTTCTTGTAAACCCTGCAGTGTTAGAGGAAAACTGTGCTTTGTTTACAGCTGGAACGCAAGATGACTTTCTCCAGTAAGTATGGGGTCTTAAGGTAAGACTCTGTAGAAGGAGTGCGAAGCAGTTTTGCTTTCTCAGTGCCGCTCAGCCTAGGGCAATGAGGCAGATTTGCATGATATGTAGGATATAAGAGAACAGATTTCCTGGAGCTGTTGGAGTGCTGAGGAAACCTAGGTCTCCCAAGGAAGAGTGCAGTGTGTTGCCCTACACTCAGCATACAGAGAGTGACTCGGAAAGGTTTCCGGGCCTGGATGTTTCTTAGGAGCCCAGGGGAGCCTGCCGGTACTCGATGTTCTTGCAGGGAATAGGGTGCCCTCGCGAGGTCCTGGTGACCTGAAAGCTTACTAACGCTAAAAGAAAGCAGACCTAAAGTTAGGCCTCACGGACTCTGCTCCAAGCTTCCTAGTGGAGCCTGCTGGTACTAGGTGTTCTTGCAAGGAAAAGGGGGCCCACGCGAGGTCCTCGGTGTCCTGAAAGCTTCCTAACCTTAAAAGAAAACAGACCTAAAGCTAATGCTTCAAGGACTCTGCTCCAAGCTTCCGCTTCGGCAGGCTATTCAAGGCTTTACCTTGAGGAAAGGACTCACGTCAAGTTTCCTTTTAGCTCTAGAGCGTCTCAGGAGGAGCTTCTACCCAGGCTATGAAAGCACCCTGTTGATATAGAGCACACTCGTTCCCTTCCCAGAGCCCTGCCTACAGTGACTAGAGACCAGTCCTAAAACTGTTATTTAGGGAATTTCAAGGCAGCATGAATGGAGCATTCAAAATGGGAAAGAAAGGCCTGTGCCATCAGTCCCCGTTTCCAGCGAACAAGCGGCCTACCTCCTTGTGATTTCTTCCAAGTAAATATACACTCTAGCTACACACTGGTCCCTTCCTTGAATAACGTTTTCTTGGCACGGAGTTCGCCGTGTAGCAAACGGCCTCTCCCAAGGAACGCTCTAGGTAAGCTATCGGGGCTTAGCTTCTTCTAAAACCCTGGAGTGTAAGAGAAAGAACTGTGCTTTGGTTACAGCCGGAACACAAGCCGACTTTCTCCAGTAAGTTTGGGGTCTTAAGGTATGACTCTGTAGAAGGAATGCGAAGCAGTTTTGGTTTCTCAGTGCCGCTCAGCCTAGGGCAATGAGGCAGATTTGCATGAAACGTAGGAGAAAGAGAACAGACTTCCTGAAGCTGTTGGAGTGCTGAGGAAACCTAGGTCTCCCAAGGAAGAGTGCAGTGTGTTGCCCTACACTCAGCATACAGAGAGTGACTCGGAAAGGTTTCCGGGCCTGGATGTTTCTTAGGAGCCCAGGGGAGCCTGCCGGTACTCGATGTTCTTGCAGGGAATAGGGTGCCCTCGCGAGGTCCTGGTGACCTGAAAGCTTACTAACGCTAAAAGAAAGCAGACCTAAAGTTAGGCCTCACGGACTCTGCTCCAAGCTTCCTAGTGTAGCCTGCTGGTACTAGGTGTTCTTGCAAGGAATAGGGGGCCCACGCGAGGTCCTCGGTGTCCTGAAAGCTTCCTAACCTTAAAAGAAAACAGACCTAAAGCTAATGCTTCAAGGACTCTGCTCCAAGCTTCCGCTTCGGCAGGCTATTCAAGGCTTTACCTTGAGGAAAGGACTCACGTCAAGTTTCCTTTTAGCTCTAGAGCGTCTCAGGTGGAGCTCCTACCCAGGCTATGAAAGCACCCTGTTGATATAGAGCACACTCGTTCCCTTCCCAGAGCCCTGCCTACAGTGACTAGAGACCAGTCCTAAAACTGTTATTTAGGGAATTTCAAGGCAGCATGAATGGAGCATTCAAAATGGGAAAGAAAGGCCTGTGCCATCAGTCCCCGTTTCCAGCGAACAAGCGGCCTACCTCCTTGTGATTTCTTCCAAGTAAATATACACTCTAGCTACACACTGGTCCCTTCCTTGAATAACGTTTTCTTGGCACGGAGTTCGCCGTGTAGCAAACGGCCTCTCCCAAGGAACGCTCTAGGTAAGCTATCGGGGCTTAGCTTCTTCTAAAACCCTGGAGTGTAAGAGAAAGAACTGTGCTTTGGTTACAGCCGGAACACAAGCCGACTTTCTCCAGTAAGTTTGGGGTCTTAAGGTATGACTCTGTAGAAGGAATGCGAAGCAGTTTTGGTTTCTCAGTGCCGCTCAGCCTAGGGCAATGAGGCAGATTTGCATGAAACGTAGGAGAAAGAGAACAGACTTCCTGGAGCTGTTGGAGTGCTGAGGAAACCTAGGTCTCCCAAGGAAGAGTGCAGTGTGTTGCCCTACACTCAGCATACAGAGAGTGACTCGGAAAGGTTTCCGGGCCTGGATGTTTCGTAGGAGCCTAGGGGAGCCTGCCGGTACTCGGTGTTCTTGCAGGGAATAGGGTGCCCTCGCGAGGTCCTGGTGACCTGAAAGCTTACTAACGCTAAAAGAAAGCAGACCTAAAGTTAGGCCTCACGGACTCTGCTCCAAGCTTCCTAGTGGAGCCTGCTGGTACTAGGTGTTCTTGCAAGGAATAGGGGGCCCACGCGAGGTCCTCGGTGTCCTGAAAGCTTCCTAACCTTAAAAGAAAACAGACCTAAAGCTAATGCTTCAAGGACTCTGCTCCAAGCTTCCGCTTCGGCAGGCTATTCAAGGCTTTACCTTGAGGAAAGGACTCACGTCAAGTTTCCTTTTAGCTCTAGAGCGTCTCAGGAGGAGCTCCTACCCAGGCTATGAAAGCACCCTGTTGATATAGAGCACACTCGTTCCCTTCCCAGAGCCCTGCCTACAGTGACTAGAGACCAGTCCTAAAACTGTTATTTAGGGAATTTCAAGGCAGCATGAATGGAGCATTCAAAATGGGAAAGAAAGGCCTGTGCCATCAGTCCCCGTTTCCAGCGAACAAGCGGCCTACCTCCTTGTGATTTCTTCCAAGTAAATATACACTCTAGCTACACACTGGTCCCTTCCTTGAATAACGTTTTCTTGGCACGGAGTTCGCCGTGTAGCAAACGGCCTCTCCCAAGGAACGCTCTAGGTAAGCTATCGGGGCTTAGCTTCTTCTAAAACCCTGGAGTGTAAGAGAAAGAACTGTGCTTTGGTTACAGCCGGAACACAAGCCGACTTTCTCCAGTAAGTTTGGGGTCTTAAGGTATGACTCTGTAGAAGGAATGCGAAGCAGTTTTGGTTTCTCAGTGCCGCTCAGCCTAGGGCAATGAGGCAGATTTGCATGAAACGTAGGAGAAAGAGAACAGACTTCCTGGAGCTGTTGGAGTGCTGAGGAAACCTAGGTCTCCCAAGGAAGAGTGCAGTGTGTTGCCCAACACTCAGCATACACAGAGTGACTCGGAACGGTTTCCGGGCCTGGATGTTTCTTAGGAGCCCAGGGGAGCCTGCCGGTACTCGGTGTTCTTGCAGGGAATAGGGTGCCCTCGCGAGGTCCTGGTGACCTGAAAGCTTACTAACGCTAAAAGAAAGCAGACCTAAAGTTAGGCCTCACGGACTCTGCTCCAAGCTTCCTAGTGGAGCCTGCTGGTACTAGGTGTTCTTGCAAGGAATAGGGGGCCCACGCGAGGTCCTCGGTGTCCTGAAAGCCTCCTAACCTTAAAAGAAAACAGACCTAAAGCTAATGCTTCAAGGACTCTGCTCCAAGCTTCCGCTTCGGCAGGCTATTCAAGGCTTTACCTTGAGGAAAGGACTCACGTCAAGTTTCCTTTTAGCTCTAGAGCGTCTCAGGTGGAGCTCCTACCCAGGCTATGAAAGCACCCTGTTGATATAGAGCACACTCGTTCCCTTCCCAGAGCCCTGCCTACAGTGACTAGAGACCAGTCCTAAAACTGTTATTTAGGGAATTTCAAGGCAGCATGAATGGAGCATTCAAAATGGGAAAGAAAGGCCTGTGCCATCAGTCCCCGTTTCCAGCGAACAAGCGGCCTACCTCCTTGTGATTTCTTCCAAGTAAATATACACTCTAGCTACACACTGGTCCCTTCCTTGAATAACGTTTTCTTGGCACGGAGTTCGCCGTGTAGCAAACGGCCTCTCCCAAGGAACGCTCTAGGTAAGCTATCGGGGCTTAGCTTCTTCTAAAACCCTGGAGTGTAAGAGAAAGAACTGTGCTTTGGTTACAGCCGGAACACAAGCCGACTTTCTCCAGTAAGTTTGGGGTCTTAAGGTATGACTCTGTAGAAGGAATGCGAAGCAGTTTTGGTTTCTCAGTGCCGCTCAGCCTAGGGCAATGAGGCAGATTTGCATGAAACGTAGGAGAAAGAGAACAGACTTCCTGAAGCTGTTGGAGTGCTGAGGAAACCTAGGTCTCCCAAGGAAGAGTGCAGTGTGTTGCCCTACACTCAGCATACACAGAGTGACTCGGAAAGGTTTCCGGGCCTGGATGTTTCTTAGGAGCCCAGGGGAGCCTGCCGGTACTCGATGTTCTTGCAGGGAATAGGGTGCCCTCGCGAGGTCCTGGTGACCTGAAAGCTTACTAACGCTAAAAGAAAGCAGACCTAAAGTTAGGCCTCACGGACTCTGCTCCAAGCTTCCTAGTGTAGCCTGCTGGTACTAGGTGTTCTTGCAAGGAATAGGGGGCCCACGCGAGGTCCTCGGTGTCCTGAAAGCTTCCTAACCTTAAAAGAAAACAGACCTAAAGCTAATGCTTCAAGGACTCTGCTCCAAGCTTCCGCTTCGGCAGGCTATTCAAGGCTTTACCTTGAGGAAAGGACTCACGTCAAGTTTCCTTTTAGCTCTAGAGCGTCTCAGGTGGAGCTCCTACCCAGGCTATGAAAGCACCCTGTTGATATAGAGCACACTCGTTCCCTTCCCAGAGCCCTGCCTACAGTGACTAGAGACCAGTCCTAAAACTGTTATTTAGGGAATTTCAAGGCAGCATGAATGGAGCATTCAAAATGGGAAAGAAAGGCCTGTGCCATCAGTCCCCGTTTCCAGCGAACAAGCGGCCTACCTCCTTGTGATTTCTTCCAAGTAAATATACACTCTAGCTACACACTGGTCCCTTCCTTGAATAACGTTTTCTTGGCACGGAGTTCGCCGTGTAGCAAACGGCCTCTCCCAAGGAACGCTCTAGGTAAGCTATCGGGGCTTAGCTTCTTCTAAAACCCTGGAGTGTAAGAGAAAGAACTGTGCTTTGGTTACAGCCGGAACACAAGCCGACTTTCTCCAGTAAGTTTGGGGTCTTAAGGTATGACTCTGTAGAAGGAATGCGAAGCAGTTTTGGTTTCTCAGTGCCGCTCAGCCTAGGGCAATGAGGCAGATTTGCATGAAACGTAGGAGAAAGAGAACAGACTTCCTGGAGCTGTTGGAGTGCTGAGGAAACCTAGGTCTCCCAAGGAAGAGTGCAGTGTGTTGCCCTACACTCAGCATACAGAGAGTGACTCGGAAAGGTTTCCGGGCCTGGATGTTTCGTAGGAGCCTAGGGGAGCCTGCCGGTACTCGGTGTTCTTGCAGGGAATAGGGTGCCCTCGCGAGGTCCTGGTGACCTGAAAGCTTACTAACGCTAAAAGAAAGCAGACCTAAAGTTAGGCCTCACGGACTCTGCTCCAAGCTTCCTAGTGGAGCCTGCTGGTACTAGGTGTTCTTGCAAGGAATAGGGGGCCCACGCGAGGTCCTCGGTGTCCTGAAAGCTTCCTAACCTTAAAAGAAAACAGCTCTAAAGCTAATGCTTCAAGGACTCTGCTCCAAGCTTCCGCTTCGGCAGGCTATTCAGGGCTTTACCTTGAGGAAAGGACTCACGTCAAGTTTCCTTTTAGATCTAGAGCGTCTCAGGAGGAGCTCCCACCCAGGCTATGAAAGCACCCTGTTGATATAGAGAACACTCGTTCCCTTCCCAGAGCCCTGCCTACAGTGACTAGAGACCCGTCCTAAAACTGTTATTTAGGGAATTTCAAGGCAGCATGAATGGAGCATTCAAAATGGGAAAGCAAGGCCTGTGCCATCAGTCCCCGTTTCCAGCGAACACGTGGCCTACCTCCTTGTGATTTCTTCCAAGTAAATATACACTCTAGCTACACACTGGTCCCTTCCTTGAATAACGTTTTCGTGGCACGGACTTCGCCGAGTAGCAAACGGCCTCTCCCAAGGAACGGTCTAGGTAAGCTATCGGGGCTTTGCTTCTTGTAAAACCCTGCAGTGTAAGAGGAAGAACTGTGCATTGTTTACAGCAGGAACGCAAGATGACTTTCTCCAGTAAGTATGGGGTCTTAAGGTATGACTCCGTAGAAGGAGTGCGAAGCAGTTTTGGTTTCTCAGTGCCGCTCAGCCTAGGGCAATGAGGCAGATTTGCATGACATGTAGGATGTAAGAGAACAGATTTCCTGGAGCTGTTGGAGTGCTGAGGAAACCTAGGTCTCCCAAGGAAGAGTGCAGTGTGTTGCCCTACACTCAGCATACAGAGAGTGACTGGGAAAGGTTTCCGGGCCTGGATGTTTCTTTGCAGCCTACTGGAGCCTGCTGGAACTCGGTGTTCTTGCAGGGAATAAGGTGCCCACGCCAGGTCCTGGTGACCTGAAAGCTTACTAACGTTAAAAGAAAGCAGACCTAAAGTAGGCCTCAAGAACTCTGCTCCAAGCTTCCGATTCGGCAGGCTATTCAAGGCTTTACCTTAAGGAAAGGACTCACGTCAAGTTTCCTTTTAGCTCTAGAGCGTCTCAGGTGGAGCTCCTACCCAGGCTATGAAAGCACCCTGTTGATATAGACAACACTCGTTCCCTTCCCAGAGCCCTGCCTACAGTGACTAGAGACCCGTCCTAAAACTGTTATTTAGGGAATTTCAAGGCAGCATGAATGGAGCATTTAAATTGGGAAAGCAAGGCCTGTGCCATCAGGCCCCGTTTCCAGCGAACACGCGGCCTACCTCCTTGTGATTTCTTCCAAGTAAATATACACTCTAGCTACACACTGGTCCCTTCCCTGAATAACGTTTTCTTGGCACGGAGTTCGCCGTGTAGCAAACGGCCTCTCCCAAGGAACGCTCTAGGTAAGCTATCGGGGCTTAGCTTCTTCTAAAACCCTGCAGTGTAAGAGGAAGAACTGTGCTTTGGTTACAGCCGGAACGCAAGCTGACTTTCTCCTGTAAGTATGGGGTCTTAAGGTAAGACTCTGTAGAAGGAGAGCGAAGCAGTTTTGGTTTCTCAGTACCGCTCAGCCTAGGACAATGAGGCAGATTTGAATGACATGTAGGATGTAAGAGAACAGATTTCCTGGAGCTGTTGGAGTGCTGAGGAAACCTAGGTCTCCCAAGGAAGAGTGCAGTGTGTTGCCCTACACTCAGCATACACAGAGTGACTCGGAAAGGTTTCCGGGCCTGGATGTTTCTTAGGAGCCCAGGGGAGCCTGCGGGTACTCGGTGTTCTTGCAGGGAATAGGGTGCCCTCGCGAGGTCCTGGTGACCTGAAAGCTTACTAACGCTAAAAGAAAGCAGACCTAAAGTTAGGCCTCACGGACTCTGCTCCAAGCTTCCTAGTGTAGCCTGCTGGTACTAGGTGTTCTTGCAAGGAATAGGGGGCCCACGCGAGGTCCTCGGTGTCCTGAAAGCCTCCTAACCTTAAAAGAAAACAGACCTAAAGCTAATGCTTCAAGGACTCTGCTCCAAGCTTCCGCTTCGGCAGGCTATTCAAGGCTTTACCTTGAGGAAAGGACTCACGTCAAGTTTCCTTTTAGCTCTAGAGCGTCTCAGGTGGAGCTCCTACCCAGGCTATGAAAGCACCCTGTTGATATAGAGCACACTCGTTCCCTTCCCAGAGCCCTGCCTACAGTGACTAGAGACCAGTCCTAAAACTGTTATTTAGGGAATTTCAAGGCAGCATGAATGGAGCATTCAAAATGGGAAAGAAAGGCCTGTGCCATCAGTCCCCGTTTCCAGCGAACAAGCGGCCTACCTCCTTGTGATTTCTTCCAAGTAAATATACACTCTAGCTACACACTGGTCCCTTCCTTGAATAACGTTTTCTTGGCACGGAGTTCGCCGTGTAGCAAACGGCCTCTCCCAAGGAACGCTCTAGGTAAGCTATCGGGGCTTAGCTTCTTCTAAAACCCTGCAGTGTAAGAGAAAGAACTGTGCTTTGGTTACAGCCGGAACACAAGCCGACTTTCCCCAGTAAGTTTGGGGTCTTAAGGTATGACTCTGTAGAAGGAATGCGAAGCAGTTTTGGTTTCTCAGTGCCGCTCAGCCTAGGGCAATGAGGCAGATTTGCATGAAACGTAGGAGAAAGAGAACAGACTTCCTGGAGCTGTTGGAGTGCTGAGGAAACCTAGGTCTCCCAAGGAAGAGTGCAGTGTGTTGCCCAACACTCAGCATACAGAGAGTGACTCGGAAAGGTTTCCGGGCCTGGATGTTTCTTAGGAGCCCAGGGGAGCCTGCCGGTACTCGATGTTCTTGCAGGGAATAGGGTGCCCTCGCGAGGTCCTGGTGACCTGAAAGCTTACTAACGCTAAAAGAAAGCAGACCTAAAGTTAGGCCTCACGGACTCTGCTCCAAGCTTCCTAGTGGAGCCTGCTGGTACTAGGTGTTCTTGCAAGGAATAGGGGGCCCACGCGAGGTCCTCGGTGTCCTGAAAGCTTCCTAACCTTAAAAGAAAACAGCTCTAAAGCTAATGCTTCAAGGACTCTGCTCCAAGCTTCCGCTTCGGCAGGCTATTCAGGGCTTTACCTTGAGGAAAGGACTCACGTCAAGTTTCCTTTTAGATCTAGAGCGTCTCAGGAGGAGCTCCCACCCAGGCTATGAAAGCACCCTGTTGATATAGAGAACACTCGTTCCCTTCCCAGAGCCCTGCCTACAGTGACTAGAGACCCGTCCTAAAACTGTTATTTAGGGAATTTCAAGGCAGCATGAATGGAGCATTCAAAATGGGAAAGCAAGGCCTGTGCCATCAGTCCCCGTTTCCAGCGAACACGTGGCCTACCTCCTTGTGATTTCTTCCAAGTAAATATACACTCTAGCTACACACTGGTCCCTTCCTTGAATAACGTTTTCGTGGCACGGACTTCGCCGAGTAGCAAACGGCCTCTCCCAAGGAACGGTCTAGGTAAGCTATCGCGGCTTTGCTTCTTGTAAAACCCTGCAGTGTAAGAGGAAGAACTGTGCATTGTTTACAGCAGGAACGCAAGATGACTTTCTCCAGTAAGTATGGGGTCTTAAGGTATGACTCCGTAGAAGGAGTGCGAAGCAGTTTTGGTTTCTCAGTGCCGCTCAGCCTAGGGCAATGAGGCAGATTTGCATGACATGTAGGATGTAAGAGAACAGATTTCCTGGAGCTGTTGGAGTGCTGAGGAAACCTAGGTCTCCCAAGGAAGAGTGCAGTGTGTTGCCCTACACTCAGCATACAGAGAGTGACTGGGAAAGGTTTCCGGGCCTGGATGTTTCTTTGCAGCCTACTGGAGCCTGCTGGAACTCGGTGTTCTTGCAGGGAATAGGGTGCCCACGCCAGGTCCTGGTGACCTGAAAGCTTACTAACGTTAAAAGAAAGCAGACCTAAAGTAGGCCTCAAGAACTCTGCTCCAAGCTTCCGATTCGGCAGGCTATTCAAGGCTTTACCTTAAGGAAAGGACTCACGTCAAGTTTCCTTTTAGCTCTAGAGCGTCTCAGGTGGAGCTCCTACCCAGGCTATGAAAGCACCCTGTTGATATAGAGCACACTCGTTCCCTTCCCAGAGCCCTGCCTACAGTGACTAGAGACCAGTCCTAAAACTGTTATTTAGGGAATTTCAAGGCAGCATGAATGGAGCATTCAAAATGGGAAAGAAAGGCCTGTGCCATCAGTCCCCGTTTCCAGCGAACAAGCGGCCTACCTCCTTGTGATTTCTTCCAACTAAATATACACTCTAGCTACACACTGGTCCCTTCCCTGAATAACGTTTTCTTGGCACGGAGTTCGCCGTGTAGCAAACGGCCTCTCCCAAGGAACGCTCTAGGTAAGCTATCGGGGCTTAGCTTCTTCTAAAACCCTGCAGTGTAAGAGAAAGAACTGTGCTTTGGTTACAGCCGGAACACAAGCCGACTTTCTCCAGTAAGTTTGGGGTCTTAAGGTATGACTCTGTAGAAGGAATGCGAAGCAGTTTTGGTTTCTCAGTGCCGCTCAGCCTAGGGCAATGAGGCAGATTTGCATGAAACGTAGGAGAAAGAGAACAGACTTCCTGGAGCTGTTGGAGTGCTGAGGAAACCTAGGTCTCCCAAGGAAGAGTGCAGTGTGTTGCCCTACACTCAGCATACAGAGAGTGACTCGGAAATGTTTCCGGGCCTGGATGTTTCGTAGGAGCCTAGGGGAGCCTGCCGGTACTCGGTGTTCTTGCAGGGAATAGGGTGCCCTCGCGAGGTCCTGGTGACCTGAAAGCTTACTAACGCTAAAAGAAAGCAGACCTAAAGTTAGGCCTCACGGACTCTGCTCCAAGCTTCCTAGTGGAGCCTGCTGGTACTGGGTGTTCTTGCAAGGAATAGGGGGCCCACGCAAGGTCCTCGGTGTCCTGAAAGCTTCCTAACCTTAAAAGAAAACAGCTCTAAAGCTAATGCTTCAAGGACTCTGCTCCAAGCTTCCGCTTCGGCAGGCTATTCAGGGCTTTACCTTGAGGAAAGGACTCACGTCAAGTTTCCTTTTAGATCTAGAGCGTCTCAGGAGGAGCTCCCACCCAGGCTATGAAAGCACCCTGTTGATATAGAGAACACTCGTTCCCTTCCCAGAGCCCTGCCTACAGTGACTAGAGACCCGTCCTAAAACTGTTATTTAGGGAATTTCAAGGCAGCATGAATGGAGCATTCAAAATGGGAAAGCAAGGCCTGTGCCATCAGTCCCCGTTTCCAGCGAACACGTGGCCTACCTCCTTGTGATTTCTTCCAAGTAAATATACACTCTAGCTACACACTGGTCCCTTCCTTGAATAACGTTTTCGTGGCACGGACTTCGCCGAGTAGCAAACGGCCTCTCCCAAGGAACGGTCTAGGTAAGCTATCGCGGCCTTGCTTCTTGTAAACCCTGCAGTGTTAGAGGAAAACTGTGCTTTGTTTACAGCTGGAACGCAAGATGACTTTCTCCAGTAAGTATGGGGTCTTAAGGTAAGACTCTGTAGAAGGAGTGCGAAGCAGTTTTGCTTTCTCAGTGCCGCTCAGCCTAGGGCAATGAGGCAGATTTGCATGATATGTAGGATATAAGAGAACAGATTTCCTGGAGCTGTTGGAGTGCTGAGGAAACCTAGGTCTCCCAAGGAAGAGTGCAGTGTGTTGCCCTACACTCAGCATACAGAGAGTGACTCGGAAAGGTTTCCGGGCCTGGATGTTTCTTAGGAGCCCAGGGGAGCCTGCCGGTACTCGATGTTCTTGCAGGGAATAGGGTGCCCTCGCGAGGTCCTGGTGACCTGAAAGCTTACTAACGCTAAAAGAAAGCAGACCTAAAGTTAGGCCTCACGGACTCTGCTCCAAGCTTCCTAGTGGAGCCTGCTGGTACTAGGTGTTCTTGCAAGGAAAAGGGGGCCCACGCGAGGTCCTCGGTGTCCTGAAAGCTTCCTAACCTTAAAAGAAAACAGACCTAAAGCTAATGCTTCAAGGACTCTGCTCCAAGCTTCCGCTTCGGCAGGCTATTCAAGGCTTTACCTTGAGGAAAGGACTCACGTCAAGTTTCCTTTTAGCTCTAGAGCGTCTCAGGAGGAGCTTCTACCCAGGCTATGAAAGCACCCTGTTGATATAGAGCACACTCGTTCCCTTCCCAGAGCCCTGCCTACAGTGACTAGAGACCAGTCCTAAAACTGTTATTTAGGGAATTTCAAGGCAGCATGAATGGAGCATTCAAAATGGGAAAGAAAGGCCTGTGCCATCAGTCCCCGTTTCCAGCGAACAAGCGGCCTACCTCCTTGTGATTTCTTCCAAGTAAATATACACTCTAGCTACACACTGGTCCCTTCCTTGAATAACGTTTTCTTGGCACGGAGTTCGCCGTGTAGCAAACGGCCTCTCCCAAGGAACGCTCTAGGTAAGCTATCGGGGCTTAGCTTCTTCTAAAACCCTGGAGTGTAAGAGAAAGAACTGTGCTTTGGTTACAGCCGGAACACAAGCCGACTTTCTCCAGTAAGTTTGGGGTCTTAAGGTATGACTCTGTAGAAGGAATGCGAAGCAGTTTTGGTTTCTCAGTGCCGCTCAGCCTAGGGCAATGAGGCAGATTTGCATGAAACGTAGGAGAAAGAGAACAGACTTCCTGAAGCTGTTGGAGTGCTGAGGAAACCTAGGTCTCCCAAGGAAGAGTGCAGTGTGTTGCCCTACACTCAGCATACAGAGAGTGACTCGGAAAGGTTTCCGGGCCTGGATGTTTCTTAGGAGCCCAGGGGAGCCTGCCGGTACTCGATGTTCTTGCAGGGAATAGGGTGCCCTCGCGAGGTCCTGGTGACCTGAAAGCTTACTAACGCTAAAAGAAAGCAGACCTAAAGTTAGGCCTCACGGACTCTGCTCCAAGCTTCCTAGTGTAGCCTGCTGGTACTAGGTGTTCTTGCAAGGAATAGGGGGCCCACGCGAGGTCCTCGGTGTCCTGAAAGCTTCCTAACCTTAAAAGAAAACAGACCTAAAGCTAATGCTTCAAGGACTCTGCTCCAAGCTTCCGCTTCGGCAGGCTATTCAAGGCTTTACCTTGAGGAAAGGACTCACGTCAAGTTTCCTTTTAGCTCTAGAGCGTCTCAGGTGGAGCTCCTACCCAGGCTATGAAAGCACCCTGTTGATATAGAGCACACTCGTTCCCTTCCCAGAGCCCTGCCTACAGTGACTAGAGACCAGTCCTAAAACTGTTATTTAGGGAATTTCAAGGCAGCATGAATGGAGCATTCAAAATGGGAAAGAAAGGCCTGTGCCATCAGTCCCCGTTTCCAGCGAACAAGCGGCCTACCTCCTTGTGATTTCTTCCAAGTAAATATACACTCTAGCTACACACTGGTCCCTTCCTTGAATAACGTTTTCTTGGCACGGAGTTCGCCGTGTAGCAAACGGCCTCTCCCAAGGAACGCTCTAGGTAAGCTATCGGGGCTTAGCTTCTTCTAAAACCCTGGAGTGTAAGAGAAAGAACTGTGCTTTGGTTACAGCCGGAACACAAGCCGACTTTCTCCAGTAAGTTTGGGGTCTTAAGGTATGACTCTGTAGAAGGAATGCGAAGCAGTTTTGGTTTCTCAGTGCCGCTCAGCCTAGGGCAATGAGGCAGATTTGCATGAAACGTAGGAGAAAGAGAACAGACTTCCTGGAGCTGTTGGAGTGCTGAGGAAACCTAGGTCTCCCAAGGAAGAGTGCAGTGTGTTGCCCTACACTCAGCATACAGAGAGTGACTCGGAAAGGTTTCCGGGCCTGGATGTTTCGTAGGAGCCTAGGGGAGCCTGCCGGTACTCGGTGTTCTTGCAGGGAATAGGGTGCCCTCGCGAGGTCCTGGTGACCTGAAAGCTTACTAACGCTAAAAGAAAGCAGACCTAAAGTTAGGCCTCACGGACTCTGCTCCAAGCTTCCTAGTGGAGCCTGCTGGTACTAGGTGTTCTTGCAAGGAATAGGGGGCCCACGCGAGGTCCTCGGTGTCCTGAAAGCTTCCTAACCTTAAAAGAAAACAGACCTAAAGCTAATGCTTCAAGGACTCTGCTCCAAGCTTCCGCTTCGGCAGGCTATTCAAGGCTTTACCTTGAGGAAAGGACTCACGTCAAGTTTCCTTTTAGCTCTAGAGCGTCTCAGGAGGAGCTCCTACCCAGGCTATGAAAGCACCCTGTTGATATAGAGCACACTCGTTCCCTTCCCAGAGCCCTGCCTACAGTGACTAGAGACCAGTCCTAAAACTGTTATTTAGGGAATTTCAAGGCAGCATGAATGGAGCATTCAAAATGGGAAAGAAAGGCCTGTGCCATCAGTCCCCGTTTCCAGCGAACAAGCGGCCTACCTCCTTGTGATTTCTTCCAAGTAAATATACACTCTAGCTACACACTGGTCCCTTCCTTGAATAACGTTTTCTTGGCACGGAGTTCGCCGTGTAGCAAACGGCCTCTCCCAAGGAACGCTCTAGGTAAGCTATCGGGGCTTAGCTTCTTCTAAAACCCTGGAGTGTAAGAGAAAGAACTGTGCTTTGGTTACAGCCGGAACACAAGCCGACTTTCTCCAGTAAGTTTGGGGTCTTAAGGTATGACTCTGTAGAAGGAATGCGAAGCAGTTTTGGTTTCTCAGTGCCGCTCAGCCTAGGGCAATGAGGCAGATTTGCATGAAACGTAGGAGAAAGAGAACAGACTTCCTGGAGCTGTTGGAGTGCTGAGGAAACCTAGGTCTCCCAAGGAAGAGTGCAGTGTGTTGCCCAACACTCAGCATACACAGAGTGACTCGGAACGGTTTCCGGGCCTGGATGTTTCTTAGGAGCCCAGGGGAGCCTGCCGGTACTCGGTGTTCTTGCAGGGAATAGGGTGCCCTCGCGAGGTCCTGGTGACCTGAAAGCTTACTAACGCTAAAAGAAAGCAGACCTAAAGTTAGGCCTCACGGACTCTGCTCCAAGCTTCCTAGTGGAGCCTGCTGGTACTAGGTGTTCTTGCAAGGAATAGGGGGCCCACGCGAGGTCCTCGGTGTCCTGAAAGCCTCCTAACCTTAAAAGAAAACAGACCTAAAGCTAATGCTTCAAGGACTCTGCTCCAAGCTTCCGCTTCGGCAGGCTATTCAAGGCTTTACCTTGAGGAAAGGACTCACGTCAAGTTTCCTTTTAGCTCTAGAGCGTCTCAGGTGGAGCTCCTACCCAGGCTATGAAAGCACCCTGTTGATATAGAGCACACTCGTTCCCTTCCCAGAGCCCTGCCTACAGTGACTAGAGACCAGTCCTAAAACTGTTATTTAGGGAATTTCAAGGCAGCATGAATGGAGCATTCAAAATGGGAAAGAAAGGCCTGTGCCATCAGTCCCCGTTTCCAGCGAACAAGCGGCCTACCTCCTTGTGATTTCTTCCAAGTAAATATACACTCTAGCTACACACTGGTCCCTTCCTTGAATAACGTTTTCTTGGCACGGAGTTCGCCGTGTAGCAAACGGCCTCTCCCAAGGAACGCTCTAGGTAAGCTATCGGGGCTTAGCTTCTTCTAAAACCCTGCAGTGTAAGAGAAAGAACTGTGCTTTGGTTACAGCCGGAACACAAGCCGACTTTCCCCAGTAAGTTTGGGGTCTTAAGGTATGACTCTGTAGAAGGAATGCGAAGCAGTTTTGGTTTCTCAGTGCCTCTCAGCCTAGGGCAATGAGGCAGATTTGCATGAAACGTAGGAGAAAGAGAACAGACTTCCTGGAGCTGTTGGAGTGCTGAGGAAACCTAGGTCTCCCAAGGAAGAGTGCAGTGTGTTGCCCAACACTCAGCATACACAGAGTGACTCGGAACGGTTTCCGGGCCTGGATGTTTCTTAGGAGCCCAGGGGAGCCTGCCGGTACTCGGTGTTCTTGCAGGGAATAGGGTGCCCTCGCGAGGTCCTGGTGACCTGAAAGCTTACTAACGCTAAAAGAAAGCAGACCTAAAGTTAGGCCTCACGGACTCTGCTCCAAGCTTCCTAGTGGAGCCTGCTGGTACTAGGTGTTCTTGCAAGGAATAGGGGGCCCACGCGAGGTCCTCGGTGTCCTGAAAGCTTCCTAACCTTAAAAGAAAACAGCTCTAAAGCTAATGCTTCAAGGACTCTGCTCCAAGCTTCCGCTTCGGCAGGCTATTCAGGGCTTTACCTTGAGGAAAGGACTCACGTCAAGTTTCCTTTTAGATCTAGAGCGTCTCAGGAGGAGCTCCCACCCAGGCTATGAAAGCACCCTGTTGATATAGAGAACACTCGTTCCCTTCCCAGAGCCCTGCCTACAGTGACTAGAGACCCGTCCTAAAACTGTTATTTAGGGAATTTCAAGGCAGCATGAATGGAGCATTCAAAATGGGAAAGCAAGGCCTGTGCCATCAGTCCCCGTTTCCAGCGAACACGTGGCCTACCTCCTTGTGATTTCTTCCAAGTAAATATACACTCTAGCTACACACTGGTCCCTTCCTTGAATAACGTTTTCGTGGCACGGACTTCGCCGAGTAGCAAACGGCCTCTCCCAAGGAACGGTCTAGGTAAGCTATCGGGGCTTTGCTTCTTGTAAAACCCTGCAGTGTAAGAGGAAGAACTGTGCATTGTTTACAGCAGGAACGCAAGATGACTTTCTCCAGTAAGTATGGGGTCTTAAGGTATGACTCCGTAGAAGGAGTGCGAAGCAGTTTTGGTTTCTCAGTGCCGCTCAGCCTAGGGCAATGAGGCAGATTTGCATGACATGTAGGATGTAAGAGAACAGATTTCCTGGAGCTGTTGGAGTGCTGAGGAAACCTAGGTCTCCCAAGGAAGAGTGCAGTGTGTTGCCCTACACTCAGCATACAGAGAGTGACTGGGAAAGGTTTCCGGGCCTGGATGTTTCTTTGCAGCCTACTGGAGCCTGCTGGAACTCGGTGTTCTTGCAGGGAATAGGGTGCCCACGCCAGGTCCTGGTGACCTGAAAGCTTACTAACGTTAAAAGAAAGCAGACCTAAAGTAGGCCTCAAGAACTCTGCTCCAAGCTTCCGATTCGGCAGGCTATTCAAGGCTTTACCTTAAGGAAAGGACTCACGTCAAGTTTCCTTTTAGCTCTAGAGCGTCTCAGGTGGAGCTCCTACCCAGGCTATGAAAGCACCCTGTTGATATAGACAACACTCGTTCCCTTCCCAGAGCCCTGCCTACAGTGACTAGAGACCCGTCCTAAAACTATTTAGGGAATTTCAAGGCAGCATGAATGGAGCATTTAAATTGGGAAAGCAAGGCCTGTGCCATCAGGCCCCGTTTCCAGCGAACACGCGGCCTACCTCCTTGTGATTTCTTCCAAGTAAATATACACTCTAGCTACACACTGGTCCCTTCCCTGAATAACGTTTTCTTGGCACGGAGTTCGCCGTGTAGCAAACGGCCTCTCCCAAGGAACGCTCTAGGTAAGCTATCGGGGCTTAGCTTCTTCTAAAACCCTGCAGTGTAAGAGGAAGAACTGTGCTTTGGTTACAGCCGGAACGCAAGCTGACTTTCTCCTGTAAGTATGGGGTCTTAAGGTAAGACTCTGTAGAAGGAGAGCGAAGCAGTTTTGGTTTCTCAGTACCGCTCAGCCTAGGACAATGAGGCAGATTTGAATGACATGTAGGATGTAAGAGAACAGATTTCCTGGAGCTGTTGGAGTGCTGAGGAAACCTAGGTCTCCCAAGGAAGAGAGCAGTGTGTTGCCCTACACTCAGCATACACAGAGTGACTCGGAAAGGTTTCCGGGCCTGGATGTTTCTTAGGAGCCCAGGGGAGCCTGCCGGTACTCGGTGTTCTTGCAGGGAATAGGGTGCCCTCGCGAGGTCCTGGTGACCTGAAAGCTTACTAACGCTAAAAGAAAGCAGACCTAAAGTTAGGCCTCACGGACTCTGCTCCAAGCTTCCTAGTGGAGCCTGCTGGTACTAGGTGTTCTTGCAAGGAATAGGGGGCCCACGCGAGGTCCTCGGTGTCCTGAAAGCCTCCTAACCTTAAAAGAAAACAGACCTAAAGCTAATGCTTCAAGGACTCTGCTCCAAGCTTCCGCTTCGGCAGGCTATTCAAGGCTTTACCTTGAGGAAAGGACTCACGTCAAGTTTCCTTTTAGCTCTAGAGCGTCTCAGGTGGAGCTCCTACCCAGGCTATGAAAGCACCCTGTTGATATAGAGCACACTCGTTCCCTTCCCAGAGCCCTGCCTACAGTGACTAGAGACCAGTCCTAAAACTGTTATTTAGGGAATTTCAAGGCAGCATGAATGGAGCATTCAAAATGGGAAAGAAAGGCCTGTGCCATCAGTCCCCGTTTCCAGCGAACAAGCGGCCTACCTCCTTGTGATTTCTTCCAAGTAAATATACACTCTAGCTACACACTGGTCCCTTCCTTGAATAACGTTTTCTTGGCACGGAGTTCGCCGTGTAGCAAACGGCCTCTCCCAAGGAACGCTCTAGGTAAGCTATCGGGGCTTAGCTTCTTCTAAAACCCTGCAGTGTAAGAGAAAGAACTGTGCTTTGGTTACAGCCGGAACACAAGCCGACTTTCCCCAGTAAGTTTGGGGTCTTAAGGTATGACTCTGTAGAAGGAATGCGAAGCAGTTTTGGTTTCTCAGTGCCTCTCAGCCTAGGGCAATGAGGCAGATTTGCATGAAACGTAGGAGAAAGAGAACAGACTTCCTGGAGCTGTTGGAGTGCTGAGGAAACCTAGGTCTCCCAAGGAAGAGTGCAGTGTGTTGCCCAACACTCAGCATACACAGAGTGACTCGGAACGGTTTCCGGGCCTGGATGTTTCTTAGGAGCCCAGGGGAGCCTGCCGGTACTCGGTGTTCTTGCAGGGAATAGGGTGCCCTCGCGAGGTCCTGGTGACCTGAAAGCTTACTAACGCTAAAAGAAAGCAGACCTAAAGTTAGGCCTCACGGACTCTGCTCCAAGCTTCCTAGTGGAGCCTGCTGGTACTAGGTGTTCTTGCAAGGAATAGGGGGCCCACGCGAGGTCCTCGGTGTCCTGAAAGCTTCCTAACCTTAAAAGAAAACAGCTCTAAAGCTAATGCTTCAAGGACTCTGCTCCAAGCTTCCGCTTCGGCAGGCTATTCAGGGCTTTACCTTGAGGAAAGGACTCACGTCAAGTTTCCTTTTAGATCTAGAGCGTCTCAGGAGGAGCTCCCACCCAGGCTATGAAAGCACCCTGTTGATATAGAGAACACTCGTTCCCTTCCCAGAGCCCTGCCTACAGTGACTAGAGACCCGTCCTAAAACTGTTATTTAGGGAATTTCAAGGCAGCATGAATGGAGCATTCAAAATGGGAAAGCAAGGCCTGTGCCATCAGTCCCCGTTTCCAGCGAACACGTGGCCTACCTCCTTGTGATTTCTTCCAAGTAAATATACACTCTAGCTACACACTGGTCCCTTCCTTGAATAACGTTTTCGTGGCACGGACTTCGCCGAGTAGCAAACGGCCTCTCCCAAGGAACGGTCTAGGTAAGCTATCGGGGCTTTGCTTCTTGTAAAACCCTGCAGTGTAAGAGGAAGAACTGTGCATTGTTTACAGCAGGAACGCAAGATGACTTTCTCCAGTAAGTATGGGGTCTTAAGGTATGACTCCGTAGAAGGAGTGCGAAGCAGTTTTGGTTTCTCAGTGCCGCTCAGCCTAGGGCAATGAGGCAGATTTGCATGACATGTAGGATGTAAGAGAACAGATTTCCTGGAGCTGTTGGAGTGCTGAGGAAACCTAGGTCTCCCAAGGAAGAGTGCAGTGTGTTGCCCTACACTCAGCATACAGAGAGTGACTGGGAAAGGTTTCCGGGCCTGGATGTTTCTTTGCAGCCTACTGGAGCCTGCTGGAACTCGGTGTTCTTGCAGGGAATAGGGTGCCCACGCCAGGTCCTGGTGACCTGAAAGCTTACTAACGTTAAAAGAAAGCAGACCTAAAGTAGGCCTCAAGAACTCTGCTCCAAGCTTCCGATTCGGCAGGCTATTCAAGGCTTTACCTTAAGGAAAGGACTCACGTCAAGTTTCCTTTTAGCTCTAGAGCGTCTCAGGTGGAGCTCCTACCCAGGCTATGAAAGCACCCTGTTGATATAGACAACACTCGTTCCCTTCCCAGAGCCCTGCCTACAGTGACTAGAGACCCGTCCTAAAACTATTTAGGGAATTTCAAGGCAGCATGAATGGAGCATTTAAATTGGGAAAGCAAGGCCTGTGCCATCAGGCCCCGTTTCCAGCGAACACGCGGCCTACCTCCTTGTGATTTCTTCCAAGTAAATATACACTCTAGCTACACACTGGTCCCTTCCCTGAATAACGTTTTCTTGGCACGGAGTTCGCCGTGTAGCAAACGGCCTCTCCCAAGGAACGCTCTAGGTAAGCTATCGGGGCTTAGCTTCTTCTAAAACCCTGCAGTGTAAGAGGAAGAACTGTGCTTTGGTTACAGCCGGAACGCAAGCTGACTTTCTCCTGTAAGTATGGGGTCTTAAGGTAAGACTCTGTAGAAGGAGAGCGAAGCAGTTTTGGTTTCTCAGTACCGCTCAGCCTAGGACAATGAGGCAGATTTGAATGACATGTAGGATGTAAGAGAACAGATTTCCTGGAGCTGTTGGAGTGCTGAGGAAACCTAGGTCTCCCAAGGAAGAGAGCAGTGTGTTGCCCTACACTCAGCATACACAGAGTGACTCGGAAAGGTTTCCGGGCCTGGATGTTTCTTAGGAGCCCAGGGGAGCCTGCCGGTACTCGATGTTCTTGCAGGGAATAGGGTGCCCTCGCGAGGTCCTGGTGACCTGAAAGCTTACTAACGCTAAAAGAAAGCAGACCTAAAGTTAGGCCTCACGGACTCTGCTCCAAGCTTCCTAGTGGAGCCTGCTGGTACTAGGTGTTCTTGCAAGGAATAGGGGGCCCACGCGAGGTCCTCGGTGTCCTGAAAGCCTCCTAACCTTAAAAGAAAACAGACCTAAAGCTAATGCTTCAAGGACTCTGCTCCAAGCTTCCGCTTCGGCAGGCTATTCAAGGCTTTACCTTGAGGAAAGGACTCACGTCAAGTTTCCTTTTAGCTCTAGAGCGTCTCAGGTGGAGCTCCTACCCAGGCTATGAAAGCACCCTGTTGATATAGAGCACACTCGTTCCCTTCCCAGAGCCCTGCCTACAGTGACTAGAGACCAGTCCTAAAACTGTTATTTAGGGAATTTCAAGGCAGCATGAATGGAGCATTCAAAATGGGAAAGAAAGGCCTGTGCCATCAGTCCCCGTTTCCAGCGAACAAGCGGCCTACCTCCTTGTGATTTCTTCCAAGTAAATATACACTCTAGCTACACACTGGTCCCTTCCTTGAATAACGTTTTCTTGGCACGGAGTTCGCCGTGTAGCAAACGGCCTCTCCCAAGGAACGCTCTAGGTAAGCTATCGGGGCTTAGCTTCTTCTAAAACCCTGCAGTGTAAGAGAAAGAACTGTGCTTTGGTTACAGCCGGAACACAAGCCGACTTTCCCCAGTAAGTTTGGGGTCTTAAGGTATGACTCTGTAGAAGGAATGCGAAGCAGTTTTGGTTTCTCAGTGCCTCTCAGCCTAGGGCAATGAGGCAGATTTGCATGAAACGTAGGAGAAAGAGAACAGACTTCCTGGAGCTGTTGGAGTGCTGAGGAAACCTAGGTCTCCCAAGGAAGAGTGCAGTGTGTTGCCCAACACTCAGCATACACAGAGTGACTCGGAACGGTTTCCGGGCCTGGATGTTTCTTAGGAGCCCAGGGGAGCCTGCCGGTACTCGATGTTCTTGCAGGGAATAGGGTGCCCTCGCGAGGTCCTGGTGACCTGAAAGCTTACTAACGCTAAAAGAAAGCAGACCTAAAGTTAGGCCTCACGGACTCTGCTCCAAGCTTCCTAGTGTAGCCTGCTGGTACTAGGTGTTCTTGCAAGGAATAGGGGGCCCACGCGAGGTCCTCGGTGTCCTGAAAGCTTCCTAACCTTAAAAGAAAACAGACCTAAAGCTAATGCTTCAAGGACTCTGCTCCAAGCTTCCGCTTCGGCAGGCTATTCAAGGCTTTACCTTGAGGAAAGGACTCACGTCAAGTTTCCTTTTAGCTCTAGAGCGTCTCAGGTGGAGCTCCTACCCAGGCTATGAAAGCACCCTGTTGATATAGAGCACACTCGTTCCCTTCCCAGAGCCCTGCCTACAGTGACTAGAGACCAGTCCTAAAACTGTTATTTAGGGAATTTCAAGGCAGCATGAATGGAGCATTCAAAATGGGAAAGAAAGGCCTGTGCCATCAGTCCCCGTTTCCAGCGAACAAGCGGCCTACCTCCTTGTGATTTCTTCCAAGTAAATATACACTCTAGCTACACACTGGTCCCTTCCTTGAATAACGTTTTCTTGGCACGGAGTTCGCCGTGTAGCAAACGGCCTCTCCCAAGGAACGCTCTAGGTAAGCTATCGGGGCTTAGCTTCTTCTAAAACCCTGGAGTGTAAGAGAAAGAACTGTGCTTTGGTTACAGCCGGAACACAAGCCGACTTTCTCCAGTAAGTTTGGGGTCTTAAGGTATGACTCTGTAGAAGGAATGCGAAGCAGTTTTGGTTTCTCAGTGCCGCTCAGCCTAGGGCAATGAGGCAGATTTGCATGAAACGTAGGAGAAAGAGAACAGACTTCCTGGAGCTGTTGGAGTGCTGAGGAAACCTAGGTCTCCCAAGGAAGAGTGCAGTGTGTTGCCCTACACTCAGCATACAGAGAGTGACTCGGAAAGGTTTCCGGGCCTGGATGTTTCGTAGGAGCCTAGGGGAGCCTGCCGGTACTCGGTGTTCTTGCAGGGAATAGGGTGCCCTCGCGAGGTCCTGGTGACCTGAAAGCTTACTAACGCTAAAAGAAAGCAGACCTAAAGTTAGGCCTCACGGACTCTGCTCCAAGCTTCCTAGTGGAGCCTGCTGGTACTAGGTGTTCTTGCAAGGAATAGGGGGCCCACGCGAGGTCCTCGGTGTCCTGAAAGCTTCCTAACCTTAAAAGAAAACAGCTCTAAAGCTAATGCTTCAAGGACTCTGCTCCAAGCTTCCGCTTCGGCAGGCTATTCAGGGCTTTACCTTGAGGAAAGGACTCACGTCAAGTTTCCTTTTAGATCTAGAGCGTCTCAGGAGGAGCTCCCACCCAGGCTATGAAAGCACCCTGTTGATATAGAGAACACTCGTTCCCTTCCCAGAGCCCTGCCTACAGTGACTAGAGACCCGTCCTAAAACTGTTATTTAGGGAATTTCAAGGCAGCATGAATGGAGCATTCAAAATGGGAAAGCAAGGCCTGTGCCATCAGTCCCCGTTTCCAGCGAACACGTGGCCTACCTCCTTGTGATTTCTTCCAAGTAAATATACACTCTAGCTACACACTGGTCCCTTCCTTGAATAACGTTTTCGTGGCACGGACTTCGCCGAGTAGCAAACGGCCTCTCCCAAGGAACGGTCTAGGTAAGCTATCGGGGCTTTGCTTCTTGTAAAACCCTGCAGTGTAAGAGGAAGAACTGTGCATTGTTTACAGCAGGAACGCAAGATGACTTTCTCCAGTAAGTATGGGGTCTTAAGGTATGACTCCGTAGAAGGAGTGCGAAGCAGTTTTGGTTTCTCAGTGCCGCTCAGCCTAGGGCAATGAGGCAGATTTGCATGACATGTAGGATGTAAGAGAACAGATTTCCTGGAGCTGTTGGAGTGCTGAGGAAACCTAGGTCTCCCAAGGAAGAGTGCAGTGTGTTGCCCTACACTCAGCATACAGAGAGTGACTGGGAAAGGTTTCCGGGCCTGGATGTTTCTTTGCAGCCTACTGGAGCCTGCTGGAACTCGGTGTTCTTGCAGGGAATAGGGTGCCCACGCCAGGTCCTGGTGACCTGAAAGCTTACTAACGTTAAAAGAAAGCAGACCTAAAGTAGGCCTCAAGAACTCTGCTCCAAGCTTCCGATTCGGCAGGCTATTCAAGGCTTTACCTTAAGGAAAGGACTCACGTCAAGTTTCCTTTTAGCTCTAGAGCGTCTCAGGTGGAGCTCCTACCCAGGCTATGAAAGCACCCTGTTGATATAGACAACACTCGTTCCCTTCCCAGAGCCCTGCCTACAGTGACTAGAGACCCGTCCTAAAACTGTTATTTAGGGAATTTCAAGGCAGCATGAATGGAGCATTTAAATTGGGAAAGCAAGGCCTGTGCCATCAGGCCCCGTTTCCAGCGAACACGCGGCCTACCTCCTTGTGATTTCTTCCAAGTAAATATACACTCTAGCTACACACTGGTCCCTTCCCTGAATAACGTTTTCTTGGCACGGAGTTCGCCGTGTAGCAAACGGCCTCTCCCAAGGAACGCTCTAGGTAAGCTATCGGGGCTTAGCTTCTTCTAAAACCCTGCAGTGTAAGAGGAAGAACTGTGCTTTGGTTACAGCCGGAACGCAAGCTGACTTTCTCCTGTAAGTATGGGGTCTTAAGGTAAGACTCTGTAGAAGGAGAGCGAAGCAGTTTTGGTTTCTCAGTACCGCTCAGCCTAGGACAATGAGGCAGATTTGAATGACATGTAGGATGTAAGAGAACAGATTTCCTGGAGCTGTTGGAGTGCTGAGGAAACCTAGGTCTCCCAAGGAAGAGAGCAGTGTGTTGCCCTACACTCAGCATACACAGAGTGACTCGGAAAGGTTTCCGGGCCTGGATGTTTCTTAGGAGCCCAGGGGAGCCTGCCGGTACTCGATGTTCTTGCAGGGAATAGGGTGCCCTCGCGAGGTCCTGGTGACCTGAAAGCTTACTAACGCTAAAAGAAAGCAGACCTAAAGTTAGGCCTCACGGACTCTGCTCCAAGCTTCCTAGTGGAGCCTGCTGGTACTAGGTGTTCTTGCAAGGAATAGGGGGCCCACGCGAGGTCCTCGGTGTCCTGAAAGCCTCCTAACCTTAAAAGAAAACAGACCTAAAGCTAATGCTTCAAGGACTCTGCTCCAAGCTTCCGCTTCGGCAGGCTATTCAAGGCTTTACCTTGAGGAAAGGACTCACGTCAAGTTTCCTTTTAGCTCTAGAGCGTCTCAGGTGGAGCTCCTACCCAGGCTATGAAAGCACCCTGTTGATATAGAGCACACTCGTTCCCTTCCCAGAGCCCTGCCTACAGTGACTAGAGACCAGTCCTAAAACTGTTATTTAGGGAATTTCAAGGCAGCATGAATGGAGCATTCAAAATGGGAAAGAAAGGCCTGTGCCATCAGTCCCCGTTTCCAGCGAACAAGCGGCCTACCTCCTTGTGATTTCTTCCAAGTAAATATACACTCTAGCTACACACTGGTCCCTTCCTTGAATAACGTTTTCTTGGCACGGAGTTCGCCGTGTAGCAAACGGCCTCTCCCAAGGAACGCTCTAGGTAAGCTATCGGGGCTTAGCTTCTTCTAAAACCCTGCAGTGTAAGAGAAAGAACTGTGCTTTGGTTACAGCCGGAACACAAGCCGACTTTCCCCAGTAAGTTTGGGGTCTTAAGGTATGACTCTGTAGAAGGAATGCGAAGCAGTTTTGGTTTCTCAGTGCCTCTCAGCCTAGGGCAATGAGGCAGATTTGCATGAAACGTAGGAGAAAGAGAACAGACTTCCTGGAGCTGTTGGAGTGCTGAGGAAACCTAGGTCTCCCAAGGAAGAGTGCAGTGTGTTGCCCAACACTCAGCATACACAGAGTGACTCGGAACGGTTTCCGGGCCTGGATGTTTCTTAGGAGCCCAGGGGAGCCTGCCGGTACTCGATGTTCTTGCAGGGAATAGGGTGCCCTCGCGAGGTCCTGGTGACCTGAAAGCTTACTAACGCTAAAAGAAAGCAGACCTAAAGTTAGGCCTCACGGACTCTGCTCCAAGCTTCCTAGTGTAGCCTGCTGGTACTAGGTGTTCTTGCAAGGAATAGGGGGCCCACGCGAGGTCCTCGGTGTCCTGAAAGCTTCCTAACCTTAAAAGAAAACAGACCTAAAGCTAATGCTTCAAGGACTCTGCTCCAAGCTTCCGCTTCGGCAGGCTATTCAAGGCTTTACCTTGAGGAAAGGACTCACGTCAAGTTTCCTTTTAGCTCTAGAGCGTCTCAGGTGGAGCTCCTACCCAGGCTATGAAAGCACCCTGTTGATATAGAGCACACTCGTTCCCTTCCCAGAGCCCTGCCTACAGTGACTAGAGACCAGTCCTAAAACTGTTATTTAGGGAATTTCAAGGCAGCATGAATGGAGCATTCAAAATGGGAAAGAAAGGCCTGTGCCATCAGTCCCCGTTTCCAGCGAACAAGCGGCCTACCTCCTTGTGATTTCTTCCAAGTAAATATACACTCTAGCTACACACTGGTCCCTTCCTTGAATAACGTTTTCTTGGCACGGAGTTCGCCGTGTAGCAAACGGCCTCTCCCAAGGAACGCTCTAGGTAAGCTATCGGGGCTTAGCTTCTTCTAAAACCCTGGAGTGTAAGAGAAAGAACTGTGCTTTGGTTACAGCCGGAACACAAGCCGACTTTCTCCAGTAAGTTTGGGGTCTTAAGGTATGACTCTGTAGAAGGAATGCGAAGCAGTTTTGGTTTCTCAGTGCCGCTCAGCCTAGGGCAATGAGGCAGATTTGCATGAAACGTAGGAGAAAGAGAACAGACTTCCTGGAGCTGTTGGAGTGCTGAGGAAACCTAGGTCTCCCAAGGAAGAGTGCAGTGTGTTGCCCTACACTCAGCATACAGAGAGTGACTCGGAAAGGTTTCCGGGCCTGGATGTTTCTTAGGAGCCCAGGGGAGCCTGCCGGTACTCGATGTTCTTGCAGGGAATAGGGTGCCCTCGCGAGGTCCTGGTGACCTGAAAGCTTACTAACGCTAAAAGAAAGCAGACCTAAAGTTAGGCCTCACGGACTCTGCTCCAAGCTTCCTAGTGGAGCCTGCTGGTACTAGGTGTTCTTGCAAGGAATAGGGGGCCCACGCGAGGTCCTCGGTGTCCTGAAAGCTTCCTAACCTTAAAAGAAAACAGACCTAAAGCTAATGCTTCAAGGACTCTGCTCCAAGCTTCCGCTTCGGCAGGCTATTCAAGGCTTTACCTTGAGGAAAGGACTCACGTCAAGTTTCCTTTTAGCTCTAGAGCGTCTCAGGTGGAGCTCCTACCCAGGCTATGAAAGCACCCTGTTGATATAGAGCACACTCGTTCCCTTCCCAGAGCCCTGCCTACAGTGACTAGAGACCAGTCCTAAAACTGTTATTTAGGGAATTTCAAGGCAGCATGAATGGAGCATTCAAAATGGGAAAGAAAGGCCTGTGCCATCAGTCCCCGTTTCCAGCGAACAAGCGGCCTACCTCCTTGTGATTTCTTCCAAGTAAATATACACTCTAGCTACACACTGGTCCCTTCCTTGAATAACGTTTTCTTGGCACGGAGTTCGCCGTGTAGCAAACGGCCTCTCCCAAGGAACGCTCTAGGTAAGCTATCGGGGCTTAGCTTCTTCTAAAACCCTGGAGTGTAAGAGAAAGAACTGTGCTTTGGTTACAGCCGGAACACAAGCCGACTTTCTCCAGTAAGTTTGGGGTCTTAAGGTATGACTCTGTAGAAGGAATGCGAAGCAGTTTTGGTTTCTCAGTGCCGCTCAGCCTAGGGCAATGAGGCAGATTTGCATGAAACGTAGGAGAAAGAGAACAGACTTCCTGGAGCTGTTGGAGTGCTGAGGAAACCTAGGTCTCCCAAGGAAGAGTGCAGTGTGTTGCCCTACACTCAGCATACAGAGAGTGACTCGGAAAGGTTTCCGGGCCTGGATGTTTCTTAGGAGCCCAGGGGAGCCTGCCGGTACTCGATGTTCTTGCAGGGAATAGGGTGCCCTCGCGAGGTCCTGGTGACCTGAAAGCTTACTAACGCTAAAAGAAAGCAGACCTAAAGTTAGGCCTCACGGACTCTGCTCCAAGCTTCCTAGTGGAGCCTGCTGGTACTAGGTGTTCTTGCAAGGAATAGGGGGCCCACGCGAGGTCCTCGGTGTCCTGAAAGCTTCCTAACCTTAAAAGAAAACAGACCTAAAGCTAATGCTTCAAGGACTCTGCTCCAAGCTTCCGCTTCGGCAGGCTATTCAAGGCTTTACCTTGAGGAAAGGACTCACGTCAAGTTTCCTTTTAGCTCTAGAGCGTCTCAGGTGGAGCTCCTACCCAGGCTATGAAAGCACCCTGTTGATATAGAGCACACTCGTTCCCTTCCCAGAGCCCTGCCTACAGTGACTAGAGACCAGTCCTAAAACTGTTATTTAGGGAATTTCAAGGCAGCATGAATGGAGCATTCAAAATGGGAAAGAAAGGCCTGTGCCATCAGTCCCCGTTTCCAGCGAACAAGCGGCCTACCTCCTTGTGATTTCTTCCAAGTAAATATACACTCTAGCTACACACTGGTCCCTTCCTTGAATAACGTTTTCTTGGCACGGAGTTCGCCGTGTAGCAAACGGCCTCTCCCAAGGAACGCTCTAGGTAAGCTATCGGGGCTTAGCTTCTTCTAAAACCCTGGAGTGTAAGAGAAAGAACTGTGCTTTGGTTACAGCCGGAACACAAGCCGACTTTCTCCAGTAAGTTTGGGGTCTTAAGGTATGACTCTGTAGAAGGAATGCGAAGCAGTTTTGGTTTCTCAGTGCCGCTCAGCCTAGGGCAATGAGGCAGATTTGCATGAAACGTAGGAGAAAGAGAACAGACTTCCTGGAGCTGTTGGAGTGCTGAGGAAACCTAGGTCTCCCAAGGAAGAGTGCAGTGTGTTGCCCTACACTCAGCATACAGAGAGTGACTCGGAAAGGTTTCCGGGCCTGGATGTTTCGTAGGAGCCTAGGGGAGCCTGCCGGTACTCGGTGTTCTTGCAGGGAATAGGGTGCCCTCGCGAGGTCCTGGTGACCTGAAAGCTTACTAACGCTAAAAGAAAGCAGACCTAAAGTTAGGCCTCACGGACTCTGCTCCAAGCTTCCTAGTGGAGCCTGCTGGTACTAGGTGTTCTTGCAAGGAATAGGGGGCCCACGCGAGGTCCTCGGTGTCCTGAAAGCTTCCTAACCTTAAAAGAAAACAGCTCTAAAGCTAATGCTTCAAGGACTCTGCTCCAAGCTTCCGCTTCGGCAGGCTATTCAGGGCTTTACCTTGAGGAAAGGACTCACGTCAAGTTTCCTTTTAGATCTAGAGCGTCTCAGGAGGAGCTCCCACCCAGGCTATGAAAGCACCCTGTTGATATAGAGAACACTCGTTCCCTTCCCAGAGCCCTGCCTACAGTGACTAGAGACCCGTCCTAAAACTGTTATTTAGGGAATTTCAAGGCAGCATGAATGGAGCATTCAAAATGGGAAAGCAAGGCCTGTGCCATCAGTCCCCGTTTCCAGCGAACACGTGGCCTACCTCCTTGTGATTTCTTCCAAGTAAATATACACTCTAGCTACACACTGGTCCCTTCCTTGAATAACGTTTTCGTGGCACGGACTTCGCCGAGTAGCAAACGGCCTCTCCCAAGGAACGGTCTAGGTAAGCTATCGGGGCTTTGCTTCTTGTAAAACCCTGCAGTGTAAGAGGAAGAACTGTGCATTGTTTACAGCAGGAACGCAAGATGACTTTCTCCAGTAAGTATGGGGTCTTAAGGTATGACTCCGTAGAAGGAGTGCGAAGCAGTTTTGGTTTCTCAGTGCCGCTCAGCCTAGGGCAATGAGGCAGATTTGCATGACATGTAGGATGTAAGAGAACAGATTTCCTGGAGCTGTTGGAGTGCTGAGGAAACCTAGGTCTCCCAAGGAAGAGTGCAGTGTGTTGCCCTACACTCAGCATACAGAGAGTGACTGGGAAAGGTTTCCGGGCCTGGATGTTTCTTTGCAGCCTACTGGAGCCTGCTGGAACTCGGTGTTCTTGCAGGGAATAGGGTGCCCACGCCAGGTCCTGGTGACCTGAAAGCTTACTAACGTTAAAAGAAAGCAGACCTAAAGTAGGCCTCAAGAACTCTGCTCCAAGCTTCCGATTCGGCAGGCTATTCAAGGCTTTACCTTAAGGAAAGGACTCACGTCAAGTTTCCTTTTAGCTCTAGAGCGTCTCAGGTGGAGCTCCTACCCAGGCTATGAAAGCACCCTGTTGATATAGACAACACTCGTTCCCTTCCCAGAGCCCTGCCTACAGTGACTAGAGACCCGTCCTAAAACTGTTATTTAGGGAATTTCAAGGCAGCATGAATGGAGCATTTAAATTGGGAAAGCAAGGCCTGTGCCATCAGGCCCCGTTTCCAGCGAACACGCGGCCTACCTCCTTGTGATTTCTTCCAAGTAAATATACACTCTAGCTACACACTGGTCCCTTCCCTGAATAACGTTTTCTTGGCACGGAGTTCGCCGTGTAGCAAACGGCCTCTCCCAAGGAACGCTCTAGGTAAGCTATCGGGGCTTAGCTTCTTCTAAAACCCTGCAGTGTAAGAGGAAGAACTGTGCTTTGGTTACAGCCGGAACGCAAGCTGACTTTCTCCTGTAAGTATGGGGTCTTAAGGTAAGACTCTGTAGAAGGAGAGCGAAGCAGTTTTGGTTTCTCAGTACCGCTCAGCCTAGGACAATGAGGCAGATTTGAATGACATGTAGGATGTAAGAGAACAGATTTCCTGGAGCTGTTGGAGTGCTGAGGAAACCTAGGTCTCCCAAGGAAGAGAGCAGTGTGTTGCCCTACACTCAGCATACACAGAGTGACTCGGAAAGGTTTCCGGGCCTGGATGTTTCTTAGGAGCCCAGGGGAGCCTGCCGGTACTCGATGTTCTTGCAGGGAATAGGGTGCCCTCGCGAGGTCCTGGTGACCTGAAAGCTTACTAACGCTAAAAGAAAGCAGACCTAAAGTTAGGCCTCACGGACTCTGCTCCAAGCTTCCTAGTGGAGCCTGCTGGTACTAGGTGTTCTTGCAAGGAATAGGGGGCCCACGCGAGGTCCTCGGTGTCCTGAAAGCTTCCTAACCTTAAAAGAAAACAGCTCTAAAGCTAATGCTTCAAGGACTCTGCTCCAAGCTTCCGCTTCGGCAGGCTATTCAGGGCTTTACCTTGAGGAAAGGACTCACGTCAAGTTTCCTTTTAGATCTAGAGCGTCTCAGGAGGAGCTCCCACCCAGGCTATGAAAGCACCCTGTTGATATAGAGAACACTCGTTCCCTTCCCAGAGCCCTGCCTACAGTGACTAGAGACCCGTCCTAAAACTGTTATTTAGGGAATTTCAAGGCAGCATGAATGGAGCATTCAAAATGGGAAAGCAAGGCCTGTGCCATCAGTCCCCGTTTCCAGCGAACACGTGGCCTACCTCCTTGTGATTTCTTCCAAGTAAATATACACTCTAGCTACACACTGGTCCCTTCCTTGAATAACGTTTTCGTGGCACGGACTTCGCCGAGTAGCAAACGGCCTCTCCCAAGGAACGGTCTAGGTAAGCTATCGGGGCTTTGCTTCTTGTAAAACCCTGCAGTGTAAGAGGAAGAACTGTGCATTGTTTACAGCAGGAACGCAAGATGACTTTCTCCAGTAAGTATGGGGTCTTAAGGTATGACTCCGTAGAAGGAGTGCGAAGCAGTTTTGGTTTCTCAGTGCCGCTCAGCCTAGGGCAATGAGGCAGATTTGCATGACATGTAGGATGTAAGAGAACAGATTTCCTGGAGCTGTTGGAGTGCTGAGGAAACCTAGGTCTCCCAAGGAAGAGTGCAGTGTGTTGCCCTACACTCAGCATACAGAGAGTGACTGGGAAAGGTTTCCGGGCCTGGATGTTTCTTTGCAGCCTACTGGAGCCTGCTGGAACTCGGTGTTCTTGCAGGGAATAGGGTGCCCACGCCAGGTCCTGGTGACCTGAAAGCTTACTAACGTTAAAAGAAAGCAGACCTAAAGTAGGCCTCAAGAACTCTGCTCCAAGCTTCCGATTCGGCAGGCTATTCAAGGCTTTACCTTAAGGAAAGGACTCACGTCAAGTTTCCTTTTAGCTCTAGAGCGTCTCAGGTGGAGCTCCTACCCAGGCTATGAAAGCACCCTGTTGATATAGACAACACTCGTTCCCTTCCCAGAGCCCTGCCTACAGTGACTAGAGACCCGTCCTAAAACTGTTATTTAGGGAATTTCAAGGCAGCATGAATGGAGCATTTAAATTGGGAAAGCAAGGCCTGTGCCATCAGGCCCCGTTTCCAGCGAACACGCGGCCTACCTCCTTGTGATTTCTTCCAAGTAAATATACACTCTAGCTACACACTGGTCCCTTCCCTGAATAACGTTTTCTTGGCACGGAGTTCGCCGTGTAGCAAACGGCCTCTCCCAAGGAACGCTCTAGGTAAGCTATCGGGGCTTAGCTTCTTCTAAAACCCTGCAGTGTAAGAGGAAGAACTGTGCTTTGGTTACAGCCGGAACGCAAGCTGACTTTCTCCTGTAAGTATGGGGTCTTAAGGTAAGACTCTGTAGAAGGAGAGCGAAGCAGTTTTGGTTTCTCAGTACCGCTCAGCCTAGGACAATGAGGCAGATTTGAATGACATGTAGGATGTAAGAGAACAGATTTCCTGGAGCTGTTGGAGTGCTGAGGAAACCTAGGTCTCCCAAGGAAGAGAGCAGTGTGTTGCCCTACACTCAGCATACACAGAGTGACTCGGAAAGGTTTCCGGGCCTGGATGTTTCTTAGGAGCCCAGGGGAGCCTGCCGGTACTCGATGTTCTTGCAGGGAATAGGGTGCCCTCGTGAGGTCCTGGTGACCTGAAAGCTTACTAACGCTAAAAGAAAGCAGACCTAAAGTTAGGCCTCACGGACTCTGCTCCAAGCTTCCTAGTGGAGCCTGCTGGTACTAGGTGTTCTTGCAAGGAATAGGGGGCCCACGCGAGGTCCTCGGTGTCCTGAAAGCCTCCTAACCTTAAAAGAAAACAGACCTAAAGCTAATGCTTCAAGGACTCTGCTCCAAGCTTCCGCTTCGGCAGGCTATTCAAGGCTTTACCTTGAGGAAAGGACTCACGTCAAGTTTCCTTTTAGCTCTAGAGCGTCTCAGGTGGAGCTCCTACCCAGGCTATGAAAGCACCCTGTTGATATAGAGCACACTCGTTCCCTTCCCAGAGCCCTGCCTACAGTGACTAGAGACCAGTCCTAAAACTGTTATTTAGGGAATTTCAAGGCAGCATGAATGGAGCATTCAAAATGGGAAAGAAAGGCCTGTGCCATCAGTCCCCGTTTCCAGCGAACAAGCGGCCTACCTCCTTGTGATTTCTTCCAAGTAAATATACACTCTAGCTACACACTGGTCCCTTCCTTGAATAACGTTTTCTTGGCACGGAGTTCGCCGTGTAGCAAACGGCCTCTCCCAAGGAACGCTCTAGGTAAGCTATCGGGGCTTAGCTTCTTCTAAAACCCTGCAGTGTAAGAGAAAGAACTGTGCTTTGGTTACAGCCGGAACACAAGCCGACTTTCCCCAGTAAGTTTGGGGTCTTAAGGTATGACTCTGTAGAAGGAATGCGAAGCAGTTTTGGTTTCTCAGTGCCTCTCAGCCTAGGGCAATGAGGCAGATTTGCATGAAACGTAGGAGAAAGAGAACAGACTTCCTGGAGCTGTTGGAGTGCTGAGGAAACCTAGGTCTCCCAAGGAAGAGTGCAGTGTGTTGCCCTACACTCAGCATACACAGAGTGACTCGGAACGGTTTCCGGGCCTGGATGTTTCTTAGGATCCCAGGGGAGCCTGCCGGTACTCGATGTTCTTGCAGGGAATAGGGTGCCCTCGCGAGGTCCTGGTGACCTGAAAGCTTACTAACGCTAAAAGAAAGCAGACCTAAAGTTAGGCCTCACGGACTCTGCTCCAAGCTTCCTAGTGTAGCCTGCTGGTACTAGGTGTTCTTGCAAGGAATAGGGGGCCCACGCGAGGTCCTCGGTGTCCTGAAAGCTTCCTAACCTTAAAAGAAAACAGACCTAAAGCTAATCCTTCAAGGACTCTGCTCCAAGCTTCCGCTTCGGCAGGCTATTCAAGGCTTTACCTTGAGGAAAGGACTCACGTCAAGTTTCCTTTTAGCTCTAGAGCGTCTCAGGTGGAGCTCCTACCCAGGCTATGAAAGCACCCTGTTGATATAGAGCACACTCGTTCCCTTCCCAGAGCCCTGCCTACAGTGACTAGAGACCAGTCCTAAAACTGTTATTTAGGGAATTTCAAGGCAGCATGAATGGAGCATTCAAAATGGGAAAGAAAGGCCTGTGCCATCAGTCCCCGTTTCCAGCGAACAAGCGGCCTACCTCCTTGTGATTTCTTCCAAGTAAATATACACTCTAGCTACACACTGGTCCCTTCCTTGAATAACGTTTTCTTGGCACGGAGTTCGCCGTGTAGCAAACGGCCTCTCCCAAGGAACGCTCTAGGTAAGCTATCGGGGCTTAGCTTCTTCTAAAACCCTGGAGTGTAAGAGAAAGAACTGTGCTTTGGTTACAGCCGGAACACAAGCCGACTTTCTCCAGTAAGTTTGGGGTCTTAAGGTATGACTCTGTAGAAGGAATGCGAAGCAGTTTTGGTTTCTCAGTGCCGCTCAGCCTAGGGCAATGAGGCAGATTTGCATGAAACGTAGGAGAAAGAGAACAGACTTCCTGGAGCTGTTGGAGTGCTGAGGAAACCTAGGTCTCCCAAGGAAGAGTGCAGTGTGTTGCCCTACACTCAGTATACAGAGAGTGACTCGGAAAGGTTTCCGGGCCTGGATGTTTCGTAGGAGCCTAGGGGAGCCTGCCGGTACTCGGTGTTCTTGCAGGGAATAGGGTGCCCTCGCGAGGTCCTGGTGACCTGAAAGCTTACTAACGCTAAAAGAAAGCAGACCTAAAGTTAGGCCTCACGGACTCTGCTCCAAGCTTCCTAGTGGAGCCTGCTGGTACTAGGTGTTCTTGCAAGGAATAGGGGGCCCACGCGAGGTCCTCGGTGTCCTGAAAGCTTCCTAACCTTAAAAGAAAACAGCTCTAAAGCTAATGCTTCAAGGACTCTGCTCCAAGCTTCCGCTTCGGCAGGCTATTCAGGGCTTTACCTTGAGGAAAGGACTCACGTCAAGTTTCCTTTTAGATCTAGAGCGTCTCAGGAGGAGCTCCCACCCAGGCTATGAAAGCACCCTGTTGATATAGAGAACACTCGTTCCCTTCCCAGAGCCCTGCCTACAGTGACTAGAGACCCGTCCTAAAACTGTTATTTAGGGAATTTCAAGGCAGCATGAATGGAGCATTCAAAATGGGAAAGCAAGGCCTGTGCCATCAGTCCCCGTTTCCAGCGAACACGTGGCCTACCTCCTTGTGATTTCTTCCAAGTAAATATACACTCTAGCTACACACTGGTCCCTTCCTTGAATAACGTTTTCGTGGCACGGACTTCGCCGAGTAGCAAACGGCCTCTCCCAAGGAACGGTCTAGGTAAGCTATCGGGGCTTTGCTTCTTGTAAAACCCTGCAGTGTAAGAGGAAGAACTGTGCATTGTTTACAGCAGGAACGCAAGATGACTTTCTCCAGTAAGTATGGGGTCTTAAGGTATGACTCCGTAGAAGGAGTGCGAAGCAGTTTTGGTTTCTCAGTGCCGCTCAGCCTAGGGCAATGAGGCAGATTTGCATGACATGTAGGATGTAAGAGAACAGATTTCCTGGAGCTGTTGGAGTGCTGAGGAAACCTAGGTCTCCCAAGGAAGAGTGCAGTGTGTTGCCCTACACTCAGCATACAGAGAGTGACTGGGAAAGGTTTCCGGGCCTGGATGTTTCTTTGCAGCCTACTGGAGCCTGCTGGAACTCGGTGTTCTTGCAGGGAATAGGGTGCCCACGCCAGGTCCTGGTGACCTGAAAGCTTACTAACGTTAAAAGAAAGCAGACCTAAAGTAGGCCTCAAGAACTCTGCTCCAAGCTTCCGATTCGGCAGGCTATTCAAGGCTTTACCTTAAGGAAAGGACTCACGTCAAGTTTCCTTTTAGCTCTAGAGCGTCTCAGGTGGAGCTCCTACCCAGGCTATGAAAGCACCCTGTTGATATAGACAACACTCGTTCCCTTCCCAGAGCCCTGCCTACAGTGACTAGAGACCCGTCCTAAAACTGTTATTTAGGGAATTTCAAGGCAGCATGAATGGAGCATTTAAATTGGGAAAGCAAGGCCTGTGCCATCAGGCCCCGTTTCCAGCGAACACGCGGCCTACCTCCTTGTGATTTCTTCCAAGTAAATATACACTCTAGCTACACACTGGTCCCTTCCCTGAATAACGTTTTCTTGGCACGGAGTTCGCCGTGTAGCAAACGGCCTCTCCCAAGGAACGCTCTAGGTAAGCTATCGGGGCTTAGCTTCTTCTAAAACCCTGCAGTGTAAGAGGAAGAACTGTGCTTTGGTTACAGCCGGAACGCAAGCTGACTTTCTCCTGTAAGTATGGGGTCTTAAGGTAAGACTCTGTAGAAGGAGAGCGAAGCAGTTTTGGTTTCTCAGTACCGCTCAGCCTAGGACAATGAGGCAGATTTGAATGACATGTAGGATGTAAGAGAACAGATTTCCTGGAGCTGTTGGAGTGCTGAGGAAACCTAGGTCTCCCAAGGAAGAGAGCAGTGTGTTGCCCTACACTCAGCATACACAGAGTGACTCGGAAAGGTTTCCGGGCCTGGATGTTTCTTAGGAGCCCAGGGGAGCCTGCCGGTACTCGATGTTCTTGCAGGGAATAGGGTGCCCTCGCGAGGTCCTGGTGACCTGAAAGCTTACTAACGCTAAAAGAAAGCAGACCTAAAGTTAGGCCTCACGGACTCTGCTCCAAGCTTCCTAGTGGAGCCTGCTGGTACTAGGTGTTCTTGCAAGGAATAGGGGGCCCACGCGAGGTCCTCGGTGTCCTGAAAGCCTCCTAACCTTAAAAGAAAACAGACCTAAAGCTAATGCTTCAAGGACTCTGCTCCAAGCTTCCGCTTCGGCAGGCTATTCAAGGCTTTACCTTGAGGAAAGGACTCACGTCAAGTTTCCTTTTAGCTCTAGAGCGTCTCAGGTGGAGCTCCTACCCAGGCTATGAAAGCACCCTGTTGATATAGAGCACACTCGTTCCCTTCCCAGAGCCCTGCCTACAGTGACTAGAGACCAGTCCTAAAACTGTTATTTAGGGAATTTCAAGGCAGCATGAATGGAGCATTCAAAATGGGAAAGAAAGGCCTGTGCCATCAGTCCCCGTTTCCAGCGAACAAGCGGCCTACCTCCTTGTGATTTCTTCCAAGTAAATATACACTCTAGCTACACACTGGTCCCTTCCTTGAATAACGTTTTCTTGGCACGGAGTTCGCCGTGTAGCAAACGGCCTCTCCCAAGGAACGCTCTAGGTAAGCTATCGGGGCTTAGCTTCTTCTAAAACCCTGCAGTGTAAGAGAAAGAACTGTGCTTTGGTTACAGCCGGAACACAAGCCGACTTTCCCCAGTAAGTTTGGGGTCTTAAGGTATGACTCTGTAGAAGGAATGCGAAGCAGTTTTGGTTTCTCAGTGCCTCTCAGCCTAGGGCAATGAGGCAGATTTGCATGAAACGTAGGAGAAAGAGAACAGACTTCCTGGAGCTGTTGGAGTGCTGAGGAAACCTAGGTCTCCCAAGGAAGAGTGCAGTGTGTTGCCCTACACTCAGCATACACAGAGTGACTCGGAACGGTTTCCGGGCCTGGATGTTTCTTAGGATCCCAGGGGAGCCTGCCGGTACTCGATGTTCTTGCAGGGAATAGGGTGCCCTCGCGAGGTCCTGGTGACCTGAAAGCTTACTAACGCTAAAAGAAAGCAGACCTAAAGTTAGGCCTCACGGACTCTGCTCCAAGCTTCCTAGTGGAGCCTGCTGGTACTAGGTGTTCTTGCAAGGAATAGGGGGCCCACGCGAGGTCCTCGGTGTCCTGAAAGCTTCCTAACCTTAAAAGAAAACAGACCTAAAGCTAATGCTTCAAGGACTCTGCTCCAAGCTTCCGCTTCGGCAGGCTATTCAAGGCTTTACCTTGAGGAAAGGACTCACGTCAAGTTTCCTTTTAGCTCTAGAGCGTCTCAGGTGGAGCTCCTACCCAGGCTATGAAAGCACCCTGTTGATATAGAGCACACTCGTTCCCTTCCCAGAGCCCTGCCTACAGTGACTAGAGACCAGTCCTAAAACTGTTATTTAGGGAATTTCAAGGCAGCATGAATGGAGCATTCAAAATGGGAAAGAAAGGCCTGTGCCATCAGTCCCCGTTTCCAGCGAACAAGCGGCCTACCTCCTTGTGATTTCTTCCAAGTAAATATACACTCTAGCTACACACTGGTCCCTTCCTTGAATAACGTTTTCTTGGCACGGAGTTCGCCGTGTAGCAAACGGCCTCTCCCAAGGAACGCTCTAGGTAAGCTATCGGGGCTTAGCTTCTTCTAAAACCCTGGAGTGTAAGAGAAAGAACTGTGCTTTGGTTACAGCCGGAACACAAGCCGACTTTCTCCAGTAAGTTTGGGGTCTTAAGGTATGACTCTGTAGAAGGAATGCGAAGCAGTTTTGGTTTCTCAGTGCCGCTCAGCCTAGGGCAATGAGGCAGATTTGCATGATATGTAGGATATAAGAGAACAGATTTCCTGGAGCTGTTGGAGTGCTGAGGAAACCTAGGTCTCCCAAGGAAGAGTGCAGTGTGTTGCCCTACACTCAGCATACAGAGAGTGACTCGGAAAGGTTTCCGGGCCTGGATGTTTCTTAGGAGCCCAGGGGAGCCTGCCGGTACTCGATGTTCTTGCAGGGAATAGGGTGCCCTCGCGAGGTCCTGGTGACCTGAAAGCTTACTAACGCTAAAAGAAAGCAGACCTAAAGTTAGGCCTCACGGACTCTGCTCCAAGCTTCCTAGTGTAGCCTGCTGGTACTAGGTGTTCTTGCAAGGAATAGGGGGCCCACGCGAGGTCCTCGGTGTCCTGAAAGCTTCCTAACCTTAAAAGAAAACAGACCTAAAGCTAATGCTTCAAGGACTCTGCTCCAAGCTTCCGCTTCGGCAGGCTATTCAAGGCTTTACCTTGAGGAAAGGACTCACGTCAAGTTTCCTTTTAGCTCTAGAGCGTCTCAGGTGGAGCTCCTACCCAGGCTATGAAAGCACCCTGTTGATATAGAGCACACTCGTTCCCTTCCCAGAGCCCTGCCTACAGTGACTAGAGACCAGTCCTAAAACTGTTATTTAGGGAATTTCAAGGCAGCATGAATGGAGCATTCAAAATGGGAAAGAAAGGCCTGTGCCATCAGTCCCCGTTTCCAGCGAACAAGCGGCCTACCTCCTTGTGATTTCTTCCAAGTAAATATACACTCTAGCTACACACTGGTCCCTTCCTTGAATAACGTTTTCTTGGCACGGAGTTCGCCGTGTAGCAAACGGCCTCTCCCAAGGAACGCTCTAGGTAAGCTATCGGGGCTTAGCTTCTTCTAAAACCCTGGAGTGTAAGAGAAAGAACTGTGCTTTGGTTACAGCCGGAACACAAGCCGACTTTCTCCAGTAAGTTTGGGGTCTTAAGGTATGACTCTGTAGAAGGAATGCGAAGCAGTTTTGGTTTCTCAGTGCCGCTCAGCCTAGGGCAATGAGGCAGATTTGCATGAAACGTAGGAGAAAGAGAACAGACTTCCTGAAGCTGTTGGAGTGCTGAGGAAACCTAGGTCTCCCAAGGAAGAGTGCAGTGTGTTGCCCTACACTCAGCATACAGAGAGTGACTCGGAAAGGTTTCCGGGCCTGGATGTTTCTTAGGAGCCCAGGGGAGCCTGCCGGTACTCGATGTTCTTGCAGGGAATAGGGTGCCCTCGCGAGGTCCTGGTGACCTGAAAGCTTACTAACGCTAAAAGAAAGCAGACCTAAAGTTAGGCCTCACGGACTCTGCTCCAAGCTTCCTAGTGTAGCCTGCTGGTACTAGGTGTTCTTGCAAGGAATAGGGGGCCCACGCGAGGTCCTCGGTGTCCTGAAAGCTTCCTAACCTTAAAAGAAAACAGACCTAAAGCTAATGCTTCAAGGACTCTGCTCCAAGCTTCCGCTTCGGCAGGCTATTCAAGGCTTTACCTTGAGGAAAGGACTCACGTCAAGTTTCCTTTTAGCTCTAGAGCGTCTCAGGTGGAGCTCCTACCCAGGCTATGAAAGCACCCTGTTGATATAGAGCACACTCGTTCCCTTCCCAGAGCCCTGCCTACAGTGACTAGAGACCAGTCCTAAAACTGTTATTTAGGGAATTTCAAGGCAGCATGAATGGAGCATTCAAAATGGGAAAGAAAGGCCTGTGCCATCAGTCCCCGTTTCCAGCGAACAAGCGGCCTACCTCCTTGTGATTTCTTCCAAGTAAATATACACTCTAGCTACACACTGGTCCCTTCCTTGAATAACGTTTTCTTGGCACGGAGTTCGCCGTGTAGCAAACGGCCTCTCCCAAGGAACGCTCTAGGTAAGCTATCGGGGCTTAGCTTCTTCTAAAACCCTGGAGTGTAAGAGAAAGAACTGTGCTTTGGTTACAGCCGGAACACAAGCCGACTTTCTCCAGTAAGTTTGGGGTCTTAAGGTATGACTCTGTAGAAGGAATGCGAAGCAGTTTTGGTTTCTCAGTGCCGCTCAGCCTAGGGCAATGAGGCAGATTTGCATGAAACGTAGGAGAAAGAGAACAGACTTCCTGAAGCTGTTGGAGTGCTGAGGAAACCTAGGTCTCCCAAGGAAGAGTGCAGTGTGTTGCCCTACACTCAGCATACAGAGAGTGACTCGGAAAGGTTTCCGGGCCTGGATGTTTCTTAGGAGCCCAGGGGAGCCTGCCGGTACTCGATGTTCTTGCAGGGAATAGGGTGCCCTCGCGAGGTCCTGGTGACCTGAAAGCTTACTAACGCTAAAAGAAAGCAGACCTAAAGTTAGGCCTCACGGACTCTGCTCCAAGCTTCCTAGTGTAGCCTGCTGGTACTAGGTGTTCTTGCAAGGAATAGGGGGCCCACGCGAGGTCCTCGGTGTCCTGAAAGCTTCCTAACCTTAAAAGAAAACAGACCTAAAGCTAATGCTTCAAGGACTCTGCTCCAAGCTTCCGCTTCGGCAGGCTATTCAAGGCTTTACCTTGAGGAAAGGACTCACGTCAAGTTTCCTTTTAGCTCTAGAGCGTCTCAGGTGGAGCTCCTACCCAGGCTATGAAAGCACCCTGTTGATATAGAGCACACTCGTTCCCTTCCCAGAGCCCTGCCTACAGTGACTAGAGACCAGTCCTAAAACTGTTATTTAGGGAATTTCAAGGCAGCATGAATGGAGCATTCAAAATGGGAAAGAAAGGCCTGTGCCATCAGTCCCCGTTTCCAGCGAACACGTGGCCTACCTCCTTGTGATTTCTTCCAAGTAAATATACACTCTAGCTACACACTGGTCCCTTCCTTGAATAACGTTTTCGTGGCACGGACTTCGCCGAGTAGCAAACGGCCTCTCCCAAGGAACGGTCTAGGTAAGCTATCGGGGCTTTGCTTCTTGTAAAACCCTGCAGTGTAAGAGGAAGAACTGTGCATTGTTTACAGCAGGAACGCAAGATGACTTTCTCCAGTAAGTATGGGGTCTTAAGGTATGACTCCGTAGAAGGAGTGCGAAGCAGTTTTGGTTTCTCAGTGCCGCTCAGCCTAGGGCAATGAGGCAGATTTGCATGACATGTAGGATGTAAGAGAACAGATTTCCTGGAGCTGTTGGAGTGCTGAGGAAACCTAGGTCTCCCAAGGAAGAGTGCAGTGTGTTGCCCTACACTCAGCATACAGAGAGTGACTGGGAAAGGTTTCCGGGCCTGGATGTTTCTTTGCAGCCTACTGGAGCCTGCTGGAACTCGGTGTTCTTGCAGGGAATAGGGTGCCCACGCCAGGTCCTGGTGACCTGAAAGCTTACTAACGTTAAAAGAAAGCAGACCTAAAGTAGGCCTCAAGAACTCTGCTCCAAGCTTCCGATTCGGCAGGCTATTCAAGGCTTTACCTTAAGGAAAGGACTCACGTCAAGTTTCCTTTTAGCTCTAGAGCGTCTCAGGTGGAGCTCCTACCCAGGCTATGAAAGCACCCTGTTGATATAGACAACACTCGTTCCCTTCCCAGAGCCCTGCCTACAGTGACTAGAGACCCGTCCTAAAACTGTTATTTAGGGAATTTCAAGGCAGCATGAATGGAGCATTTAAATTGGGAAAGCAAGGCCTGTGCCATCAGGCCCCGTTTCCAGCGAACACGCGGCCTACCTCCTTGTGATTTCTTCCAAGTAAATATACACTCTAGCTACACACTGGTCCCTTCCCTGAATAACGTTTTCTTGGCACGGAGTTCGCCGTGTAGCAAACGGCCTCTCCCAAGGAACGCTCTAGGTAAGCTATCGGGGCTTAGCTTCTTCTAAAACCCTGCAGTGTAAGAGGAAGAACTGTGCTTTGGTTACAGCCGGAACGCAAGCTGACTTTCTCCTGTAAGTATGGGGTCTTAAGGTAAGACTCTGTAGAAGGAGAGCGAAGCAGTTTTGGTTTCTCAGTACCGCTCAGCCTAGGACAATGAGGCAGATTTGAATGACATGTAGGATGTAAGAGAACAGATTTCCTGGAGCTGTTGGAGTGCTGAGGAAACCTAGGTCTCCCAAGGAAGAGTGCAGTGTGTTGCCCTACACTCAGCATACACAGAGTGACTCGGAAAGGTTTCCGGGCCTGGATGTTTCTTAGGAGCCCAGGGGAGCCTGCCGGTACTCGGTGTTCTTGCAGGGAATAGGGTGCCCTCGCGAGGTCCTGGTGACCTGAAAGCTTACTAACGCTAAAAGAAAGCAGACCTAAAGTTAGGCCTCACGGACTCTGCTCCAAGCTTCCTAGTGTAGCCTGCTGGTACTAGGTGTTCTTGCAAGGAATAGGGGGCCCACGCGAGGTCCTCGGTGTCCTGAAAGCCTCCTAACCTTAAAAGAAAACAGACCTAAAGCTAATGCTTCAAGGACTCTGCTCCAAGCTTCCGCTTCGGCAGGCTATTCAAGGCTTTACCTTGAGGAAAGGACTCACGTCAAGTTTCCTTTTAGCTCTAGAGCGTCTCAGGTGGAGCTCCTACCCAGGCTATGAAAGCACCCTGTTGATATAGAGCACACTCGTTCCCTTCCCAGAGCCCTGCCTACAGTGACTAGAGACCAGTCCTAAAACTGTTATTTAGGGAATTTCAAGGCAGCATGAATGGAGCATTCAAAATGGGAAAGAAAGGCCTGTGCCATCAGTCCCCGTTTCCAGCGAACAAGCGGCCTACCTCCTTGTGATTTCTTCCAAGTAAATATACACTCTAGCTACACACTGGTCCCTTCCTTGAATAACGTTTTCTTGGCACGGAGTTCGCCGTGTAGCAAACGGCCTCTCCCAAGGAACGCTCTAGGTAAGCTATCGGGGCTTAGCTTCTTCTAAAACCCTGCAGTGTAAGAGAAAGAACTGTGCTTTGGTTACAGCCGGAACACAAGCCGACTTTCCCCAGTAACTTTGGGGTCTTAAGGTATGACTCTGTAGAAGGAATGCGAAGCAGTTTTGGTTTCTCAGTGCCTCTCAGCCTAGGGCAATGAGGCAGATTTGCATGAAACGTAGGAGAAAGAGAACAGACTTCCTGGAGCTGTTGGAGTGCTGAGGAAACCTAGGTCTCCCAAGGAAGAGTGCAGTGTGTTGCCCAACACTCAGCATACACAGAGTGACTCGGAACGGTTTCCGGGCCTGGATGTTTCTTAGGAGCCCAGGGGAGCCTGCCGGTACTCGATGTTCTTGCAGGGAATAGGGTGCCCTCGCGAGGTCCTGGTGACCTGAAAGCTTACTAACGCTAAAAGAAAGCAGACCTAAAGTTAGGCCTCACGGACTCTGCTCCAAGCTTCCTAGTGGAGCCTGCTGGTACTAGGTGTTCTTGCAAGGAATAGGGGGCCCACGCGAGGTCCTCGGTGTCCTGAAAGCTTCCTAACCTTAAAAGAAAACAGACCTAAAGCTAATGCTTCAAGGACTCTGCTCCAAGCTTCCGCTTCGGCAGGCTATTCAAGGCTTTACCTTGAGGAAAGGACTCACGTCAAGTTTCCTTTTAGCTCTAGAGCGTCTCAGGTGGAGCTCCTACCCAGGCTATGAAAGCACCCTGTTGATATAGAGCACACTCGTTCCCTTCCCAGAGCCCTGCCTACAGTGACTAGAGACCAGTCCTAAAACTGTTATTTAGGGAATTTCAAGGCAGCATGAATGGAGCATTCAAAATGGGAAAGAAAGGCCTGTGCCATCAGTCCCCGTTTCCAGCGAACAAGCGGCCTACCTCCTTGTGATTTCTTCCAAGTAAATATACACTCTAGCTACACACTGGTCCCTTCCTTGAATAACGTTTTCTTGGCACGGAGTTCGCCGTGTAGCAAACGGCCTCTCCCAAGGAACGCTCTAGGTAAGCTATCGGGGCTTAGCTTCTTCTAAAACCCTGGAGTGTAAGAGAAAGAACTGTG